>NC_084481.1:213958676-214276019 GCF_030035675.1 Rhineura floridana
GCTGATGAAAGTTAAAGAGGAAAGCACAAAAGCAGGACTACAGCTGAACGTCAAGAAGACTAAAGTAATGACAACAGAAGATTTATGTAACTTTACAGTTGACAATGAGGACACTGAACTTGTCAAGGATTATCAATACCTCGGCACAGTCATTAACCAAAATGGAGACAATAGTCAAGAAATCAGAAGAAGGCTAGGACTGGATAGGGCAGCTGTGAGAGAACTAGAAAAGATCCTCAAATGCAAAGATGTATCTCTGAACACCAAAGTCAGGATCATTCAGACCATGGTATTCCCGATCTCTATGTATGGATGTGAAAGTTGGACAGTGAAAAAGGCGGATAAGAGAAAAATCAACTCATTTGAAATGTGGTGCTGGAGGAGAGCTTTGCACATACCATGGACTGCAAAAAAGACAAATAATTGGGTGTTAGATCAAATTAAACCAGAACTATCACTTGAAGCTAAAATGTTGAAACTATGGTTATCATACTTTGGACACATAATGAGAAGATATGATTCACTAAAAAAGACAATAATGCTGGGAAAAACAGAAGGGAGTAGAAAAAGAGGAAGGCCAAACAAAAGATGGATTGATTCCATACAGGAAGCCACAGACCTGAACTTACAAGATAGCAGGGTGGTTCATGACAGATGCTCTTGGAGGTCGCTGATTCACAGGGTCGCCATAAGTCGTGATCGACTTGAAGGCACATAACAACAACAAGCAGGAGGCAGTGATCAACTGGATATATAAGGGGTGAGCTGATCTTTTATGCCTCCTTCGAAGCCACACCCTTCTTTTGGCTCCACCCACCTAAAGCTCCTCCTACCTATTCTACCTAGCTGGTCTACTTATTAGTCATGATAGCTAAATGGAATCTACAGAACGTCTCTCTGAATACCAGATACCCCTGGGGGAAAGCACCAATGGAATGCTGCTCCATGTTGCTTCAATGTTTCCTATAGGCATGTTTAGCAGGCCACTGTGGAGAACAGAAGCTTAGAGAATCCCTGGCATCTCTAGGTAGGGCAAATAGGAAGACCCCTGTCTGAAACTCCAGAGAATCACTGCTAGTCAGTGCAGATAATACTTGGCTGGGTGTGGCCTGACTCAATATAAGACAGCTTCCAGTGTTCCTAGAGTTGTGAGCTGCAAAATTTAGGATATGGGAAACCTGCTATCCAACCAGCAGTCAACCATATCAGTAAGTGAGACAGGCACTTTCCCTAGCATTCCTCCACAAATAAGAAGGAATTATAAGGAATGAAGCCTCTTTGCACTCCTGAACTGGGGCGCTGCCAGCAGCTCCAAGTCTTGAAGAATAGCTGTCTTTATTATCCTGAGCATGCACTGTACAATGGCCACTAGATTGATTTAAGTATTGTGTATGTGTAGTACGAGTAAAATGTGAGTGAATTATTTAAATCAGGAATAAACAAAGGAAAGGCATGGGAGGGGGGAGAGCAGAGCGTGTTCCTGTCTGTCATGCTGTGCACCCTGTATAAGAAGCGGACAGTGGAAATTCCCCAAAAGATGAACGTTTGCATTAGGCTTGAGGCAAAAGAAATGAAAAGGGAAGCTATGAGCTTCTTCCCTTGAGTCATCCCCTGCCCTAGAGCATTTCTCCCAAGCACCTGTCATCTGATTCGAGTGACTGCCCAGGACTCCCTCCGTGGAAAATATCAGGGGTTTCAAAACAATATGAGGAAAGAAAAATTGGCAGGCTCAGAAGAGGATAGATACGAAGGCAATGAGGCAAGACTCTCCCTAGGTAAGAAGAAGAAAACTCTCCTGAAGAAGGCACATCCTGACTAGAAGAGCCTTGTGGTAAGAAATACGGGGATATTTCCCAGTGATTCAGATCCTTCAGAGCTGTTACAGTAGGACCCCACACATATGGCAGGTTAGGTTCCAGACCCCCGCTGAAAAGTGAAAACCGCCGAAAAGCGGATCAGCTGTAGCGCAGGGGTCTGGAATCCAACCTGCTGATCGCGCGATCGCTGGAGTGCAAGCATCTGATTGCACCAGAAGAGATCAACTGTAGCACGCTACAGCTGATCTTCCCCTCCTCCGGCGCAATCAGCTCAAGTGAGGGAGGGAGTCTGATCGTGCCAGAAGAGGAGGAGATCAGCTGTAGCGCTCTACAGCTTATCTTCCCCTCCTCGGGTGAGATCAGCTGGAGCGCGGGGAGCTCCACCACCCCCTCCAGCTGATCACCCCGCTGGCGCTGTATTAGTGGAACACCGAAAAGCGGAGCACTGAGAAGCGGGGCCCTACTGTATATCAAAGGCTTAGTTGCCGCTGGGCTGACTGCAGCCACCCGTTCCCCATTCAAAGCCAAAACAGAAAGGTGTTGTTCATGTGGCCCTCGGCCTCATTTCAGAAACCCTTTGCAAGCTATTTTATTTATCTGCAGATTTATAAACCACTTAACAAGTGAAAGTTACCGAAGCAGGGTAAAACAAAATAAGATAAGCTACAAAATACAAAAGATTACCAACTCCATAACCTAAATGCAACAAAGCCATCAGTACAATTGTGCAAGTATTGCTTTATAAAATCACTGGGCCACACTTCAGGGATAATCCTCTCAATACAAGTTTATGGCAAGAGCAATCTGGCCTTCCCCTTGCAATCTTCTGCTTGGGGAGGAAGAGGGAGAAGAGAAAGAAAGTGGTAAAGAAGAAAGAAAGGGAGGGGGAGAGGAAAAGGGGTGGCAGAAAGGCAGAAGGAAAGGGGAGTGGCCTGGCCTACTTTTGACCCTGGTTCCAACCACTGCTGGCCCAACAGCAGTAAAATGCTCCTGGCAGATTATCCCTGAGGGAACATGTCTTTTGACAGGCAAAAGGGTGTCCACCCCTAGCACAGTGGATAAAAACCATGGGCTTTGATCACGTAATCTTGGATTCCAAGCTTCATTCAGTTGTGAAGTTCACTGGGAGCCCCCCCACACACACACACAGGGCAGGGTCTTGTTGAACATCCTGCCTTCTCCCCTAGCTTTGAGCTAGGAAAGAGTGGGAGGAAAGGATAATCTCTGTTGGGCTGAATCTCAGGAGCACTCAAATGGCAACAAGTAGTCCTGCTGTTTTCCAAGAGTCTCCAAGGTTCATCACACTTTTCAGAGACAGCCCTCGCTCTTCTCCAGGCTCATGAGAAATAAGGCAATTCTCCCTGAAGCTGCGTTCGCCAGATTTAAAAGATGTCCTCATCAATGGCAAGCTGCCAACTGCATTGGTGGACCCTGGCAGGGAGGATTTCACCCACCACTAATCACATAATCAACACACCAGTGGCAGCTGGTGTCCATGGGGACTGGTAGGGCGGAAAGCAGGGAGCCCAACAGCAGGTAGAGTCAGAGCCAATAGCAGGCAGAGCCGATTAATGCTAATTTTGTCCCCATCTTTCTCTCTGCTGAGTTCTGCAAAGGCATCACTGAAACTAGAGGGGAGGAAAGTGGCAGCAACTGCCATCTCCAGTGGCAGCTGGTGTCTCCATGTCAGTAGGGCAGTAGAATCTACGCCAAGTTTTAGACTGAACTTTCAAAGAGCTGTCCAAGGTGCTGTTGCACAGCTCCTTTAAAGTTTAGACTAAAACCCGGAGTGGATTCCACTGCCCCAGTGACATGGAGACACCATCCACCACTGGCCACCCTCATGACCAGTTGTAAGGAGACAGACAGGCAGTGCTGGCTGAGGGCAGACTGAGATTGGTGGGGCAATGCCCCATTCACCCTAATGGACCAGCCTGCACTGCAACACACACAAAACTCCAAGGCACAAAAACTCAGCAATGCCCATAACATGTGAACACTCCAATAAGCACCATTTAATGCAAGCCACAAACATTTTTTCCTTTAAAAATACAGCAGAATTGAGCAACAAGAGGCAGCTGACAGTGAACAACCATTTCACTGTTGGGGAAGATCCCTTCCAAGATGCTCTGCAATCTCCCACTTCCTTCTCTAAACATTTCCTACAAAATGTCATAAAGATGTGGATTTATGTTTCAAGGGTTATCTTGAATACCATTAAACTGTCACATACACTGAGTGCCCAAAAGGGTCAAATTAACAAAGAAGAAAAGAGAAACAAAGGTAAATGGTGACTTGGACTGGGATTTGCACTACATGGCTCACAGCTTCAACTCAGTAGGTTAATGAGAATCCTGACATTCATTCTGATCAGAAACCATGTTTCTAGTCCTCAGGCTGTCCAATACTTATGCAAACACCTTTTGCCAACTTTTGAAAATTGAGTGAAGAGATTTAGGTTCTGCCATGATGATATTTCAATTCCCAGTCCTGAGTTCTTGACTTATGATGAAATTAAACCCAAGTAAAATAATTTATTCAGATCATTTTTCTAAATGAGGCCTATAAGCAAGTATATTGATATGCTTTAAAAGTTAAACAGTAGGACTTACATGTTTTATAATGCTACTCAGTAAATTCTAATCTATGCTTAGTTTGCTAAAGGAACAGTGGTCTCACAAACCCTTAGAAGTGAGCCATGAAATAGTCCAGGTTTAGCAAAGTGTATCTTAACCTACAAGCTGCAACTGAATAAAAGTCTGGAGAGGAGTATTTTTAATCTTGCAGTGCAGTCTTCAAAGACAAATGAAAATGCAAGTAGATAGATAGGAGAAACACAGTGAGCAAAGGTGTGTTCTCACATTCTGTTCAACAAAAGTACAATCTATGTAAACAAATAGTTGAGCTGTAGACTCGTACAATTATTCACATGTAACGTTAAACAAATGTACAGTGTGCATATACAATAGCTGAGATGTACAAATCAACAAGTGTACACTCTTTCACACAAACACCTGTACACGTGTAGAGACAGCTTGTACCTGTGTTCAGTAGTAACATGTGAACCCTATTTTATTTATCTTTATTTATTTTTATTTTATTATACTTGTATACCGCCCCATAGCCGAAGCTCTCTGGGTGGTTTACAGTAACTAAAAACATTAAAACAAATACAATTTAAAATAATCTTATAAAAACAATTTAAAACACAATTAAAAAATTTAAAACAATATAAAACACATGCTAAAATGCCTGGGAGAAGAGGAAAGTCTTGACCTGGCACCGAAAAGATAACAGTGTTGGCGCCAGGCACACCTCGTCAAAAGGGTCATTCCATAATTTGGGGGCCACCACTGTGAAGGCCCTCTCCCTTGTTGCCATCCTCCGAGCTTCCCTTGGAGTAGGCACCCGGAGGAGGGCCTTTGATCTTGAACGTAGTGTACGGGTGGGTTTGTATCGGGAGAGGCGTTCCATCAGGTATTGTGGTCCCAAGCCGTGTAAGGCTTTATAGGTCAAAACCAGCACCTTGAATCGAGCTCGGAAACATACAGGCAGCCAGTGCAAGCGGGCCAGAATCGGTTTTATATGTTCAGACCGTCTGGTCCCTGTTACCAATTTGGCCGCTGCATTTTGCACAAGCTGCAGGTTCCGAACAGTCTTCAAAGGCAGCCCCACGTAGAGTGCATTGCAGTAATCTAATTTGGAGGTTACCAGAGCATGGACAACTGAAGCCGGGTTATCCCTGTCCAGATAGGGACGTAGTTGGGCCACCAACCGAAGTTGGTAGAAGGCACTCCGTGCCACCGAGGCTACCTGAGCCTCAAGTGACAGAGATGATTCTAGGAGAACCCCCAAGCTACAAACCTGCTCCTTCAGGGGGAGTGCAACCCCATCCAGGACAGGTTGGGCATCCACCATCTGGTCAAAAGAACCACCCACTAGCAGCATCTCAGTCTTGTCTGGATTGAGCCTCAGTTTATTAGCCCTCATCCAGTCCATTGTCGCAGCCAGACACCAGTTCAGCACATTGACAGCCTCACCTGAACAGGATGAAAAGGAAAAATAGAGCTGCGTGTCATCAGCATACTGATGGCAACGCACTTCAAAGCTCCGGATGACCACACCCAACGGTTTCATGTAGATGTTGAACAGCATGTGGGACAGAACTGACCCCTGCGGAACCCCATACTGGAGAGTCCAGGGTGCCGAGCAATGTTCCCCAAGCACCACCTTCTGGAGGTGACCTGCCAAGTAGGAGCGGAACCACTTCAATGCAGTACCTCCCACTCCCAACTCAGCCAGTCTCCCCAGAAGCATACCATGGTCAATGGTATCAAAAGTTGCTGAGAGATCAAGGAGAATCAGCAGAGTCACATTCCCCCTGTCTCTCTCCCGACAAAGATCATCATACAGGGCGACCAAGGCTGTTTCTGTGCCAAAACCAGGCCTGAAACCCGACTGAAATGGATCCAGATAATCTGTCTCATCCAAGAGTGTCTGGAGCTGGCCCGCAACCACTCGTTCAAGGACCTTGCCCAGGAATGGAACATTTGCTACCGGCCTATAGTTATTTTCTGGGTCCAGGGAGGGTCTCTTCAGGAGTGGTCTCACTACTGCCTCTTTCAGGCAGCCAGGGACCACCCCCTCTCGCAGAGAGGCATTAATCACCTCCCTGGCCCAGCCGGCTGTTCCGTCTCTGCTAGCTTTTATTAGCCAAGAAGGGCAAGGATCCAGCACAGAAGTGGTTGCAAGAACCTGTCCAAGTACCTTGTCAACATCCTCAAGCTGCACCAACAGAAACTCATCCAAGAAATCAGGACAAGGCTGTGCTCTGGATACCCTGCTTGATTCACCTGCTATAACACTGGAGTCTAAGTCCTGGCGGATGCTAAAGATTTTATCCTGGAAGTGCCTAGCAAATTCATTACAGTGGGCCTCAGATGGTTCTACCATGTCCCTGGGGCGAGAGTGTAATAGCCCCCGGACAATTCTGAAGAGCTCCGCTGGGCAGCAGAGTGATGATTCAATAGTGGCAGCAAAATATTGTTTTTTTGCTGCCCTTACTGCCCCTAAATACAGCTTACCATAGGCACTTACCAGTGTATAATTGCATCCACCAGGAGTTCGTCTCCATCTGCACTCAAGCAGTCTCCTATATTGTTTCATCACTCTCAGCTCTGGGGTATACCATGGAGCCGTATGAGCTCTACACAGGAGAGGGCGCTCAGGAGCAATCATGTCATCCGCCCGGGTCATTTCTGTATTCCACAGTTCAACCAGGGTTTCGACAAGAGTGCCAGCCCTATCAGCCGGAAAACTCCCCAGAGCCCTTTGGAAACCATCCAGATCCATTAGTCTCTGGGGGCGGACCAACTTAATAGGTCCCCCACCCTTGCAGAGGGGAAAAGCTGCTGTGAGTCTAAACTTCAGCAAGCAGTGATCTGTCCATGACAGAGGGACTGATATAAGGCCCCCCACATTCAGATCACCAACTCCATGTCCAGTTGCAAAAACCAATCTGGAGTATGCCCTGCTACATGTGTTGGGCCAATGGCGTATTGGGACAGTCCCATGGTTGTCATGGAAACCATGAAATCCTGAGCTGCCCCTGATAAGGCAGCCTTGGCATGAATGTTGACATCCCCCAGAACCAACAGTCTGGGGGATCTCAACAGTACACCCGAGACTGCCTCCATCAGCTCAGCTAGGGAGTCTGTTGGGCAGCGGGGTGAGCGGTACACCAACAGAATCCCCAGTCTGTCCTGTTGACCCAACATAAGGTGCAAACCCTAGAGGGAAAGATAAAGAAAGAATGCATATATTGTCTATATGGCGATTTGCCACCCCATGTAATTAATTGGGCAATGGAGGAGAGCACTTAACAAGGAGAGTGTCCCAAATAGTGTTTGCTCCTGCTTGTGGAGTTCCCATGGGTAACTGGTTGGCCATTGTGATAATAGGATACTGGACTAGATGGGCCACTGGCCTGATCCAGCAGGATTCTTCTTATGTTCTTACATTTTGTTGAGGGCATTCTGGCATGTGACAAAGGGCATCAGATGTGCTCACTCTGCAAATGTTAATTTTCAGGAAGCAAAAAATAGGTCAAGCGGCCACTGGGTGGATTCACGTAGCTAGAAGCAACTTAGCATCTATAAGGGCATGTATGAATGTCAGATCAAGGCTCCTGCAAATTTAGCAGTTAAGGAAGGTGGTGTGACTCCAGGACTATATTGACGGGGGGTGTGTGTGCTGCAGATAGAAATATGAATTTGTTCTGATGAGAAAAAAGCCACAGACCTTTTAGATCTCTCCACAAATAGGACTGTTTTATATAATCATATAATATGTAAGGTAAGGCCACAGAACTGGAATAGGAGCAGCAATTTTCTCTTTGGCTGATGGCACCTGCTGTCAAGTGGACAATACTGGAGTCAAACCAGAGCTCACAAAAATGCTGGCTCCAACAAACCAGAATGCACCAAAATGTCAAAGGGAATTGCTGGCAGTAAAAAAGGAAATCTGACCTTTGACCTGACCTGTGGCAGGCAGTGTTTATGCATCATCTCTTCCTTCTAAGGGGACTTTCAAATAGAGAGAAGTACCTAGTTGCCCTTCCTAGACTGTATCATGTTAAGCAAGAAAGAGTGCACATCAAATGTCTGAATGCTCCTCCAGGCAAAGAAGACTTCCCTGCTTGTGGAAAAGACTAGGCTAAAATTCTTCTTCCTGGTATGCTACCTTTTCCTTTGCAGGGAATTGTTTTACACAAGAGCATTCAACCATGGGATTCTCCCATCTGCAGCAGAAAGTGATCCAATCTGTTAAGGTCTGCATCAAGTATAATTTCTGCATATTTATTTAAACTATTTTATACCATTTAATTACTATTTAAAGCTATGTTTATAAAAATTAAAAGCATACAGTGAATAAGATCAATTAAAATGAATCATGAAAACAGAACAGAGTCATCAAAACAAACGTATATGGACTGGCATGTGTCCACTTATGCTCCCCCCACTCCATATCCAATTTCCTGCTCTAATCCTTTCTTCTTCAAGGTGGGGTGTCTGTATAAATGCAGGACGGGCCCAATATATTTTACCCCCTGTGGTGGATGGTGTCCTCCCCTGTAGCCATTCCACATGCAGAATCCAACCATGTGCACATGTACTGTAAGCAATATATAGTACAAATAAGGCAGGCATGGGGAACCTTTGGCCCTCCTGATGTTGCTGAACTACAACTCTCATCAGCCCCAGCAAGCATGGTCAATGGCTGGGGATGATGGGAGTTGTAGTTTAGCAACACCTGGAGGGCTAAAGGTTCCTGCACCTGGCTAATAAGCAAAATGCACCATAACCAAGATAAAGAAGGCATGACCAATACAGAAACCTACCTACCCCCTCCAAACACACACACACACACACATACACACAGAGAGAGAGAGAGAGAACGCCTTAAACTGGGATAATGGAGAAAAACAACAGATAGAGGCAACAGGCATCCACTCAGAAGCCAAGGCAACCAGTTCTACAAACTCACTTCCACTGAAGTTAGCTTGAGCACACCTAACTCTGGTTTGCAGGACAGCAAGCCCATCTTCTTGGGTGCACGAAGTTAGCTTTGTGTCAACATCAACTCTTCCCCCTCCCACCTCCTGTGTCCAAAATCCAGTTCCAAAATCCATCATCAGAGTGTTTGGGATCCCCTGGCAACTAGCAAAAGGCCCAATGCTATGCTGTTTTTGGCATTTTGGCGAAGTGCTAATAAAGCTGCAGCCTGTTGCTTTCACCTTTATTAGAATCCCACCCACACCTTCCTCTGAACACCCCCCTGCCCCCGGACTTTGAAAGCAAGCGCAATCAACTCCAAAGTCAGCCTGATGGACCCATGCACAGCTTTGTTTATCTGACTTGTCAAAGCATCTCAGCCTTCCCCCGTCCTGCAAAAAAAATAGGTCAGCTTCTTACTTGCAGCCCAATCGCTGGACATCATCAGTACAAATCCAATCATGGAGACAATTGCTCCCAGCCTGCAACAGGCCAGGCTGGCCTAGCTGACCTCCTGCCTTGGCAGTCCCTGAACAATGGGCCACTTTTGTTTCAAACCGCCCCATTGTTTGAAATTCTCTCGCATCCATGCACACAGGATAAAAGGGAGATGCTTAGAGGTTTGTTTCTGAATGGGGCTCTGGTCATGCTGTCGGGACATGGGGCTTGACCTTGCACAGGATTGCCTGCTCATGAAAGCCACCTAGTGATTAAATGATTAGAGATGCAACACACAACCCACCTAGGAAAGGGAGATTAAAGAATCTGTTTTTATTTATAGCAACCAGAACAGTTTGCCTCCCCTTTCCCTCCTGATCTGTACACAGCACTGTTTTTAGATGTAGTTCCAGGCAAAAACACAAACAAAGATTCATAGACTTGGATGAGAGCAGAATATCATCTTGAGCTTACTCCCTACCCAAAGGCAAAGTCAGCCAGCCAGCTAGTCAGACACCAGTTTCTCTCTATCCCAGCCCCCAATCAACATACATAAACTACAATCAGAGGGTACCAATATGGCACTAGACATCTTAAAAATAAAAATTTGCCCCAGAAAGGGTTTCAACTCAACCTGGAGACTTGTGTGCCTATAAGGCTAAAAATTACAAGAATATATAACAACAATTAATAATGAACTACAGCATTGAAGGAAGGGACATAGCTCAGAGGCAGAGCAACTGCTTTGCATGCAATGGTATTATAAATTAAACAACAACAACAGCGATAACATAAGAAGACCCCTGTTAGATTATGCCGAAGGTCCATCTAGTCCAGTGTTGGAGGCAGTATGCTTCTGAATACCAGTTGCTGGAAACCGCAGAAGGGGAGAATGCTGTTGCACTCAAGTCCTGCTTGCGTGTTTCCCATAGGCATCTGATTGGCCACTGTGAGAACAGGATGCTGGGCTAGATGGGCCATTGGCTAATCAGATGCCTATGGGAAGCCCGCAAGCAGGACATAAATGCAACAGCAGTCTCCACTTCTGTAGATGTGATGTCCACTCCTGCTGTCCTGGAGCATGTTCAAAGAAGTTGTTCTGAACAATGACCTCAGCAGTGTGGACTCAGAGGTGAGGTGAGGCAAGGCAAGGCAAGGCAAGGCAAGGCTTCAGTGGTACCCTAGACAGCTCTGTGCAAGGTTCAGGCTGAAGACCCCATAAGAGCAGAGCTCAAATATTATTTCAGAAGGAGACACCATCAGACTGAATCTTACACATTAGTAGCTGCAGCTCTATCACAGTAGCCAGCTCTGCCTCCCAGGAAAGGAGACAGTTCATTTAAATGGGCCCAGCGTTAGCAGACGTTGTCTCTGGTGGAGCAGGAGACTTTTGTTCCACTAGGGCTCCTGAGCTGGAGTCATCAGCGCAGAGCTTGGAAGTAACTAGTTACAAGTAACGAATTACTTGTAATTCATTACTTTTTTGAGTAACGAGTGGGTAATTCCTTTACATTTTGATTGTAGTAGAACTAGGAGTAATTTTACTACTTTGTGGAGTAATTGTAACGTTTCCAGAATTACTTTTGGGCATTACTTGGGGGGGAGCAGGGGAAGTCTTTTGCTCCTCTGATTTGTGGATGAAAATCATGTGCCTCAAACTGGGCTTCTGTGCAGTGTCGCTCTTTCCTCATGCTCTGTGGATGGGTAGGAGGCAACGAGGAAGGAGGCGGAGAGTGAGATGGGGTGGAGTGAAGAAAACAATTATTTTAAAAAACAGATAGTGGTGGTGAAGAATGGAGGGGAGGGGAAAATGATCCGGAGGTCAAGAACATGGATAAAGGAGGAGAAGGAGGCAGCAGCAGAATGGAGATAAAGAACTGTGGAGGTGAAAGATGACAACCTGTGTGTGTGTGTGTGTGTGTGTGTGTGTGTGTGAGAGAGAGAGAGAGAGAGAGAGAGAGAGAGAGAGAGAGAGAGAGAGAGAGAGAGAATACTGTGTTTGCACTTGGCACACAAAGTGGCCTCCACCACCCTCTCTGGCTACTGTGCTGCATTTGCAGTATTTTAACTTTTTTGCATCTGAGGGGAAAATGTTTGCTTGAGTGAGTGTCCCTTAGTTGGTGGCAGGGCAGGGTCTGGGAGGTGGTTAAGTGAGAGAGATTATGCTGGCTGGCTGAGTGGGGGGGTTGCACTTGATTTGACATGCAAAGATCTGAGTAGTGGCCTCAGCCTCCCTCCCCACCACCCTTACCAGCAGAGAGACCACCATTGCTATCTTATGAATAAAAATAATTATTCTACTACCTCTGTATGTGTTTGTTTATTTTTAATGTTGTTTTAGGCTACTTAGATGTGTAGCAGCCAAGGCCAGCACCTTGTAGGTGTTTTTTTAAGTAACTGAAATGTAACTGTAGTGATTACTTTGGAGGAAAAGTAAAGTAATCAGTTACTTTCAGAGCAATTGTAATTGTGACGGTAATTACTACTTTTTGGGCCATGTAACGGTAACTGTAATTGATTACTTTTTAAAAGTAATCTTCCAGGCTCTGCATCAGCGTCACAGGAAGGCAATGCAACCTTCTCAGGTCAGAGAGACACTGACATAATGGTCTCCTCTTGCACAACTCCTCTCTCAGTCAATATGTACGTCTGGAGCTTGCTCTCCTCTCCCACTCTGAACTCCCAGCCTCATCCCCTGAAGAAGAGGAATCTGATCCTAGGGTCATGACAAAAGGTATACGCACAGTCTCCAGGTTAAAGTCTAGTATCAAACCAAGTCGCTCACTGAGAGGAAATTCTGCCCCCCCAAAAAAGCCAACTCCAGAGATCCTTAAATGGAATCATTTGTATTGCAGAATGATATTGGGAAGCATCCACCCTTCAAAGAGATCTTCTTTGAGAATATTTTAATTTGTGGAAAGACCACTTTGAAAGATAGCATTAGGACAAGGGAATGAGATCAAAGTAAAACCATGGGAATGAAACAACACCTACACAATTAAGAAGCAACATATGGGGGGGGCTGGAAGTGTGTGCAGCTATTGATTGGTCCATGAAAAAGAAATAAATTAACCAGTAGAAAAAAATCCCATTCACAAAGCATTGACTCCAGTCTGAATTGCACTGATACTGCAGAATTAATTGCAAGAAAAGAAATCTATATCCAGACAGCAGCCTCCCATACTGCTGTTTGTAGGAAATAATATCACAAAAACAGAGGCATATTGTTAAATGGGAGGTTTTGCAACAATCTGGCTACAATCCTTTGTTCAAACGGTTCCCACAGTGCAAATCTCCACCATCACCACCAAGCATGCAGTTTGGATGAGTGAGGAGGAGTATAAGGACCAGCACAATCCTGTGGGGGCTGCAGTTGTTGAGTACATGAAACGGAGGCACCAGAAATCAAGGTAAACCAAGAACGGAGAAACTAAGGTAATACATCTGTTTTAGGACTTGGCTTACGCATGCCATACACAAACCCCACAAAATAGTAAGGTGTGGCAACAGTTCATGCAATGATGTACTCAGTGCCATGTTGTGAAAGTTCCCTTAAATTCATTTAAAAAATGCACCCAATTTCCTCCACAAGTGCAGACTTCTTCATATGAATGTGAACACCTGAACACACAAGGGTTTAAAACTGCATAGAGCAATGGTTCCCAATTTTTTTCTCCCTCAAGGACCACGTGAAAATTGCTGATGGTCTTGGTGGCCCACTTAATGATTTTTCTGCCTTTTGTGGCAAGATGCTGCATGATTTTAGTTGTATTTTTATTGCTTCTTTTATGTCTTATGATACATTTTATTGTATTCAATTTGAATTTCATAAAATTTAATGGATATAATACTTATACTTTTGCAAGCAATCATGCCGTAAGCGTGACAGCCACATTCCATGGGGGCATGGGGGGGGAGGGAAGCGCCAGGCATGAGGCAAGTGTAACAAGGACAGGAGGTAAGCAAGCAGGGCCAGCCCCAGGCATGCTGGGGCCCTTGGGCCTCAGCTTC
Organism: Rhineura floridana; assembly: GCF_030035675.1. Taxonomy (NCBI): domain Eukaryota; kingdom Metazoa; phylum Chordata; class Lepidosauria; order Squamata; family Rhineuridae; genus Rhineura; species Rhineura floridana. Next base: position 213,972,496 of record NC_084481.1, read on the forward strand.
CCCCGGGCCCTGGTGTGTGCGTGTGTGCGCGCGCACACACACACATGCGTGCGTGCGCCCCCCCACCTACCTGTTGCCTGTCTTTTAGCAATGCCATTAACCAAGATGGCGGCCATGGTTTCCCTAAGGGAATGAAGCCTCCGACGCCATCTTGGCTGATGGCACACATGCGTGCTATGCGCGCGCATCTCTACCATCAACCAAGATGGCGGCAGGGGCTTTACCACCTTAGGGAAACCTCGGCTGCCATCTTCATTAAGGGCAATGCTAAAAGGCAGGAGACAGGTAGGTGGGGCAAGGGAATGGTGGGCAGGCAGAAGCTTCTGCCCTGCAATCCATGGCTGCTGCCGTGGATCGCGGAAGGTGAGCAGAGGAGCCCCTGTAGCTCCAAGGGCCCTCGGGCCAGTGCCCCACCTGGCTGCCCTTTAGAACTGGCCCTGCAAGCAAGGATGGCAGGCAGGGAGGAAAGAGAAGACAGTGGATGGGTGAGCAAGGACAGCAGGCGGGTGGCTGAGCAAGCAAGCAAGCAAGCACAGCTGGCAACTGAGCAAGCAAGGTGGGAGAGCGAGGCAGCCCAGGAAAGCCACGGAGGAACAGTCAAGGTAGCTTCTCATCAACCATTCTGCTCTGCTGTTGCTGCCCCCCCCACCTCACCAACAGCCTCAGCAACAGAAGGCGAGGAGGAGGGAAGCGATGGGAGAGCAAGACGGTTGCTGCCACTTCCCACTGTTCCTGTGTCGCTCACCTCAACTGGCCGCCTCACTCTTCCTCACAGGAGACCGTTTAAAGGGAAGGAGAGGAAGAAGCTTGGTGACTTGTTTTGGGGAGGGGAGGAGAAGAGGCCACTTGATGACTCATTGAGGGGTGTGACCTGTTTTGGAGTCCCTAGGTATGTCTACATATGTGTGGTTGGGAGCCCCTGGCTGTGTGTGTACACGGCACATTTGGGTGCCCGTGTGTGTTAGGTAGTCCGTGTGTGTGTGTGTGTGTGTGCGCGTGCATGCGTGTGTGTGTGTGTGTGTGTGAGAGTGAGAGAATCCCTGGGTGTAGGTGTATTTGGGGGGGTTGGCACATAAAGCGCACAGGGGCAAGGTCCCTAGTAATACAATAAAATACAATATAAGAAATAAAACAAGCAATAAAATACAATTAAAAATCAAGATGGATATTCAATGTAAACATGCCATGGACCACCTGAATTAAGCTCATGGACCACTTGTGGTCCAGAGACCACGTTTTGGGAACTCCTGAGCTAGATGGACCAACAGTCCAACTTGGAACAATGTAGTTTCCAGTGAGGGGACTTCTGAGGTGCATCTTTTCTTCTCCATCTTTTTGTTTGCACATCTGGTGTGTGTTTTTTACCAAGTTTTGCATCACTGCTTATTAGTTATGATTGCAACAGCAAACTTCCAAGGTGAGAAGCAATATACCTCTGAATATTAGTTTCTAGACCAGCCTTTCCCAACCAGTGTGCCTCCAGATGTTGTTGGATCACAACTCCCATCGGCCTCAGCCAGCATTCCCAATGGTCAGGAAAGATGGGAATTGTGGTCCAACAACATCTGGAGGCACACTGGTTGGGAAAGGCTGTTCTAGACAGACAGAGAGGGCTAAGTTGTTACTGTGGAAAATGGGGCAATGGGCTAGATGGCCCTTCGATGGACTCTTCTTACGTGGACCTGCACAAAGCCCACAAAGGAGAATCATAGCTGCAGGATGAAGTTTTCTACAGCTGCTCTGTGGTCAAAATCAGTTAGTCAAAGTGCTGGGTTTGACCATTAAAGCCTTTCACAGCTTGGGGGGGTCACAGTATCTGATATTGTTGTTGTTGTTATAGTGGATCCGGTCCCACTTTCTGGACAGGTCCCAGAAAGTGGTCCTGGGAAAATACTTCTTGATCCCCTAGCTCAGCCTTTCCCAACCAGTGTGCCTCCAGATGTTGTTGGACCACAATTCCCATCTTTCCTGCCCATTGGCAATGCTGGCTGAGGCTGATGGAGTTGTGGTTTTATTTCCCTCCTTTTTAGTTTTACCTCTTTAGTCCCCCTTTAATATCTCTCCTAGATTTCTTAACTATATTTTATGTATTTTTATCTATTTTAATATATTCTGTATTTTTATTGTGTGCCGGCCTAAGTACCCTATTTTAGGGTAGAAGGGTGGGATAGAAATATTTTAAATAATAATAATATATTTATTATTATATTTGTTATTATTATTATTTGCCCTTTACCAGCAGGTCCCAGGTTGGGTTACAAAAATTTTTAATTCAGTATTAAAAATAGCCATGGGAATAAGGTAGGACCTGAAAACACACAATTCAGGTGTCAAAGGCCAGGGTAAACAAGTAAAATGTACCCACCCATGCCCTGAGATCATCAATCAAGGTCCTCTCCAAGTGTTCCTGCCAACTGAGATACAGTGGGTGACAATAAGACAAAGGGCCTTCTCGTGGTGGCTCTGTGACTATAGAATGTTCCAGAGAGGCCTGACTGGCACCTATTTTGGTGTCTTCTTGGAGCCAGGCAAAAAAAAAAAATTGCTCTCCCAGAATTTTTAATCCTGCTAGGGGTTTAAAAAATAAAATAAAATAAATCTCCGGCATCTAAATTTCCTGTTTCAGTAGCTCTTAATGTGGTTTTACTCTTTGGCTATTTTTGCTATTTGATATGGATTTTAGCCCTTTTTTGTAATTGTTTAATACCATTTTCCTGCTTGATGTTGGTTTTTCTCTTTTGATATATATTGCCCTTTGTGTACAACAACTAGAGAGCAATAGATGTTTGACGTCTGATAAATTTAGCAAGAAGATAAATACAGACATAAAGTAGTCTAAGTTTGTCACTGACAAATAATGGCCAATTCTGGATAAGCCAGAATTAAATGGAGGCCAGAAAGGGCAGAGCAAATTGTGGGGAGGCGAGTGTTATAAATGGGTGACGTAACCCAAAGTGCTGGCAGACCTTCTTTGTGATGCTGAATTTAAAAGATGACGACAGGAATTTTGTTTTAATCTAAGCTTTAAATTAGGTCAAGGCAGTCATGAAATTTCATTCAGTGAACCATCCATATAATAATATGCAGTGATGGAACAGGCCAAGGATAAGTTTCCCATTCACTGAAGAGCCACATGCATCAAAATCTATTTAGAGAAGATTACTATGTAACTGCTGCCACAATAAGTCACCGGACATATATCTTTTGTCTCACCAGCAAGCAGAGATTTTAATGAGACAGAGAAGCAATACTCATATATCTGTGGGAGGAAGCAAAGGAAGGAACTGTTCTTTCACAGAGCCAGTTATGAGAATGGTCCAGTTCACATGTAACGTTAAGCCAGATCATGGCTAAGCATGAATGAGTGTGCGTGCAGGTACTCATAGCAAAAGTGGTGGCACTTAGCTCCTCCCCCTGTTGCCATCCTACCTGGAGCTAAACCATAGTTTGGTATAGCATTATGTCTAAACCCAGGCTCGTGGTTTGTCTCATTCCAAATAAACCACAAGCTGTGGCTCTTGGCTTACCGCCTGTGGTGTGTCAGGAGACATAAACTATGAACCCAGGGTCAAATCTAATGCTAAGCCAAACCATGGCCTACCTTCAGGTAGCATAGTGACAGCAGCAGGACCACAGGAGGAGCAAAGCAGCCACAGTTTCTGCTGTGAATAGCCACACACTTGCTTGTTCATGCTTAGCAAATATATGACTTCAAGTAACATGCTAACTAGGCCAATGAATGTCTGAACAAGTGTTGAGGAGAGCCCAGCTCTACAGAAAACAACCCCCCCCCCAAAAAAGAATCACTGATAGGGAGGGGTATTTTTTGCAGCTTGGAGAAGTTGGGTCCAGCTGCCCATTCTTTTGGTTCGGCCCTATACACTACAGGTATTGAAAACCATGATTAGCAACTGCTAAAAGTCTGTGAACATCTAAAGCATACCTGGGGAATCTGTGACCCTCCAGATGTTGTTGGATTAGACCTCCCATCCTCCCTGCCCATTGGCCAGTCTGGCCGATGCAGATATCCAAAAACATCTGGAGGTCCACAGGTTCCCAATCCCTGCCCTATATATGTTAACTGAAGAGTTCTAAAGCAACTGACATGTCATACCCATCACTCATTATGTTGTGCAATAACTGTACATACATTGTACTGTGAAACAGCTAGGTCAGGCTTCCCCAAACTGGAACCCTCTAGAACTCACAGACATCCAAAGAAGCTAAATGTTGGAAGACTCAAGACAGACAAAAGAAAGTACTTTCTTTGTGCAGTGCATAGGTAAATGATGGAATTCACTCCCACAGGAGGCAGTGATGGCCACCACAATGGCTGGCTGGGTTTAAAAAAGGATTAGACAAATTCATGGAGGATAAGGCTGTCAATGGCTACTAGTCACGATGGCTGTGCTCTGCCTCCACGATCAGAGGCAGTATGCTTCTGAATACCACTTGCTGGAAACCGCAGCACGAGAGAGTGCTGCTGCGCTCAGCTTGTGGGTTTCCCACAGGCATCTGGTTGGCCACTGTGAGAACAGAATGCTGGACTAGATGGGCCACTGGCCTGATTTAGTAGGCTGTTTTTATGTTGTTAGACTATAACTCCCACCATCCCTGACCATTGGCCATATTGACTGGGGGTGATGGGAATTAGAGTTCACCAACAACTGGGAGGGCCACAGGTTCACCATCCCTCACGTAAAGGAACATATGCAAATTAGTACTGTCCTCCTGAACTAGGCAGAAGTAGTACCATGAACCTAATCCTTAACTCAGTTAAACTATTCCCAATTATTTGAAATTGCTCAAAATCAGGCTACCCTTAAATCTCATTTTGAAGAAGTTGTGGTTCTGCCTTACTTTCTACTGAAAGTAACTATTTTATGTAGGCTAATCCCAGATAAATAACTGTTTTCTTACATTAGCTCTATCTTTCATTACACACTGTGGGCCGTATGAAAAAGAATAAGCTCTACAGTCTGCAGCGAGCTCAGGCCATGCTGGTTTCTTTAGACCCACAAGGAAGCAATACAACATAGAAAATAAAAAAATGCTCCATGTAGCTGCAAAGAATACATTTGCCTTGCTAAATTCAATGGCATGGTTGCCAAATAAATGTGTTATTTGCAGCCATGAGCAAATAGCTTTTTTAAAAAAGCACGTTCCATGTTTTAGAACAGTACATACTGTTCCAAAAACAACAGCAGTGGGGTGAGGAAAACCCTATCACACTGCTTCTAGACATCCACTTTCATGTCATTTCATTTTCTGTATTCAACATTTAACAAACCCATAAAGAAAAAAGAAAAAACATATGCTTGGAATCTCTTTAGAAAGAAGTGAGCAAAAAATAGACTACCTCATTGGCTGCTCATCGCACAACACAGCCCTCCATGCCTGACACAGCACATATTTTCTTGGGACTAATTAGGCCTCATATAGCTACACTGGGAAAAATGTAGGCAATCCAGTATCTAATAAGCTTTTGCTGCCTCCTTTTAAACAACAAAGAGGTTTGTCTTTTTCTCCCATTTATTATGTACAAATCACTTTCTACAGGTATTAACTTTCTTTGAGGCTAGAAATTTCTTCCAACATCACTTGAGGCTGGCCTTGCATTCTTTACCTACCTAAGGCTCCCATTTTAAGATGACAGACCTCCATGGAAACACAACTGACTGGGACAAAGAGCCCAATGGGCATACATTGGCTGCAGGCATCTTTCCTTGCAGCCCAGCTTGAGTTCAATATGTCACAATCATATAAAGCTTTGTGTGATGTCATGGTGATGTCAGATGACTGACAGGTGGGTGGCCCTGCCCACCTGTCAAAGTAGTCTGTGTTTGTGTGTGTAGGACATCAGGATCGGACCCACAGGTCGGATACGGTTTCCTGCCCATGATATAAGATATATGATAAGGACTGGCATCAGGGGTAGGTTTTCTTTTTCTTTCTTTCTTTCCTGCCCTTCCTCCCACCAGGGTCACCCTCCACCCTCTGGAGCCCCTTGGCCCTGCTGCTCTTCCTCCTTGCCCCCATTAGGAATTTGAGCAAACAAGAGAATCAAGGAGAAGGACTACATGCCCTCTGTCTGGGCCAAATCTGCACTACAGACCAGAGAAGGAGGGCAAGCAAATGGGCTGTGATGATAACAGAACAGAGAAAGTGGGCTATTTTAGCCAAGGGTCTTCCAAATCCAGCACTGTACTGTATGATGCTGTTAGGTCCAAACCCAACACGCAAGCTGTCACTGTCTATCCCCTTGCCAGGACTGGCGCAACTGTCCCCTTCCTCTTTGATCTCCTGCCCGAGGCCCCCTCGGAAATCCCCTACCTCTTCCTCGGAAACCTCTACACGGCGGCTGGCCTCGAATTGCCAGTGCCAACATTTGAAAATCCTCCTTTTTCTCCTTTTTCTTACTCCACTCTTTCTCCTTATCCCAAATGAAATCTGCTACCTCTAAGATCACTGTCACAGCTTCCACCCCCCACCCTGGCCGGTAATTTAAAAAATAGTCACGAACAGGCGGTTGCTCCTGATGGACAAATGAAGAGATCAAGGTGGGATGATCTTGTACTTTTTCTGGATCCAAATTAGTGTAGCTACGCGCTCCTTCCAACAGGCGCGTCCAAAATTGCCTTGGGGATTCGCTAGCTTCCTGCTTAATGGCCATAAATTTCGCTTGGTTGGGGGGCTTCTGTGACATTTGTCTCAGATATCCCAAAATCCTCTCCCGATTGGCCTGCAACTGAGTGCGGCGAGGCTGCGTCCAGTCCCCCGCACTCCAAGCTGCTGCCGCTTGTGCTCTGGTCGCCCAAGCTGTTCGCGCCAGAGATTCGGCCGCCCATGCAGCCTCCAATGCCCATAATCTACTACGCTCTTCTCCAGTTAAAACTCTCCTAAGCAGATGCTCCACATCCCCGTACGTGGGATTGTGGCTCTCAAACAATCTGCTTAACAGTTCCCTTATTCTTCTTGGTTGTTCTCCAAAAGTTCCAGCTAACTTGCTCCACTCCTTAAGATCCCATTCAAGCCAAGTCTTGTGCTCGACCACCTCCGTATGCTGGACCTGTCCGGCAGTATCCAGATACGGTTGGTCATACACAATCAAAGGCAACTCCGTAGTTAAAAGCAAATCTAATTCCCGTTCCTTCTCCTTCCTCTTTCTCTCTTCCTCTTCTTTTTGCTTGCGCATGACCATTCCCCCTGAGGCCCCCTCCTCTTTTTCCTTCTCTCCTAGCTCATCATCTGAGTCAGGAGGGAAATCTTTCTGCCTCGCCTGAGGAGTTCCAGCTCCGCGGTTGTGAGGTGGAAGCGGGGCAGAAGGTATAATGGAACGACTTAAAATCATTCCTCTGTCTGATTCATCATCAGAAAAATAGCTGGGAGGGGGGTCCTCACTGGTCAAAGATCTTACTGCCATTACAGTAAACCCTTTCCATTTCTGCGCTCCGGTTTGCCACAGGAGCCAGAAATCTATTTGATCTGGGTGGTTTACCTCAATCCGCCTCCTAACTCCCTGTAACGGAGCGGCTTCAAAGGAACCACCTCTCGGCCACCTTTCACCCGGGACCGAAACTGCAGTTGTCCGCGGCCACACCTCCGCGCAGAGCTCAATCATCCTTTTCTTTTTCATGCCCTTTAACACCGGCAACTTTTTCTCCTCCCACAATTTACACATTACTCCCAAAGGGCCGTCCTCCACCGGAACACTCCCTTTTTGCCCCATAGCGTCTGGCAAAGATTTCTCAACTGCTGTTTTACCCACGTGCTGTCAACCGATTCACCTCCCACGACAACCGAGAGAATATCTCTTGTGGAGCCTGTTGTCAAGAGGGGAGAAACACACCGGCAGCACACGGTTTGCACAGGAGATCCCGGACGAGCCCCCAATTGTTAGGTCCAAACCCAACACGCAAGCTGTCACTGTCTACTCAGCTCACAAACACCCGGGAAGGTGCGGAGTTGAGAGCAAGAACCTATTGCCAGAGGCCAGGAAATAATACACAATATTACCTTTGCAAAGGGGTCCCAAGACCTGCAAGCGAATTGCCTTTCAGAAGTGGGAACCCCATTTATTGAAGTACAGTAGATTATATAGATCTCCCAGTGGTTACAGAAATGGGGAGCATATGTCATAAAGAACAGAAAAACATTGCTAGACATAGTAACATCTTAGATATGGAAAAAGGGGTGCTTAGGATAACAAAAGCCAGGAACATCTTGCCTTCTTTCAGACATAGGCTTGCATAGTTTATACGACCTTGAGATAAGCACTCAGAGTCAGAGGAACAAAGGATAGATAGGAGCAAGGGAGGTTCGTTTACAAGTAGGATCATTAAACTAAGAATACACTCAGGTTACATTTTCTACATTTGTAAGAGTATGCGTGTCAAGGTCTACAACCATGTATATGAAGCATAGGCATTCTTTTGTGATACAGTTGGCAACATCATATAGGACATTGAGTACAGATATGCACACGGAAATGGGAGGGAAGAACATTTCCAGTTCAAACAGGCTTTTATTCACGTAGCCACTGGAATGTCTAGGGTCAGGTCATCGGGAAATAAACCGATATCTACTTTATATCAAGTCAGTAATATTTCCATACCCAACAAAGCTATTCCCCTTCCACTAGAGATATATGCAAGTCTCTCAGATGTACCGCAGCAAGCCTCTTTGTTGTTTTTGCTGCAACAGTCTACTCCTCTAGTAATTATATTGGAGACATTCCTGTCAGGAATAAACACTGTGAACTTGGCACTCTACATTGGTTTCTTTCAGGGTCTGAATTAGTACTCTTCCTGGGCGTTTGACACCCGCTTAACAAGCATGTCACTCTGTGGCATGGATTCTTAACCTGTGGTCCTTGAACCATTAGGGGTCCACGGCTGGGCTTCAGGAGTCCGTGAACTGGCTGCAAAAAAATAAATTTCCAATGCAATAAAATAAATCGTATTTATTTGTTTGTGGGGATCCACAGCTTGCATCAGATTCTCAAAGGGACTGGTGATCCAAAAAGGGTTAAGGACCACCGCTCTATGGCAATACCCCACCCCACCCCAGAACCAGAAGGCATCTTATTTGCAAGATAAGAGGCACACGGTCTCTAACCTACATATGTGTCATGTTGTCTGATAGGATGTTTGTGCCCTAGGTTTGGAAGATGTAATGTTGGCACATTCCCTTTTGCATCACATCTTTTAAGTGGACAGGTAGCACTTCTAGCTGCAGAGCTGGAAACCATAACATGAGAGGCCTATGGAGCAGGTGATAATATTCCTGTTTTGTAACAGGAGATGGAGAGGAGTGGTGCCATTACTCAGTGGTAGACCACATGCTTTGCAAGCAAAAGGTCCCAGGTTCAATCCCCAGAATATCCATGTAGGGCTAGGAATGACCCCCACCCAAAACCTTGAAGAGATGCTGCCAGTCCGTATGGCCAATAGTCCTGTTCAGGAGTTATCAGGGTAACCAACTGTATACCATAATATGTCACTGTAAGATTTTTCTACCTAGACAACATGTCTCTTTTCTGAGGATATTTAATAGAAAGACTGAAAGAAGCTTTTGTTTTGAACCAAAGCCCAACAAAATGTAACTTTTCCAACCCAGAACATGATAAAACAAGGAAATAAGGGTCAGTCGATCAACCCACAAGCTTCTTAAAGAACAGACTTTTCTGAGGGCTGAAACAGCAATTTGTTAAATGCAAATAGAGAGATGCGTGTGATTCAGCAACTCTTTCAGCTGCAAATTAGTAAATCTCTGAATTCAGTTAAGGTATTCCTCCCTGGGCTCCTCCTGGGAGGAAGGGCTGGATAACAAACAAACAAACAAATAAATTAACACACACACACAAAAAAAGTTTGCACATGCAGCCGGCAAAATTTAAATTAAAAAACACCACACATTTAGAAAGCTCCTTTTCTTCATTATGCTTGGTTTTAGATTCAGAAAATATGAAATCTGCCAAGAGAAAGACTGCAGAAGCATAATTAGTCCTTTCTCATCTCACCTAGTCAAGTTAGAAAGGCAATGCAGATTTTCAATGAACGACTTGTGATGCAGACACCAATGTCATTTTTCAGAGGATGATAATTCCAATAATAACGGTATTATATATGTGAATTGCATACCTATTTAGAGCTATTTTTGATAAAAAATATCCAAGAAACAAATCTGTATTAAGCTCCCCCCTCACCCTGAGTCCTGTCAATTTAAAAGGCAGGAACAGTAATTTAGGGAGCAGGAAAAAAAGTAATTAAAGTCTGGATTCTAAATGAAAATTAAGGCTTTTAACATGCCATGTTACACTGACAACCTTTCACAATAATTGCTTAGGAAGAGTCTCATCATCACCTTTTCTTTTTTTAATACGTTGCCAGAGCTCTGACAGATCTGCTCCCCCCCCCCCAGGCTCCAAAGACTGGCTTTTCAAAGAGAGGGGCGCTTGACTTTGATTGCTTCTAACACAGGAGGGGTTAACAACATTGCAGAATCATAAATAGAACTATGAAGTGGCAAAAAGGTGGCTGTCTGATGTTAACGGTTTAGGTACTGGTTGCATTCAAGGCTGTTCATGGTGCAAAAAAGAGAGAGCAGAGAGTATTCTACTGGGAGCAGAATTCAACTACCTGAGAAACAAAGCTTTTTTCTTTGTTAAAAAGGGCATTTTTAGCCCTCATGGTTGTAGTGCTAGGTATGGCTCCTTGCCCTTCTCCACAAGTAGCAAAACTGCAATTATGCAAAAGGAGGAGGAATACGCAACAATGCTCAGTTTGCTAATTTAGGCAAGTTGTGGAATTCTTCTTTTCTTAGCAAAGAATCTGAATTGCTTGTGTGCAGAATATTTACAGTGCAATCCTCAGTATCTTTGCTCAGAAGTAAATTCCAGTGTGTTCAATGGGGTTTGCTCCCTATTGAGTACACTTAGGATTAATTTGTTTTTGTAGCACACACTGCCCTGGTTACACTCCAGTTCCATAAAACAATATACAGTGGGAAAGAGTACATGCTCAGGAAGAAGACATCAGGCTTTGACTCACAGTTAACAGTTCTGTACAGATGAATCTGTGTACAGACATCTCTGCCCATCCCTCCTTCTGCTACTCATGCCTTCTCCCATTTGGTTCTCTAGGACCACATTCACACATAATGATAAGCCACACTTTCAGGCAATAGGCATGAGCACGCTGCTGCTTGTTCATGCTAAATCACAGTAAGACAGACTGTTGCTGCTTTGCTTATCTCTGGCTCAAGCAGGATAAACAAACCTTGGCTTCCTAGTGGCTTCCTGTTATGTCCAAACCAGGGATCATGGTTTGTTGCCCCATACAAGTCACCATAACTAGCCAACCTTAAAACCATGATTTGTTCTAGGCTTGCTGATTGTGCTGATCAGATAATACTGAGGTAGATGAATCAATAGTTTGACTTAACATAAGGCATCTTCCTGTTCTTATGTCTTCTAAGGCAGTCACAGCCTTTACCAACCCGGTGCCCTCCAGATGTTTTGGGCTACAACTCCTATCAGCCCCAGCCAGCATGGTCGCAGGCCAAAGCATCTGGAGGACACCAGGTTGGTGAAGGCTAGTCCAATAGACTGAGGTGGTTGCCATGTTGAACCCAAAGAATAAAAGACAGACTGCAGGAAAACTGTGTTTTCTATTAGACCAAATTTAGGCCATGTAAGCTTCTGAGTTTCACAGGAATCTTCAATAGTACTGCAATATTCCTATACGACCTAACGTTTAACCAAATGAAGATAGCATGTTACCTACTGTGCACTTTCTTGTCTACCAAATGTGGATGTGAAGCTCTGTGGGAAACAGCCCTGCTCTGTACAGCACTTAGCATGCTGTTTGCGCTAAATAATTCTTAAGTGCTAGACCTGCAACAAGCCATCAGGGAGGGAAGAATAAGCATATAGGTTACTGCTTGCACAGACTCAAAATCACAGAACAGCATTATTGTCCCCATTGTCAACTGAATGTATATTATCCCATAAGCAACATTATACCAGGACAACTAACAAAACAAATAGTGAATCATGAAAACGCCAGAAGATACAACAAACTGCTCCCCCCCCCCGAATTATAGCTAAAACTATGTTCAAGCGATTAGCTAGTGACTAGACACTGTAGGGGTTGACAGAAAAAAAAAAGTTCTTAAACCAGCTACAGAAAAACCACACCTTTCAACACACACAGAGACCTGCTACTGCCCCATATTTCAGTATACAACAGTGGATAAAAGAAAATGAAAGTGTGTTCTCAGCAGGCCAGACTGCCAACTAACATACGTAAAATCTTCATAAAAGCAGATCTTAGTTTCACAAAAAGACAGTTCTGAACTGGGTACGATTGCATTCATATGCAGATTCACCAAGATTGCCCCAGTATTTCCAGGGAGTTGTGGAATTTGCATGGATTCCAGAAGGGAATATCCAAACAAACAAGGCATGCATTATCATGTTTCATGACATCAAAGAGGAATGAAAGCCTTGAGCTTTAAAAACTAAATCTCCCTGGTTTAAAGAGGCAGAACAGGTAGTTAAGAGGATGGCAAAAACAAAAGTACTGGGAGAATGTGACACCATCAATGTTACTGCAAGTTGTGAGAGCACAGAAATGACTCAATTAAGTAAAACCTGTGTTTCTGCATAGAATATAGCTTCTGCTTAACAACAACAAAAATCCTCCCTTCCCCTCTCTTCTTACACAATAATTAGTTTACTTTAGATCTCAGCATCTACAAGGTGTTAATCATCTAGGGCAGTAGAGTTTCCAAACCATGTTCTTAGGAGCCATGGTTTTCCTCAGATGTTTATACATAGGTTCTTTCATGAGAGGATCGATATTGGTGAGCAAACATTCCAAAAGTCAACTTGTCCACATCACTGATTCTGCCATGCAACGGGCCACTGTATTAGGTGCATGTTGAGAACATAAGGTCAGACCTGCTGAATCAGGGCAGAGGCCTTTCTAGGCCAGCTTAATGGACCATCCAGATGCCTATAGAAAGTTCATAAGCAAGATGTTTACAACAGGGGGACATCCACACCATACATTTAAAACGTATTTAAAGCACATGACTTCCGCCAAAGAATCCTGGGAACTGTAGTTTGATAAGGGTGCTAAGAATGGTAGGAATTTGATTACAGTTCCCAGGATTCTATGGGGGGAGCCATGTGATAAATCTGCTTTAAATGTATGGTGTGGATGTGACCTGGCCGTCTTTTGTTATCCCGCAAGAACTGGTATTCAGAGGTTTTGCAGGTACTGCCTCTGGTACTGTAGGCAATGTTAGTCATCATCACTAATAGCCTTTGATAGCTTTATCCTCCATGAACTTGTCTAATCCCCATCCAAGTTGGTGGGAGTGAACTACATAGTTTAATTATGTGCTATGTGAAGAAGCACTTCCTTCCGTCTGTCCTGAAACTTCTGCCACTGGATGATCCCAGGCTCTAGCATTATGAGTGGAGGGGAGGGAAAAACATTCTTTCCACAGTACTCAGTTTTATAAGCTTCTATCAGCCCCCCTTACTCTTTTTTAATTAAGGTTATATTTAGGGATTTTTAATTAAGAGAATGTTCCCTTAATTAAAAATCCCTAAATGTAACCTTCCCCCATAGGGGAGTTCAGCAGTTTGGTTGCCCTTTTCTGCACACTATCAGTTCACACATAACAGCTAAGCTTGGCTTTTAACAGGACTGGCTAGGCACCCTACATTAAGCACAGAAAACACCCCAGAATCCTTTGCAACATGCAGCCATTCCTTGTTGGTCGGCTGTTCCTTGTTATTCCTTGTTGATCATCAAATCTTTGTTGAAAGGATGTTTTGAAGGAAAATGGACTGCCATCAAGTCGATCCCAACTTATGGCGACCCTATGAATAGGGTTTTCATGGTAAGCGGTATTCAGAGGTGGTTTACCATTGCCTTCCTCTGAGGCTGAGAGGCAGTGACTGGCTCAAGGTCACCCGGAGAGCTTCATGGCTATATAGGGATTCAAACCCTGTTCTCCCAGGTCGTAGTCAACACTCTCACCACTACACCACACTGGTGTAGTGCAACAGAATACGAAGGAAGAGAATATTAATTCCATTCATTTAAGATACAGATCTAAGGTTTCATGAGGCCCAAGCAAGAAACCTTCAGTGGTTATCTTCTTCCTATCCCAAGAAGAGTTGGAATGTATTCTTTTTCTTGCATTTGTCCAAGATGGTGGCTTATCTTAGCACAGCCTTTGCCAACCTGTTCCCCTCCAACTGCTTTGGACTACAACTCCCAGCAGCCCTAGACCAGCGTGGCCAATGGTCAGGGATGATGGGAGGTGCAGTCTAAAGCAGTTGAAGGCACTAGGTTGGGGAAGGCTCCTTTAGCATATTAGCAAGTATAATTGCCAAACTGCCTTTTGTTTTCCTTTTCTTGGTTCTAACTAACCTACATTTTCTGCCAGTGTCATTAGATAACAGCATTAAAGACACAAAATATATTGAATAGAAGATACAATTGTCCAAGACAGCAAAAAGATACTGGAGGTAGGTTGACTCAATGCAAACCCATCAGTGACCTGGAAAACAAATGGCAATTCGATTTCCCCCATTCTTGCATAACGAGTTGTTATCAGCATGAAGAAAAGATATATCAATGGTTTGGGGCAACATTATTCCAACTTTTTCCACTGGTTGTCTCTTCGCACCATACAATGTTGCTTATAAGAAGGTTTTCCAAACTGTGGTCTGTGAGCTTGATTCAGGTGGCCTATGGGGCATTTGTGGATCCGTGGCTGAAGACAGGAGTTGGCACATCCATCGCACTGCATATTCCTATTGAATTTTTTATTGCTTCTAATTCCTGTTTTGTATTTTATTGTTTTACAGTTTGAATGCTGTGGAATTACAATTGCTACAACTGGCAGAAAAATTATTAAGTGGTCCGTCAAGACCCTTAGCAATTTTCAAGTGGTCTGAAGCGGGGGGGGAGTTTAGGAACCACTGGCTTGTAAGAGGACACAAAATGGTCTGAAGGTTCACACATGTATGCGCATTGCTGTATTATTTGGGAAAAGGTCATTGCTCAGTAGTAGAGCGAACCCCAAACAGGAGCCAAGGAAAAAAACAAGTTGCTCAACATAGTCCAATAAAATACTCTACTTTAACTACAAAATAAAAATCCAGACGAGATTCACCTCTTTCTCCCCTTGCTTCCACAGCATAGTATTGCCTCTCAGGAATGGCTATTATGAATCAAGTGTATTTTAGGGAGTTTAAAGAAAAAAAGCCCATAGGCAGATGCAGGATTATTCTGATTAATGTTTAATGCTCAATAACAAATTCAGAAGAGTGACAACCCTTATATATTTGCAATGTTCGATCTCTACAAAGATGCCAGCAATAAGTAAGGATAACGGCAAACATCTTTAAACCTGGCTAGAACTCTATAAGAACACCACTGACAGCAAATCTTTTTTGCCTACAAGTGGTTTCCATAGAAATGCTGAGATTCAGCTATACAAAATGCCATAAGAATTACCTAGTTTTGAACACAAATGTTTATTTTTATTGATTTGAAGCCTCTGACCTTCTTTTTCTTCCTTTTTAAAAAATCCTGCCTCTTTTTCTTATTGTGTTTTTCCAGTAGAAACTTGGAGCAGAAATAAGAATCTCACAGCCTTAAGCACCCTGTGTAGCAGGAAAAGCAGCGAGAAAGCACACATACAGTGCTTATGAAAGTGGGTGAAATCACTATACTGTACAAAACTAAGCTTCAGTGCCTACATTGTAGACATTGACAAACCAAAAGGGGACAGTCTCTGTCAAGTAAAATACTGTCTGCACTCCTACCTTTGAAAAAAAAATAGGACATCTGAATAACCCCTATTGCCCCTGCCCCAAAATGACATAGGCAAGGGCTGCACGTCCATGCCACAGCTATTCAGCCTGCTATTCAGCCTTACCAGACCCAATGGGTTATGCATTAAGCAAACTCTGAGATCAGCCATAATCAATGACTGCAGTGGGAATGTTTGGCTCTATGTAGCCTTGGCACACATAGAAATTGCATGTGTGTAGAATCCTGGCAAATGAGGGGATGAAGAAGGCACCGGTCTGGGTCACCCAGTGAATACTAAAACCGTAACAAAGCTGGGTGAGAGGCCGAGATGGTACAGTCAGTGGCGGCTGGTGGCTCCATGTCCGTGGGCCAGTGGGATCCGCTTCAGGTTTTAGCCAAACTTGAAAGTTCGGACTAAAACCCAGAACGAATTACCCTGCCCCACTGACATGGAGCCACCAGTGACTGCAGTGAAACATTTGCAAGGCCGCTGATTGTACTTTCCTCTAAAAAAAATGGATAAACAAAATAGGTGGATAAGTTTGTTCTAATTTCTGATCAATATTTTTAAAAGCCCTGGAAATATGAACTGCTATGCCCATTCCTTGCCTCTCTTCTTGGGTTGAAGGTGCATTGATGAAGGACCACTGGTCTCTGGTAGCTATGAAAGTGAGAATATTGATTGTTAGGAAGCTATGAAATTTGGAAAAGCTTAGAATGACTGAACTATTAAGTAGCCAGGTTTAAAAGGAATTTAGGAACCTGAAACACAATATGAAAAAGGTCTTGTCTTTATTTAATTTCTATTTAGTTCCTGATCAAGCTAGTTTGGACTAAATGCTAAATTATGGCTTGCGGTTACATGCACAAGACTGGGCTCAGGTTTTTCTCCCCCTCCTCCATGCACAACTACAAGATCAGAAACTTTCTCTGGTTTACTATTTCGTCTAAAGCCAGAACTGTGGTCAACCTCAGCTTTTAGGGAAAGAAGCAGAGCTTGGAAAAGTTACTTTTTTTCAACTACAACTCCCATCAGCCCAATCCAGTTGCCATGCTGGCTGGGGCTGATGGGAGCTGTAGTTCAAAAAAGTAACTTTTCCAAGCTCTGGAAAGAAGCTAGCATCATCAACATGGTTTGAAGTTATTTCCTTCAACCTTTGTTAAGACTAAACACAGTTTGTCTGGGTTTGAACATAGTTTAACATTACATTTTAATTGTCTTCTATTTGTCATATTATATATCCAGTTCTTCATGTTCTTAAGAAAATATTATTCTCTCCGCCTTGGCCCTTTCCCCGATCCCATGATTTTGTCACATGCATAATAAAATAAAATAAACAGCATTCATAACATGCTTTCACGTCCTTTTGCCATTCTGGCACCAACTACAAACCTACCTATTTGCCTTAGTATTTTCGAGGATTTAGAGCTGAATGTTGATTGATAGGCTGCTCTACGGTTCAAGTTGCTCCTATTGTCTTAAATGAGTTCTTATTGTATTTTATATGACGGCATGCATTTTTAATGTATTTTGTACCCTGCCCTGGGCTCCTTCAGGATAAAGGGTGGATTATGATTTGCCTTAATGAAATAAATAAAATAAAAGCAATTCACTTACATGATAGTTATAAGAGTGAGAGAGATAACAAGTGGGGCTTGCGACAGAATGTTGCAGCATGGACAAAAGGCTGCAGGGCTCCAGCCTCCAAGCCATGCGCTTTTCCAAGATATTCCACTACCCTACTCCCTAGTTTTCCATTTCACCACCCCCTCCCCAACAGACCGTCAGCAGGCTCTGTCATCAGGGAGCAGGCATATCCTCATTGGGAGAACTCCTCTTAACAGAACAGCCCAAAAGTGGCTAAAAAGATAATAAAACAATATCAAGAAGCATGACCTGCCCACAAAATGTTGCAGTGTGGAATGCTCCTGTTCAGGATTCCAGACAGACAGCAGGGTTCTTTTCCAGGATATTCCATTCCATTCCCCACTCTTCTGTTTTCTATTCCACACACCCCTCAACTGTCAGTATTCTGTGCCCACTTTGTATGCTCAGTCCTCACTGGATTGTTTACAGGGTTGTTGTTTTTGTCCCCTTAAGTTTTTTTGCCCCCTAAACTTTTACATATTTCTGGAAAACATGAGATTCCGCCAAGCTTCCTGACATCACCATGTGTCGTGGATAGTGTCATTAGGCTATATAAAGATCCACACTTGGAGAGAAAGAGTCCGATATTAGCATACAGCATGTTAAGGTTGATCACTGGTTGGCCACTATGAGAACAGGATGCTGGGCTAGAGGGCAATTGGTCTGATCCAGCAGGGCTCTTCTTATGTTCTTATCCCCATACTGCAGATGGAGGGATATAGATATTATTAGCGATGTCCAAAGACAACCAAGAGAGATGAAGGCTGAAGAATTTATTGGTTCTTAGCTACTGTTGTAGACAGAGACAGCGCTCAACCACTTCATTTCAAAATGGCTATGTGCATTAAGAACATACGTAGTGCCTCCTGGATCAGGCCAGTAGCCCATCTAGTTCAGTGTCCTGTTCTCACAATGGCTTACCAGATGCCTATGGGAAGTTCGTAAGCAGAACCTGAGTACAACAGCACTGGTTTTCAGCAACTGGTATTCAGATGCATATTGCCTCCAACACTGGAGGTTGGACACAGCTTATCAGGGTTAGCAGCTATTCCATTCCACAATGCCATGTACAACAAAACACAAAATTTGGTGCTAGGCACAGATTTCAAAATCCAGATAAACTTAAATTATGACTTTTAAAAAATCCACGGATTTTAATGTTAGAATTCAGCACCTATCTAAACCAAGATGTGGTGGCTGCCACTAGCTTAGATGTAGATGTACTGCCCTCAAGTCGATTCCAACTTATGGCGACCCTATGAATAGGGTTTTCATGAGGCCGAGAGGCAGTGACTGGCCCAAGGTCACCCAGTGAGCTTCATGACTATGTAGGGATTCAAACCCTCGTCTCCCAGGTCGTAGTCCAACACCTTAACCACGACACCACACTGGATCTCACTAGCTTAGAAGTCTTTGAAAAGAGGATCAGACAGATTCATGGACCAATATCAATGGCTATTAGTGGTGATAGCTATATGGAACTTATCAGGTTCAAGGGCAGTATGCTACTGAATACCAGTTGCTAGGGAGCAACAGTAGGAGAGGGCTATTAACATCCTGCTTATGGGCTTCCCAGAGCCATCTGGGTGGCCACTGTGGGAAATGAGATGCTTAACCAGATGAGCCATTGGTCTGATCCAGCAGGAATCTTGAATGTTTAATGGCTGCTAACTTTGGCTGAATGGTGCCCTATGTTTTCAACACAAAATGGCTGCAGAGAGTCTTGAAAGCACATGTAAAATGCCTATGGAATCTATAGTGTCCCACCAAGGCAGGACTCTGGGCAGAGTCCTGGAGCGCCACTCATTACAAAGAACAGGAGGGCCTCCAAATGCAGGAGGATTACCCTACCACATTTTTAAGTAAGTGAAATAATACACATTAACATCTAAAGAGGGGACCCTCCCATAAGACGACTGAGTACACAGCACAACCATAAGCACTCATAAGACCATTAAATCCCAAATCTAAAATTTAATTAGCTGCACCTTTCTCACCCTTCAAAGCCGGAGAAGGCTTCTGTAGGTTTTTCAGAGGGCAGAAGGAACTTTGGCTTCAGTATCTTGTATCACTTCTGGTCACCTCATGACTGACAGAGGTTGAAAGGTATGTAAACGAACCACAAAGATATGTAAATATGATTTGCACCACCTCTGTAGCACTCCACTTTTGAGGACACAGAATCTGGCTTTGCTCAGTATAGAATTTTGATCACTTTAGTGTACAGGACATGTAACCCCTCGTTCTGACTGCCAACACATTTTGAAAATGGATAGCAAAAACACTCAAAATATCAGGAGGAAGCAGCTATCTAGTTTGGTTTTTTTTTTTACAAGGTGGTAGTCTGCAATAAGCCAGTCAAACTGTTTATTCCACTGTTTTTTCCACATTTGGCTGAATCAGACAAAAAGTTTGAGTTCCAAAACCAGATATCAGCCCCTCCACCCAGAACTCAAAGCATACAGAGTGGGTGCTTAGCCTTGCCTGGGATTGAGCACATGCTGCGGTTGGCTTCTTTGTGCAATCCCAAAATGCATCACAGTATTCTTCCAATTCCAAAATCCACTCCAGAGCAGCATTAAATCCATTCTGTACTCCATGTGCTTCTGCTTATCTAGAGTTGAAAACCATCACTGTCACAGGATGAGATAGTAATTTAAGAAGCGTACCAAAGCATCACTGATTGATTTCAGTGGAAATACTCTTATGTGGAGTGTGCTTAGGAAAACAGACAAAAGTGATACACCATCTGTCAGAGATAGAAAAGCCAAAGGTTATAAAGGATTTTCAGAGAGATACATTGGTGCCAACGTATTGTAGAGGCACTCTACTGGCCTCAAGTTGTTGCCATGACAGGGCCTACCGCTTATTATTATTATTATTATTATTGATACATTCCAATTGGGATTCAGGCCTGGGTTTGGTAGGGAAACTGCTTTGGTCGCCCTGTACGACGACCTGTGTTGGGAGAGAGACAGGGGATCGCGACTCTGCTGATCCTCCTTGATCTTGCAATAGCTTTTGATACCATTGACCATGGTATCCTTCTGGGGTGACTGTCAAAGTAAGGTATTGGGGGCACCACATTGCGGTGGTTCCTTGCTCACTTGGACAACCAGCTCCAGAAGGTGGTTCTTGCAGAGCATTGCTCAGCTCCACAGGCTCCCCAGTATGGGGTCCCGCAGGAGTCGGTTCTGTCCCCCATGTTGTTTAACATCTACATGAAACCTCTGAATGGGGTCATACAGAGGTTTGGAGTGCATTGTCATCAGTATGTTGATGACACACAGCTCTTTTTCTCCTTTTCATCTTCTGCACGTGAGGCAGTGGATGTGCTGAATCAGTGCTTGGTTGCAATAATGGACAGGATGAGGGCCAATAAACTGAAGCTTCATCCAGACAAAACTGAGATGCTGTTGATGGGTGGTTCCTCTGACTGGCTGAGTAGTGTGCAGCTTGTCTAGATGGGGTTACACTCCCTCTGAAGGAGCTGCTTCGTAGTTTGGGGGTTCTCCTAGATCCACTGCTGTCACTTGAGTAATAGGTGGCCTCAGTGGCACGGAGTGCCTTCCATCAGCTTAGGCTGGTGGCCCAACTGCAACCTTATCTGAACAGGGATAATCTGGCTACAGTAATCTATGCTCTGGTAACCTCAAGGGTGGATTATTGCGCTTTACGTGGGGCTGCCTGTGAAAATAGTTCAGAAGCTTCAATTAGTGCTGAATGCAGCTGTCCAATTGTTGACAGGTTCAAAGCGAACAGAGCATATAACACCTATCCAGTTGTTCTGGCTGCGTATATGCTTCCGAGTCCAATTCGAAGTGCTAGTTTTGACCTATAAAGCTCTTTACAGCTCAGGACCCAAATATCTTCTGGAATGCCTCTTGCGATAGAAAACTACCTGGACCCTTAGATCTTCCTCTGAGGCCCTTCTCCAGTCCCCCCCCCCCTGCAGGAGGCTCGGAGGGTGGTGACAAAGGAGAGAGCCTTTTCAGTTGTGGCTCCCCATCTGTGGAATATGCTCCCCAGTGAGTCCGCCTGACTCCTTCACTGTCACCTTTTCGGTGCCAGATAAAGACGTACCTTTTCCCTAGATTGAGATGATGTTTTGTTTTAATATGCTGCCAAACCTTCCTGTGGCTGCGTGGTGTTGCTATTGCTATTGTTTTGTTGTTGTTTATTGTTATGTTTTTATAGTGTGTTTTATTTGTTTTTGTTTTAACATGGTGTAAATCACTTGGATATCTTCTGGTATCAAGCAGCTAATAAATCTAATTAATAATAATAACAATGACAAACAGTTCACGTGAACATTGAGCCTGCACACATTTGGGAGCACAAATTAAATCAGCAGCCCCTGGGTGTGCAGAAGGTAGATCTCTGGATGACTTGCAATATATTGATAAGTCAAGGGTGTAGTCATCCAGGGTCTCGGGGGAGTCTTAGACCGCTTACTTTTTTGAGCAGGGTCCCTATGTCTCCAGCCTCCCATGAGCCAATCAGCACAAAAGGGGAGTGTGTTAGCCACTGAGAAGAGCCTTATAACATGCTTCCTTGTCCTTTTCTGCTGATTGGAACCAATCAGAGTAAACAAAGGTGAGTCAGCCACACAGAAGACTCTTCTCAGTAGCTTACACTCTCCCCTTTCATGCTTTTTGGCTCCTAGGGAAGTCTATTGCTGTAGGAGAAGGCATTAAGAAGGATCTCATTCTCAACCCCACAGCAAAAAAAAAAGGGGTGGTGGTGGCTGTGACTATCATGAAGGGACCCTGCACTTCTTAATTTGCCACTATGCTTCTGGGTAAGGTTTTCTGGCTCCCAATTTTTTAACAAGAGCAGCAAAAAATGACCCCCCCCTCCTGCCCTAAATTAAATTGCTGAAATGAACAAAAGATTGGGCCAAGTAGGAGTGTGAGTGTGTAAGGACTGTGAACTCAGTTCAGTTCTCGTAATCAAATTCTTGAGCTCAAAATTCCTGAGGTTAGTTACCTGCTTTGGATGGGGTCATATTCCTATGAAGGAACAGGTTCATAGTCTGGCAGTGCTCCAAGATCCAACTTTGTAACCAAAGGTACAAGTGATTTCAATAGCTAGGAGTATCCTTTACCAATTTCAACTGGTAAGATGGTTAGGACCATTTAAGAACATAAGAGCCTGCTGGATCAGGCCAGTGGCCCATCTAGTCCAGCATCCTGTTCTCACAGTGGCCAACCAGGTGCCTGGGGGAAGCCCGCAAGCAGGACCCAAGTGCAAGAACACTCTCCCCTCCTGAGGCTTCCAGCAACTGGTTTTCAGAAGCATGCTGCCTCTGACTAGGGTGGCAGAGCACAGCCATCACAGCTAGTAGCCATTAATAGCCCTGTCCTCCATGAATTTGTCTAATCTTCTTTTAAAGCCATCCAAGCTGGTGGCCATTACTGCATCTTGTGGGAGCAAATTCCATAGTTTAACTATGCGCTGAGTAAAGAAGTACTTCCTTTTGTCTGTCCTGAATCTTCCAACATTCAGCTTCTTTGAATGTCCACGAGTTCTAGTATTATGAGAGAGGGAGAAGAACTTTTCTCTATCCACTTTCTCAATGCCATGCATAATTTTATACACTTCTATCATGTCTCCTCTGACCCGCCTTTTCTCTAAACTAAAAAGCCCCAAATGCTGCAACCTTTCCTCGTAAGGGAGTCGCTCCATCCCCTTGATCATTCTGGTTGCCCTCTTCTGAACCTTTTCCAACTCTAGAATATCCTTTTTGAGATGAGGCGACCAGAACTGTACACAGTATTCCAAATGCGGCCGCACCATAGATTTATACAACGGCATTATGATATCGGCTGTTTTATTTTCAATACCTTTCCTAATTATCGCTAGCATGGAATTTGCCTTTTTCACAGCTGCCGCACACTGGGTCGACATTTTCATCGTGCTGTCCACTACAACCCCGAGGTCTCTCCTGGTCGGTCACCGCCAGTTCAGACCCCATGAGCGTATATGTGAAATTCAGATTTTTTGCTCCAATATGCATAATTTTACACTTGTTTATATTGAATTGCATTTGCCATTTTTCCACCCATTCAGTCAGTTTGGAGAGGTCTTTTTGGAGCTCTTCGCAATCCCTTTTTGTTTTAACAACCCTGAACAATTTAGTGTCGTCAGCAAACTTGGCCACTTCACTGCTCACTCCTAATTCTAGGTCATTAATGAACAAGTTGAAAAGTACAGGTCCCAATACCAATCCTTGAGGGACTCCACTTTCTACAGCCCTCCATTGGGAGAACTGTCCGTTTATTCCTACTCTCTGCTTTCTGCTTCTTAACCAATTCCTTATCCACAAGAGGACCTCTCCTCTTATTCCATGACTGCTAAGCTTCCTCAGAAGCCTTTGGTGAGGTACCTTGTCAAACGCTTTTTGAAAGTCTAAGTACACTATGTCCACTGGATCACCTCTATCTATATGCTTGTTGACACTCTCAAAGAATTCTAATAGGTTACTGAGACAGGACTTTCCCTTGCAGAAGCCATGCTGGCTCTGCTTCAGCAAGGCTTGTTCTTCTATGTGCTTCTATGTGCTATGTGCCATTTCTGGATCAGGAGAGTCTGACCATTGTCGTTCATGCACTGGTACCCTCCAGGTTAGACTTCTACAATGCATTCTATGTGGGGCTGCCCTTGAGTTTGGCCCAGAAGCTGCAGCTAGTGCAAAATGCAGCAGCTTGACTGCTCACTGGGGCAGAATATCGCCACCATGTTACGCTCCTGCTGAAAGAATTGTACTGACTGCCAATTAGCTACTGAGATAAGTTCAAGATGTTGGTTTCAGTGTATAAAGACCTATACAGCTTGGGACCAGGATACCTAAAATATTGTCTCATCCCTTATATACCAAATCAATCACTGCATTTTGCAGACGAGGGCCTCCTGGAGGTGCCATCCCATCAGGAAGCCCATTTTCTACAATAGATGAATCAGGCCTTTAAATGTGTTGGCATCTGCTCTCTGGAACTCCCTCCTTACACATCAAATGGACACTGTCACTACTGTCTGATCCATCCTTTCCCAACTTTTGGGTCCCCAGATGTTACAACTCCCATAATTCCTGACCATTGGCCTTGCTGGCCGGGACTGATGGGAGTTGTAATCCAGCAACATCTGGGGACCCAAAGGTTGGGAAAGGCTGGCTCTGATCTTCCTTTTACAACAAGCTTTTCAAGAAGAAATCTTTATCCCAGTCTATATCTGTATTGGATTTGAAATTGTTTTTCATATAACATTGTTTTTAAATATAAAATTGTTTTTAATTGTTTGTATAGTTGGAATTGTTTTTATGGTTGAAATCGCTTTGAGGTATTTTATGGGAAGGAATTCATAAGCAGAATCAAATAAATAAAAATAATAAAACAAAGCTCTTTGATTTTAAGTATAAGTCTTTTGCATCAGGCTTCAGATAGTGGATCTCTGTATTCTAGTAAGAAAACAAAGCTGATTCTGCAAGCCTGAGGTCGGCCAGATGTCTGCATGTGTGAGTACATTCTCTCTCTTTTTTTTTCTCTCCCCTTGAGTGTTCAACAGCTTTTGGCGAACTTAAATTTAGGAGCCCCTGGCAAAGGAAAAGCCGCTTCTGTAGTTTGGAGCTGTCACAACAGCCAATCAATAAAATAAGGCCAACAGCAGCTAACATAAAACTGAGAACTTGGCAGAATGCACCAGGAAGCAAGCATAGTCAGAAAGGACACATTGTCTAGCACAATATTTCCCAAACTTTCCCCCCCACAGACCACTAGAATATCGCTGAGGGTCTTGCAGGATCGCTTTATGATTTTCTCCCTGTTGTAGCAATTGTAATAAGCTGCGCTAGATGCTGTATGTTTTATTGTTAATTGCTTCTTTTAATTCTTAGATTGTATTTTATCGTATTATAATTTGCATTCCATAGAATTCAAATTGTAATACAATAAAATAGAAGACATAAAAGAAACAATTAAATACAAATAAAATCAATATGAATATTTAATGTGGACATGACGCAGACCACCTGCGTGAAGCTCATGGACCACTGGTGATGCAAGGACCACATTTTGGGAATCCCTGGTCTAGCATCCATCATCTTACAAGCTACCTCCCCATATTTCACTCCTTGAGGTGAACTATTTCTGGGTTTGTCCATTTGTTTCAGACCTCAGGCTTCCCTTACCTCCTTCACTTGTGTACTGCTGTTTCTCAGTTCATAGTTAGCTCAACTATGGTTTGCCCTTATATCCAACCAAGGAAAACTGTGTTTTGCACAAACCTAGAATGTCATGTGTCCCACCTTACAGACAACAGTCATCTATTTGAAGGACTGTCTGGGCCAACTCCAGGTTTTTATTATTATTATTATCATCATCATTATCACCACCACCACCACGTGCCCTTCACCCAAAGGTCGCAGGGCGGGTTACAACAATTTTAAAATACATCATTAAAAAAAATTAAAAATAACCTAAAATCACAAAATATTGTGTGTCCTAGGATATATGTCTCAGGTGTCAAAGACCAGGGTAAAGAGATGTATTCACCTAAAACTGTACAATGAAGTTGCCAGATACACCTCGGTGGGGAGGGGGCTGCCACAGAGAATGCCCTCTCCTGGGCCACAATCCCCCAAGCTTCTGAGGGTGATGGAACTATGAAAAGGGCCCCTGTGATTATCTCAACACCCAAGAGAGTCTGTAGGGAAGAAGATGGTCTTTTAGATATTTGAGACCTAAGTCATTTAGGACTTTAAACACTAACATGAGCACCTTAAACTGAGTCCAGAAACAAACTGGCAACCAATGCAGCTGTTTTAAAACAGGGATTATATGAGATCTAAAGGGAACTCCAGCCAGCAATCTGGCCACTACATTTTGGACCAGCTGAAGTTTCCAAGTTGTCTTCAAGGGCAGCCCCATGTAGAGCACATTGCAATAATCCAGTCTGGAAATTACCAGATCATGGAGTACCATAGCCAAGTCACCCCTATGCCAAAGGGACCAAAGCTGGCAAACCAGCCGGAGCTGGAAAGACACTTCTAGCTATTTGGGCCATCTGAGCCTCCAGTGACAATATTGGATCCAGGAGTAACCCCAAGCTGTGGACCTGCTCCTTTGAGGAGAGTGTAACCCCAGCAAAAACAGGCCATCTCCTCAATTTAAAGATACATTAAAAAGAAAAAAATGTAGGAGAGAGCACAGCCTTGAAATTGCCCACCCACAATTTGTACCTAGACAGCATCCATCAGGCTGAGCAGATACACAGGTCATTTCTGATGTTATTTCTAAACACACAGGTGTTAGATTATTTAGATTTATTTATTTAGATTAGTATTTATTTATTTAGATTAGTATTTAGATTATAGCAATTATTTCAAAATATGCATCTATACACATAAATTAGTACGTGCTAAATTCATACAGATCTGTATCCTCTTTTTTAGTGATGCATTTTTCTTTTTTGGCTATTAATGAGTGGCCACTCTATATGAACCATATAGTGTGCTCAGTTTGGATGCCCAGGCCAGGGAGCGGGAGGAATCCTCAAGGTGCCAAACCAAACCAAAATGCAGGGTTGGAAAAACAATGAAGATGGATTTATTGTAGCCCAACGCGTTTCGAGTTAACATAAAACCTTTTATCAAGGGCAAATTTAAGACTAATTCCTTGTAAAGATGACAAGTAAAATTCAAAGGAGCATCTAACTCCAGAGAATCTCCAGGTTGTGTTAACATGTTGTGCTACAATAAATCATCTTCATTACTTTTCCAACCCTGCATTTTGTTTTGGTTTGGCACCTCAAGTATTTCCCCCCCCCACTCCCTGGCCCGTGTGTACTTTGGTGCTCCTCCTGCTGTTTCTGTGCAGTTTGGATATAATAGCACACTCTGATTTGATCAAATCAGGAACAGAAGAAGGAAACTGGCATGTCTGAGGAAATGTGGGCACTTCCCAATTCATAAACCCAAGATTAGGGCATGAATATTTGGCCATAATATGTGAACCAAGTTATTATTTGTATTTATGTCATTTCATTTGTAAAAGTACAGTGCCTTGCAAAAGTAATCAGACCCCTGACCAATGCTCCAATCAATCACTGCTTTTTGCAGAAGAGGGCCTCCTGGAGGTACCATCTCATGAAGAAGCCCGTTTTCTACAATAGAGGAATCAGGCCTTTAGAACTCCCTCCGGTTACACTTCAAATGGACACTGCCGCTACTGTCTGATCTTCCTTTTACAACAAGCCTTTCAAGAAGAAATCTTTATCCCAGTCTACTGTACTTATAATGGTACAGGGTCATACACATGCGTGTTTTCAACACAGCCCTTCTATACAGTTTCTGTGCTTGCATTTGCTATAAAATCCCGTGTTTTATAGAAACCCAACTCGTGTGCGCGTGCCCTGGACTTGGAATTCATCCTGCCCTTTCTCAAAATGTCATCTTCACCTTGTAGTTAAGTTGCTTCAATTCATGAAACACTGGGCTGCCGCAAGTAGTTATTCAGAGAGGCTCTGCTGCATATATAAAAGGACAGAAAAATGGTAAAGCAAGCGCTTCCAGGCACTGGAGTGCTAATGTGACCACCAAGAGGAAGCTGACCCATTTCCACAAATAGATATCTGCTGGCAGAAACAGAAGCATTATCTTTGAGAATCTGTCTTCGCACTGCTTACTGAGTTGTGAAGCATAGAAGAAGGTTAGCTCCATAACCCAAATTTCTCCATAGAAACAGAAGCATTGCTTGTTTCTAAAAAGTCACTGTGTGGTCAAAGCAAAGGCTAACAACATCGGCGGTTCATTTTGTAGACAGACACACACACACCCCAACAGCACTCTTGCTTATGAATGGGATGTGTGACTTGCACACATGCACAAAGAATTTGTCTTCCTGAGGCTCTCACAGTCCAAACTAGAGGTTATATAGAAAAAGTATCATGCTTAACAAGTGGGACCTGCAACGTGTGGAATATTCGTATACACTGTTCTAGTCCATCATGCCCAACACCAGGAAACTCCATTCCATTCCCACCCACCCTCAACAGTCCACCAGAATTCTGTACCCACTGAGCATGTTCAGTCTCCATTGGGCTGTTTTATAGGGAATGACTGGGTGTCTACTTTCCTTTGTACTTCTATAAACTTTAGAGTTTCCCCAAATCTGGCATGTGTGGATGGTGATGTTTCAGCAGCATAAGCAATGGCACTCACAGCTGTACATCAGAAATTGAGGGAACAACACCACATTGGGGTGTCCAAAGAACTTCCCATATGCCCTGCAAGGTCAGTCGGTATTATGACTCCCATACTGTAGACAAGAGGACTGAGAGAGGAGAGCGTGCCTAAGATCACTGAACAAATTCATGGTAGAGAGATGAGATCTGAATCAGGGCCTTTTTATTTCTCAACTCCTATACTGGGGTAGCCAACATGATGCCCTCCAGATGTTGCTGGACTCCCATCACCCCTAGCTAGCATAGAATATGGATGGAGATGATGGAAGCTGTTGTCTGACAACATCTGGACGCCACCATGTTGGCTACTACTGCCTTGTACTATACCAACATGCATTAGACTCTCACTGAATTTTTCATTCTTATTATTTTGGTAAAACAAGAGGCTGCAATCTGACTAGAGAACCTTTGGCACTCCAGATGTTACCAGACTATAACTCCCATAATCTGTTATCAATGGCCATGCTGGACAGGGCTGATGGGAGCTGGAGTCCAGCAACATCTGGAGGGCCAAAGGTTCCCCACCACTGCCTTAGATAAAACAACAAGGGAGGAGGTACTTAACCCTTTCCCTACAACCATATTTCCCAAATAAAATCCCTACCTCAAGCTGCTTTCCCACTTGGGGGTAGTAAGATATGGGTCTTTGTATCTTCCCTCAACCTCCACCAAATACGGTAAAGCAGTACTGAGCACTGATTTTAATCAGAGAAATAAAAAAATGGGCCACAGGAAAATGATTACGCATCCCTTCCTCCCACCATGCTCCTCCAATAAATCTACAGCTTCCTGCAGCTGCTTTTCCATTTAAAAGTAGGCAGCTAAGCACTTCTGCCCTAAAATGTGTGGTTTATCTTTCAGCTTGCTGAAATTGGTTGCCTCCCGCAAAAATATGATCGTACAATCATCAGCGCCTACTGAAGACCTTCCTCTTTCAACAAGCTTTTTAAGTAGAGACCTTATCCTAGTCTGCGTCTGTGTAGGAGTTGCTTTTTAATATGTTTGTAAAGTTTTTTTTTTAAAAAAAAGATTTTTTAAAGCTTTAAAAAAAAGATTTTTAAAGATGTTTTGTTTTAATATGTTTTTAAGGATGCTTTGTTTTAATATGTTTTAAAGTCTGTTTTAATGATGTTTTAGAGTGTTTTTAGTGCTTTTGTTTGCCGCCCTGGGCACTTTCTGGGAAGAGGGGTAGGATAGGAATCTAATCAACAAACAAATAAGTAAATAAATGCCAAAAAGCACTTGGGAAAAATGTGGGCAGAACTTTCTGAAGGCTCAGAAAGGAAGCCATAAGAAGGAATTCCATTGTTCAGGAGACCGTAGGGCCAGAGGAGTTTCCCTGTAACCTGCAGCAACTATCTGAATAACTCCTGCTTCTTGCACTAAAGCCGTATAAGCTTCATCACGGCTTCCACTTGCAACCGACTGGCTGTCATGCAAGTGCTCCAAGCACCACCCATGCGACAAGGCCTGGAGCGAACGGCAGAAGTCAGAGTACAAGATTATGGTTGTCATGGTTTGCTTGTTTGCTTTTCCCTTTCTGGCAGGGTTCCTGCACCTTTGACAGCTCTAAGAAATTCAACACTTGAACTTTTTTCAGCCCTCCCCCAGTATTATTATACAGTGATCAGAAATGCTCCACCTGCTGGATTTTTGCATGCCATGGAAGTGTTAGAAGCACAAAAGCGCCACAGCAGGAGGGAGGAGACGCTAGCAACCTTTTAGGGGGGGTGTTTTTTCAAGCCAACATTCCCGTCTGAACAACCATGTAGGGGACACATGACATTGGTGGGCAGAGCCAGAGGCAAAAGCATACAGAGCAATGTTTTCTTTGCTTGGTAGGCTATTATCTGCAAACATGCACACACCCCTCTCTACCCCTCCACCAGGCAAGCAGGAGGCATTATTTCAGCCAAGCAAGAGGCATTATCTCATCCCAGCCATGCAAAAGGAGGAAGATGCAAGGAACAATAGATGAGGGATACAGCCTGAGAGGGTGTGTGGGCTGGGGAAGAGTCCCAAGGGCCGGACAGAGGGGGAGCCGCAGTGAGGCCCCAGATCATAGGTTCCCAACTCCTGCTGTACAGGATCCTGCGAGGATTCTGGCCACAGACCTATTTTTCCTTTGCTTGCGCTGTCATTTTATGCAGAAGGAGATGGGGTGGGTGGAGGCTGAGCTCTAGGGTGAAAGGGGCTCCCCCCCCCGTCTTCCAGATGTCTTGTCTGTTTCTAATGGAAGGGGAACAGGCTGCCCCAAAATACTGTGTTTGCCCCAAAATACTGTGGATCTAGCTTTATGGAACATATTTTTTTATATCACAATATTCTTGTTTGCAGTGAAACTATGCCCAAAGGTTTTATTTACCTTATTCAGAACATGTATATACTGATTTTCATTTTATCTGTACACATCAGAGAGTTGGAAGGGAGATCAAAGGTCATCTAGTTAAACCTCCTGCTCATGCAGGAAATTCACTGATACAACATCCCTGTTCAGTGGCCATCAAGTCTCAACTTAAAAGCCCTGAATAAAGGAGAGCTCACCACCTTCCAGAGTAGTCAATTCCACTGTCAAACAGTTCATGCTATCACTAAGTTTTTCCTAGCACTTAGCGGAATTCTTCTTTCTTGTAATTTGAACCTAGTGGATTAGGTCTTACCTTCCGGTGCTACAGCAAACATATTTGCTCCACATTCTAGTGACAGACCACCAAATATTTGAAGATGGCTATTATGCTGTATATATATTATATCATATCATATTATATATAAACAGATAGATTTACCAATAGCTGTTTGCCATGCTAGCTCAATGGAACTTCCATTCTTTGGGGCAGTACACCTTTGAATATTTAATTTATTTATTAATTAAACTTCTATCCTGCCCTTTCTCCCAGAAGGAGCCCAGGGCAGCAAACAAAGGAAAAAACACAAAAAGCATCTTAAAATATCTCAAACACAAAATGTCTTTAAAAGATTTTAAAAATAAAACATCTTTAAAACGTATTTAAAAGTTCTTTTAAAAACATCTTAATAATTCCAAAATATATGCAGACTTGGATAAGGTCTCTACTTAAAAGGCTTGTTGAAAGAGGAAGTCTTCAGTAGGCACCGAAAAAATAACAGACATGGTGCCTGTCTGATATTTTAAGGGAGGGAAATCCAACGGTTAGGTGCCACAACACCAAAGGTTAGGGTTGCCATATTGCCCAATTAGCCGGGTTTTACCCGGATTCTATGCATGCCACCCGGCGCCCGGCTAGCCCTTTAGGTGGCCCGGATTCTCAGCTTTAATTTTTAAAAAAATTAAGTTTATAGGTGGTCCGGTTCTCGAGATATACATAAAAACATCAGCCGCCCCCCCCGACTGTTAAATCTTTCTTTAAACAGTACTGTATAGCACTTCGTAGCTTTAACCCCGCCCATTCAGGACTGCAGCCAATCAGGGATTGTGTTTCAGTTTCATTGATTTGAGGCAGTGTCTAGAAAACAAAATGGTGATTTCACCCCGTGTTTATCTGAAAATCTCATAAATTGGGTAAGTATATACATTTCAGTTTTTTTTCCGCTTGTGTGCAGCAGTCAGATCTTGGGCAGTGTTTTGAAAACTTTCCCAATGCTTGCTTTTTGTAAAAGCAATGCTAATCCCATATGCCCAGAGTAAATCCCATTGAATTCAATAGGACTTACTTTTGAGTAGACATGGTTATGAATGTGCTGAAAATCAATGGGACTTTGGAGTGAATGTAAAAAAGAATTGTGTTTGTGCCCTCCAGTCCTATTTTAAAGCAAGTAGGCAGGGCTTACTTAGGTATTACAGTTTTTATTCTGTAGGAAAGTAATACTGATTTTTTTAAAACTAATACTGATTTTTCTGCAATGACCAACTGGTTTGACAATAAACTATTATATGGGCTGTATGTATTTGTACATCTGCAGTGTCTGCGTGTGCGTGTATGGAATCTTTCCGACACCCCTGTGAGGTAGGGTTGGAAACCAAGGCAGCTCACAACAAGAAATAAAGCCATTTAAAATCCAATAACCATAAAAACAAGTATAAACAGTTGCAAAACAGCATAAAGTGGCATGATTCGGAATTTTGGGTTGTGTGAATGAAGTTGCTTATCACTTGAAGTTGCATTTCTGCCCCTGTTTGAGTAAGCCCCACTGAATACGCTGGGACTTGCTTCTGAATAAATAAACCTAGGATTGCACTATAAATATCTTTACAGTTTGTGTAAATAATAAATATATTTGATAGTCATGCTTATATACATATTCATTTATCATATTTTTGGTTTTTGGTTAGGAATCCTGACTGGTTGTGAGATGCTTAGTTTTTTGCCTTACTCATAGGAATCTTGTTGTGGTTGGTATGGTATTACATTTAGGAAAGTGTTACTGCCTTCTGTGTTTTTTTTTCCTATTTGCATTTCACTTATCTTTAACCTCACTCCATTACAGCCATAGAAGCAACAGCAGCATATGCAAGATAATTAACTCCCATTAGTGATAAGAACAAGAATTTATAATTATTATTTCAATTAAAACAAGAGGCTTATCAATACTTTGAAGAGGACCAGATATTTATTTTCTTTCTGAGCCCAGGACTGGGTCTTTCATGATGCCCGGGGGGGGGGGGGGAGCAGGAGAGTAGTCCATAAGACAGACATCCTGGCATTGGTAATCTAATTAGCAAGGTATGTGTGGGGTTGTTGCACACTTCCAGGCCCAGTTTCATTTTGAGTATGGAGGTGGAACCTGTGTAGATGTGGTTGATCAAAGGGAGAAGAAATTTTGAGTTAAGCAAAGCTCTGCTTTTATAAAACCTAAGAAACATACAGATACTTTGAATGTCTGAGTGCCTGCACCAGTGGAATACTGGAGGAACTTGTAAAGCTTGCTGCAACAGTATTTACAACTGAGCATGTGGTGTGAAAGACTCCTTTTCCTAACATTTTGGCTTCTTGTTTTTCTCCACCCACCACATCTTTGAAATATATCGTATATGGTTAACCGTACTGTTGCCCTGACTTACTTTATGTTAGTTGCTATTTTGTGTTTTTATTATGTTTTTATATTGATTGTGTATTTTTATTGTTTTTATTATATTTGTAAGCTGTGCTGAGCTCTGTTTTTAACAGCAAAAGGGCAGGATATAAATTCTCTTAATCAATCAATAAATACTCCATAGTGTTGGAAACTAGAGTCTAGGCATTTAAGGCTAAAAATGTTGCTTTTAAAAAAAAGATTTCTCACATCTTTCCCCAGTTTTTGGTGGTAATTCCTAGGCACAAAAACAAAACAACTGGACAATCCAAGTATTAATATGCAAATATTTGCATAATATGCAAATAATATGCAAATAATTTGCATAATATGCAAATACTTTACATAATATGCAAATTAACCTGCCCGGATTTGTGGAACTGGAATATGGCAACCCTACCAAAGGTCCACTTCCTATGTTGTGCAGAATGGATTTCATAAGATGGTATCTTGCAGGAGGCCCTCACATGCAAAGTGCAGTGATCAACTGGGTATATAAGGGGTAAGACAATCGATCTTTCACATATCCTGGTCTCAAGCTGAATATCAGATATAGGTGACTAACATTAGAGGAAGGTTGTTGCTTTCAAGCTCTGCTCATGTCATTCTAGACAGCTAATTGGCCACTGTGGAAACAGGATACAAAACTAGATACACCCTTCATCCGGACCAGCAAAGTTTTCTCAACTCATCAAAAATTGTATTTTAAATTGTTTTTAAGATATGTGTTTAAATTGTATATTTGTTTTTAATGTTTTTGATTGCTGTAAACTGCCCAGAGAGCTTCGGCTATGGGGCGGTATACAAGTGCAATAAATAAATAAATAAATAATCAACCAATCATGGAATTAATAGATAAGGATTTTCCTACTCTGCAGCCAATACCACCAAAGAAACACTTCAAGTAGACATTTTAAAATCAGATACCTTCTTCCTGTATTATATCTTCTCTTTATCCATATAGGCCTCAAATGATGCTTTGTCCTTCTGGCCAAGTTCGCTATGAATCTATTTTTAAAACCAAACTATATTATTTACTGTCTCATAGTGCTACCTCTAGTACTTCTCAGATTGTTCAAATTTTGGGCTCCTGCTGGGGGAAGGGTGGGATATAAATCAAATAATAAATAAATAAATTTTAAATGATTTTGGCCCTTCCCTCTCCCCAACTCCCAAACTGGTCTTCACCTAAATGCAGCACTCTAATTTAGTAGGCCCACCACTTAAATTAACGTGATCCTTTGCAATCATGTACCTCTGAAAGGAACCAGATATTCAACATTACTCAGTTTCCTTGTCATTATTTAATTGCCTCAAACAGGTATGAGACCATAATTGCATCAATGCTCACAGGCTCTTGATGGATTATCTTTTCAATCAACAGGGAGTTTTTCTTCCAAAGTTATGTAGCTGGGATATACAAAACTATTTCTAGAAGAGAAGAGAAAACTGGGAATGACGGCCAAACGGGGTGGAAATCGGGGGGGGGGAATCCAGTCAAAAAGCACAAATACTAGACTACACAAACAAGGTCGGTTTCATATACACCTCTTTGGGATGGCTGTATTCAATTGTTAAGAAATATCAGATTTAAACAAAGATTTAACTGCAATAAATGCTAGGCAACAGTCAGTTTTAAATCTGGGTGCATTTAAATAAATATGCAAATAGAGGTCTGAGTGAGAGAATAAATCTATAGCCAGCATCAGCAAGAGATGGGTGAGTGGCACACGAAGTCTCTCAGACCAAAGCTGACAGACCTGCCCAGCCAGCTCTCTGAAGAGCATCTGCCTCTTCCCTTCCTTGATGGCTGTATGAGGCTGCTCGGACCTGGTAGTCCTGGTATGCCAGGTGTGGCCCCAGAGCCATAGGTTGCCAACCCAATGCTCTTTAACAATATAATCAGTATACTAGGAATGTGCATAGGAAGCTTCCTTACACTGAGTCAGACCATTGGTCCATCTAGCTCAGTATCGTTTGGCAGCAATTCTCCAGGATTTCAGGCGGGGGATATTTCCCAACCCGTCCTGGAGATGTCAGGGACTGAACCTTGGACCTTCTGCATGCAAAGCAGGTAATCTACCACTGAACCAAGAACATTAAGCACGTCTAAAGAGGGATTCTTGGCAATGGCCCCACAAAGCTGGAACTCCCTTTTCTGGAGATTACCTTATGCTTGTACGTTGTCCAAAAGTTGCTGCAAGACCTTTTCCATTTGGACTGGTATGTGTGGCAGTGTTAACATGTTCTTTTTTCCCTGGATTTTAAATTTACTAGTAAGTACAGACACAGACACACTTATACTTGTAGTCTCTGGGAACGGGAGAGTTAAAACAAATATTCTTTATTTAAGATTTTTCCATTTTTAAAACATGGTCTACATCCCGGATGGCCTTTGGGAATTTCTGAGCAACTGCCGATGGGCTAGACCAGTCTCCTGCCCGTGCACCCTGTTGATCTTTCTGGCCTTATTAATTTATCCCAGCAAACACACACATTGATTGCCAATACCCTAATGAAAACATAAAGATCTTTGGCCTAAAGGGTTGGGGAGGGGAGTTAGGAAGAGGAAAGCATATATTGTATTGTAATGGCCACACTCAGGATCAGTTTCAGCCCACAGGCAGGAACCATTTCCTTTTAAATAATTATTATTATTTCTTTACCTCTTTTTTACTGTAATATATTGTGCCCTCTAAGTGAACATTTACAAGTGGGAATCAATAGTACTAGTGGTAATCTTTCCACCCTCCTAACCCCCCGAGATAGCAATCCTTCTTCAATGAACCAGACAGTCATGATGGGCTATTACAGCAGACACATCTGCCAATAATGTAATTGGCAAAAAAAACCCCACACAAATCACAGCAGGTTTCCTATAGACCTTTTTGTATGCCTTCAAGTTTATAGAAAGTCAGATCTGCCCATATTCTTAAATTACTCACCAAGCAGAAAGATCTATGCTTTGTGGTTGGTTGGTTGGTTGTTTATTTATTTATTTAATGTCTATCCTGCCCTTCCTCCCAGAGGGAGACCAGGGCAGTAAGCAAAGGACAAAACACTACAAACATCTCAAAAACAAAACATCTTAAAAATATATATTTTTAAAATATTTAAAAACATCTTAAAAAGCAGTTCCAAAATAGATGAAGACTGGGATAAGGTCTCTACTTAAAAGGCTTATTGAAAGAGGAAGGTCTTCAGTAGGCACCAAAAAGATAACAGAGATGGCACCTGTTTTATATTTAAGGGGAAGAAGTCAGACAGGGAAAAGAGCAAAAACAGACCACCCGTAACAAGGAGAGATTCAGACAGAAAGCTGAGAAGACAACTGAGGAACTTAAGTTGAGGTGGCGGCTGTGTTTTCTTGATGTAGTGACTGTCTGAATGCTCCAATAAAGGAATGACCATATTTCTGAGAAAAACTCCAGCCTAAAACCAGAGCAATTAGAGCCTCCTTGTGGATAATTAGGTTCTGTAATAAAGCTGACATAATCTAGCAGTAGGAGCTTCACATGAATTGTTATTACATTTATATCCTGCCCTCTCTCCCAGAAGGAGCCCAGGGCGCAAGCAAAAACACAACAAGCACTTTAAAACATCTTAAAAACAACTTTCAAAACATCTTAAAAGGCAATTCCCAGACAGACACAGACTGGAATAAGGCTTGTTGAAAGAGGATGAATGGCGCACCATTCATTCCAATAATGTGAAGTTATTAAGTTATCATTGGTATCTATATTGGATTTGATGTTTTTATATATGCGATGGTTTTTAATTGTTTTTATATATGCAATTGTTTTGCATATGGTTTTACTGTACTGTGAAATCGCTTTGAGATGCTTCATAGGAAACAGTTAATAAATTAAATAAACAAAATAAGCCATTTTTAAATTATGTTTTTAAATTGTTTTTTTGTGTTTTAAAATTTGTATATTTGTTTTTAATGTTTTTAATTGCTGTAAACCACCCAGAGAGCTTCGGCTATGGGGCAGTATATAAATGTAATAACTAACTAACTAACTAACTAAATAAATAAATAAATAATTGCCAGGTTAGCTGAAGTCCACATCCATTCTAGAATGCACAAGACTGCAATACAAAAACCACACTTATATATAAACACATGGAAGCCCATTGTTTTTTCTTCCTCACAAAATTTATAATTAAAAATCTGTTGGGGCCAATGGGGACTGAAACTAGCCTGCAGTCTGCCAGCTGGCTGTTCCTATTCTGTCACAGGCAAGTGACAATATTATAGCTCTTCACATCCTGCCTCTTGCCACACTTAGGCCACATTCACACCAAACATTTATTCCACTATTATTCCACTTCAAACCGTCATGCTTCCTCCAAAGAATCCTGGGAAGTGTAGTTTGTGCTGAGAGTTGTTAGGAGTCTCATCTTCTCCTTACAGAGCTACAATTCCCAGAGTTCTCTGGGAAGAGGAGGGGCAATAGCAATTAACAGCCATGACTACAGTGGAACAATAGTGGAATGAATGTATGGTGTCAATGTGGCCTTGAAGAGAAATTCCAGGAAATGGGAACGCCTCACCCACTTACCTGCCACACCTAGCCAGTCACTTGAATGGTCACCATAGCTATGTAATATAGCTTCACAGTATTTCAGCTAATCTGGGCCCACCCTAAGAATTTCCACTGGGTGTAGTATTTGGACACCTCATACTTCAATGAAGACAGTAAAAAAAACCTGTCCCATATTACAGTTTTGGAACCACACCCCATGTTTCAATAGGTTTGACCCAACACACCTTGCATCAAATTAAGGAATTTGGACTGAGAGGGTGATCTGATATAAAAAGAAGGGGAGAGCACTTGTACACTAAACCATTGTACAGATTAGGAATTTTTCAGTAGAATCTGGATTTTAATCACTGGCATATAGCAAAGTTCACCTTCCAAAGTTCCTTCTTCTATACGACTCTGATAAGAGGGTGTCCTCCACAGTTGGTCAATTTATTGATTGGGAGGAGCAGGAGGGTGGGGAAGAAAAATACAGGGTGCTTTCTCTTCCACCCACAAAGATTGGCTGCAACTCATTTTGGCCTAGGCCAGCTTGTTTTCCTAAACGCATCCCATTTCCTGGCACAACATCTGGCAAGATATGCCATGCTCCCATTTCCTCTCTGCCTGTGGCACACTGTGCATCAGGTAAATGAAATCACAGGCTGCAATCACACGTGGCAATCTGTTCAGAACATCTTGTATGAAGGGATGCTGGCTCAGTGTGGTGAGTTAGCCTAGATCACTGGTGTCCAACTGACCTGCAACTGGGTCATGAGTTGTTTTGATGAAGATCACAGTACTTACTGCCACTGCTGTTTTTTGGGGAGCGGGGAGAGACCTACAAAGTAAAGCTCTGAAATGGCTCCCATGTTTGAGACTAGGCTGAAGAGGCCCAATGTCATCATTATTTTCTGTGAAGGTAAGCAGGTTTGAGCGCAGCCAGTTCCTGGAAGGGAAAAACACTACTAAACTACTAACACAAAAGTTAATAGAAGTTGTTACCCCATTCAAAAAAGGATGGCATTTTGATCCTATTCAGCTTTACAGCTCTGTGATTTTGGCTCTTAAGGATAATAAACCCTTGGTGGTTTCAAAGTCAAATTTCAAATGGCCTTCTCTGATCAAAACCTAGCAATCTAAGGAAGACTCCGCCCATAAGGAGCCATGGAAACATATCCGGGAAGTAAAGAGTGTAGGGGAGAGAGTCATTAAAGGGCCAAGCTAATGTTTAAGCTTGCTTTTGAACAGAACATTCAGGCACAATCAATGTACATTCCTATAACACAGCACAATCAGGGTCTACTTCTTACCAAATTGTTTAGTAAAGAGTCATGCAATGAATGCCAGATTTATTTTAAAAGAGTAACCTTTTACTTTGTTTAGACTTTCTGCAGGGTTTGGGTTTTTTTTAAAATCCAAGATCCAAACTAAAACGTTATGGTGACTTTCTGGTGGACATCTCCATTATTTTCAAAACAGAGAACTCAGGCAAACTCTGGACACCCTCTACCCAAAAGGGAGATGGTATTCGCCCCACACTTCTAATTTTTTTTTATGTCCATATGTTGTTATGTGCCTCCAAGTCGACTACAACTTATGGTGATCCTATGAATCAGCGACCTCCAGTACCATCTGTCATCAACCACCCTGTTCAGATCTTGTAAGTTCAGGTCTGTGGCTTCCTTTATGGAATCAATCCATCTCTTGTTTGGCCGTCCTCTTTTTCTACTCCCCTCTGCTTTTCCCAGCATTATTGTCTTTTCTAGTGAATTGTGTCTTCTCATTATGTGTCCAAAGTATGATAACCTCAGTTTCATCATTTTAGCTTCTAGCGATAGTTCTGGTTTAATTTGTTCTAACACCCAATTGTTTGTCTTTTTTGCAGTCCATGGTATCCGCAAAGCTCTTCTCCAACACCAGATGCTTTAGAATGAGGGAGAGGGAGAGAGCGGTCCAGTCTGCATGCATGCAATGCTAAACCAAACCATGGCTTTAGGTGAATAAGCAAATGTCCGAGTCCCAAAGAAAAGATTATGGCCACTTTGCTAGTCCTCTGGTCCTGCTGCTATCAAGCTGCTCTCAGGCTTAGCGTTATGTCCACACCTAGGCTTGTAGCTTATCTTGCTCCTGACAAACCACAAGCAGTAAGCCATAGAACTTATCCTTGGCTGCAGCTCATGGCATGTCAATGGCAGTTTTAAGCAGTATATAAATTATTAAAATAAACATAAAGAAAAAGACAGAGACAAATAATGATCTAATTTCTTGCAATCTAGACTGCTATACAAAGCAAATGTGATGAATTAAACCCAATCAATCATTATGCACGTAGAATATAAACAGGTATTTTTATAGTGCTTCACTTACACACACAAACATACATCACAGGTGGGGAGATGCTGCTGAGAGACAATACCTTGCCTAAGGTCATCTAGTTTCATTTCCCTAATAAATATCCCACTTCCTTTTCTCTTTTTTTTAACCAGAGTGCTCAAAGCCGTTCATGACATTCATAAAAACAAACAATTCCAGTATGAAACTTTAAAACAACAACAAAATCACCCACTGTTAAGCTCTCCTGACAAAGCTACATTGTCTTCATTACTCACAGAGGGCAGCCTCCCATGCCTGAGAGACTTTTACAATCATGGCTCCCCCTTGACACACTGACAATAGGAAACTAAATTGAGGAACCCTAAATTTAATTGGCTGCAAATTTAACAACAAAATGAGGCAGGTGGGCATGAGAGAAGACAAAAAAATACCCCTCAAACAGGGCAGAGTTTTAAGAATACTGAGAATTATAAAAACACCACATAAATGGCTAGGATGGGAAGTCAGTCCAGGTAAATAAGGGCCAAGGGTCTGACAGTGTCCTCAACTACATCTCCCCTTTCCTGGCTGTCTCTCATAGGTCAGATGATCTAACATAGCTGCTGTGGGTAGAGGGCTAACGGCCTGGTTCACACATAGTATGGTTTACTGTGACCCTGTGAACACCAGGGTGAGGAGCTCAAAACCATTTTGTTCCTCCCTGATCTTTTCAAGGTTTTGGTTGTTGTGCCATCCAAACCTATGACATGCAACCCTAGGACAAACTTTGGCTACAGATCATAGCTAAGAAATACTTTAACCATGATCCTGGGTTCTGACAACAGGCCAAGACAAACCTTTTTGTGCTTGTGGTAGGCCATGATTTGGCTTAGCAGGATGTGCAAATGCAGCCAGTGATTTGCAAAGGGAACTTCGTGGTGCTGGGCTCACCATCTTAGCCACGATGTGAAGTGTAGTAATAAAAAAGAACAACTGGTTAATAAAGCACCTGTTACAAATGGACAGGTCCATTCTTAACACACCTCAAGCATGAGGAGCTGTACAATGAAAAGGAATGGCATCTTTCATATTACAGTATATTTCTCATGTCATTGGGAAAAGGAGGGAGGAAATGCCAAGCTTTAAGAGCTCTCAGGGCTGTTTGGGGAGATGTCTCACAGATCTTGACCTTGGACTCTTCTATTAGGTTCTCTGTCAAGCCACATTTACTGTTTGAGAGGATGTCAGCCTGCAGTCTGGTCACTTTCTACTTTGTTAAGAGCTGTACAAAAAAGAAAAGGGGATTTGAAAGGTCTAACACCAAGCACCTCTGGTGCTGAGCTACAAAATGATCAAGATGGAAGTGCAACACTTCCAAATAATTTTTTTTCAAAACTGCTTTCTCCCACACCTATTGCATAACTCTTTCAATATGCACCTGCTTTTTCCTTTGCCACCTTTTATCCTTTGCATTGAAAAACTGATGTATAAAAACATACCACCTTAAAATAAAATAATCAGCAAATTATTTTACACACATGTTGAGCCCTCTAAGTAATGTTGCAGTGTGGAGTACTTCTGTTTCAGTCAGTCCATTTCATTCTGTTCCCCCCCCCATAGTTAATCAGCATTCTATTACAAGTAAGTATGCTCTGTCTTCAGTATTTGAGTTGCTTTTCTGCCATTTTGGCTTTTTTCCTAATTTGAGGGGGGTGGTTCTAGGCAGACACACTTACACCCAATCCAATCTACATTAAATTATTTAATTTCTCATCCATGTCTACAGGTAGCTCTCTCTTCCATCTCTGGAGATATTTAAAACTAAGTAACTTCTCACTGTGAAACAGAAAGTGGCCTATACAGCCAATGAGATGGTTCTCTCTATCATTTATATAATGTTTCTCTATTTCCCTTTTCCAGCAGCTCTATTCCATTTCCCCCCCTCCCACCCAGTTGCCACGGTTTTTTTCCCCCTTTCAGTCTCCAGCATTCCATGGCATTGAGTTATAAGGGAACTGTTTTTAGGATTTCCCTCCATTCACTTTTTTTTTCTTGAAAATTTTTGTTCTGCTTTCCTTAGGGTTACCCCCAAATCTACCAATACTTCTCTCTTGGGCATCAGCGGTGCACTTTTGGCTGCATAAATATAAGTGCAGGAAGACCCGAATCTGTATTTTTATACAAATATAGATGTGTTCTACACACAAACACCCCTTTAGAAACATTTCCTTTTTTTTTTTTTAAGAGGAAAAAAGTACATCCCCAGTTTGGGTCATCAATGTCCCAGGCATATCAAAATGACATTAAGATTCAAAGGATTACACAACGAAACAGAGAGAAAGTTGTAAGATAAGAGATTTCTTAGTTGCAAGCTTGGAGTTTACTCTCCCACCAATACTGGTATTACAGTCCTAATAGAATTGCTACACACTGCTCTGGCTACAGCAAACTTTTCAATGTCAGTCAAAACAGTCCAGATAAGAGG
The DNA here is from genome assembly GCF_030035675.1 of Rhineura floridana. Lineage (NCBI taxonomy): Eukaryota > Metazoa > Chordata > Lepidosauria > Squamata > Rhineuridae > Rhineura > Rhineura floridana. The sequence continues at coordinate 214,015,603 of NC_084481.1, forward strand.
CTACATTTGCATATGTATGCAGAGGCTTTTCCAAAAGGCACTTAAGATGGAGTACACTGAATACTGATGCTTATCTGAGACCACAGACACACACACAACTCTCCAGATTAGCTTTACAGGGAACCCAACGAATGACAGTGAAGAAATACTATAAAGATATCTGTCCAAACTGTCAATGCAAGAAACATATACAGGACTTCTCATATAGCTGCATACCAGTTTTAGCCACCTTAGAGTGTCTGAAGCTGGATGTCCAGAATGCAGAGGCCTCTGTGGCCTTGGGGCAGGGGAGAGAAAGAAGAGGAAAACGTTGGCTTACAGCCAGATAGTTACTTCCCACACCAAAGGCCAAGAAATGGGAGGAACTGTGCTCACACACATGAGCAGATTATAACAAAGCCCAGGGAATCTATTGTTTGCAATGTAAATTATTCCAACAGCCTGCCTGAGGGCCGATTCACAAAAACCTTTTCAGCCGGGTGAACTCAATTTGCATTTCAGCCAGTTAGTAAAGTAATTCTGCTACTGCCCCACCATGCAGCAAGCTACAGGTTTGGCCATTCACAACACTTCGCAGAGGAAAATGCGAGCCTGGAGTCAGACTGCAGCATCTTTAAATCATGCACAAATGGCACATTTGATCTACATGTGGCAGGGTACGAAAACAGGCTTTAGACTTTTGTTGTTGTAATGTGCCTTCGAGTCAATAGTGACTTATGGCGACCCAATGAATCAGTGACCTCCAATAGCATCTGTCATGAACCACCCTGTTTAGATCTTGTAAATTCAGGTCTGTGGCTTCCTTTATGGAATCAATCCACCTCTTGTTTGGCCTTCCTCTTTTTCTACTCCCTGCTGTTTTTCCCAGCATTATTGTCTTTTCTAGTGAATCGTGTCTTCTCATGATGTGTCCAAAGTATGATAACCTCAGTTTCATCATTTTAGCTTCTAGTGACAGTTCTGGTTTAATTTGTTCTAACACCCAGTTATTGGTCTTTTTCGCAATCCGTGGTATGCACAAAGCTCTTCTGCAACGCCACATTTCAAATGAGCTGATTTTTCTCTAATCCACTTTTATCACTGTCCAACTTTCACATCCATACACAGAGATCAGGAATACCATGGTCTGAATGATCCTGACTTTGGTGTTCAGCGATATATCTTTGCATTTGAGGACCTTTTCTAGTTCTCTCATAGCTGCCCTCCCCAATCCTAGCCTTCTGCTGATTTCTTGACTATTGTCTCCAGTTTGGTTAATGACTACCGAGGTATTGATAATCCTTGACAAGTTCAATGTCCTCATTGTCAACTTTAAAGTTACAGAAATCTTCAATTGTCATTACCTTAGTCTTTTTGACATTCAGCTGAAGTCCTGTTTTTGTGCTTTCCTCTTTTTTCATCAGCATTCCTTTCAAATCATTACTGGTTTCTGCTAAGAGTATGGTATTGTCTGCATATCTTAAATTGATATTTCTCCCTCCAATTTTCATACCTCCTTCATTTTGGTCCAGTCCCACTTTCCATATCGTATGTTCTGCGAACAGATTAAACAAATAGGGTGATATAATACACCCCAGTCTCAAACCCTTTCTGTTGGGGAACCAATCGGTTTCTCCATATTCTGTCCTTACAGTAGCCTCTTGCAGAGAGTAAAAGTTGCGCATCAGGACAATCAAATGCTGAGGAACCCCCATTTCTTTTACACCATTCCATAGTTTTTCATGATCTACACAGTCAAAGGCTTTGCTGTAGTCTATAAAGCACAGGGTGATTTTTTTCTGAAATTCCTTGCTCCGTTCCATTACCCAACATACGTTTGCGATATGATCTCTGGTGTCTCTTCCCTTTCTAAATCCAGCTTGGATGTCTGGCATTTCTCGCTCTATATATGGTAAGAGCCTTTGTTGTAGAATCTTCAGCATTACTTTGCTTGCATGGGATATTAAGGCAATAGTTCGATAATTACTGCATTCCTTGGGATCCCCTTTCTTTGGAATTGGGATATATATTGAACCTTCCAGTCTGTGGGCCATTGTTTAGTTTTCCATATTTCTTGACAAATTTTGGTCAGACTTTGGACAGATTCAGTCTCAGTAGCTTGCAGCAACTCTCTTGGTATGCCATCTGTTCCTGAGGATTTGTTTCTTCCAAGTATTTTAAGAGCAGCTTTATCTCATATTCTAAAATTTCTGGTTCTTCATCATACGGTTCCTCCGTTAATGAATCTGTCACCCTTGCATCTCTTTTATAGAGTTCTTCAGTGTATTACTTGCATCTTCCTTTTATTTCATCTCAGTCAGTCAGTGTGTTGCCCTGCTGATTATTCAACATCCTTACTCGTGGTTTAAATTTCCCTTTAATTTATCCAATCTTTTGGAGTAGGGCTCTTGTTCTTCCCATTTTGTTGTCCCTTTCTATTTCTGTACAATAACTATTGTAGTAGTTCTCTTTGTCCCTATGTACTAGTCGCTGTATTGTTGCATTTAGGGTTCTGACTGTGTTTCTATCTCCTTTTGCTTTTGCTTTCCTTCTCTCTTTAACCATTTTAAGAGTTTCTTCATTCATCCATTGAGGTCTTTCTCTCTTTTTAACTAGAGGTATTGTCTTTTTGCATTCTTCCCTGTTAATGTATCTGACTTCAGTCCATAGTTCTTCTGGCTCTCTGTCAACTACGTTTAAAGCCTCAAATCTGTTCCTTATTTGATCTTTATATTCTTCTGAGATGTTATTTAAATTGTATTTCAGCATTATGAGTTCTTTGTTGTTCTTCTTTAGCTTTACTCTGATTTTCAATAGGACAAGTTCATGATCTGTACTGCAATCTGCTCCTAGTTTTGTTTTTGCAGAAAGTATGGACCTTCTCCATCTTCTGCTACCAATTATATAATCAATTTGATTCCTATATTGACCATCTGGTGATATCCACGTGTACAGTCGTCTTTTCGATTGCTCAAAAAATGTGTTTGCAAGAAACAAATTATTGGCTTCACAGAATTCAATAAGTCTTTCTCCTGCTTCATTTCTGTCTCCTAAGCCCCATTTCCCCACAATTCCTACTTCTTCTCTGTTCCCTACTTTTGCATTCCAGTCCCCCATGATTATCACCATATCTTGTTTTGGTGTGTGATCAATTTCCTCCTGTACTTCTGCGTAAAATCTCTCCAGTTCCTCTTCTTCTGCGTTTGCTATTGGAGCGTAGACTTGGATGATGGTTATGTTAATAGGTTTCCCATTTAATCTCATTGATATCACTCACTCAGACCTTGTGTTGTAGCTCCTAATTGCTTTTGCTACATCCCTTCTCACTATTAAAGCAACCCCGTTTCTTCTTGATTTCTCATTTCCTGCATAAAATATTTTGCAGTTGCCTGATTGAAAGTGTCCCATTCCCGTCTATTTTAATTCACTCACAGCAAGTATTGTAATGTTGATGCATTTCATTTCTTGCTTGACAATTTCTAACTTTCCCTAGTTCATGCTTCTCACGTTCCATGTTCCTACTGAGTACATCGTACAACTCCGGACTCTCCTTTCGCATCTGTGTGCATCAGCCTCTGGGCTTCCTTTCGGCTTTGACCCAGCTGCATCATTAGTCACAGCGCTACTCGTACTTGTCCGTTGTTCTTCCCCAGTAGCTCGGTGAGTGCCTTCTGACCTGGGCATCTCATCTTCCAGCACTATCTCATGTTGCATTTGGGATACTCTGTTCATAGGGTTTTCGTGGTAAGAGATATTCGGAAGTGGTTTACCATTGCCTTCCTCTGAGTTTGGATGCAATTTAGTCTGGCGTCTCAGCTTTGACCATTCTGCCTTGGGTGCCCCTGCTAGGAGTCTAGCCTCTTGGTCTAGACTCCTGACGGCATTGCTCTCAGCTTCTTCAACACTCTCAAACCCCCTCACCATGTTAAGGTGTGCATCCTAAAGGGGGGCTTTAGACTTACTGTCCTTTTTACACACAGAGAGTACTGAACAGTGGCACAATCATCACCTTTTCTTTTTTGCTGGCAGGCAAAATATCTTTAGGATGCACACCTTAATTCAGTTTAGAATCAATTTTGGAATCCAGTTTAGAATCTTACTGGGTGAGTTATCCAGAAGCGCTCAACACATGGATCCAGCTTAGGAATAGAATACCTAAACATCTCCCATGTGAACCTGCCTATACGATAAGAACTTCTGATTAGGTTCTCCTCTGAATCCTGCTAATATCTGAGCTGCCTTTGGCTATGATATGGGAAAGAGCATGTACTCTACCACTGAGCTACAGCCCTTCCCTTACTGAATATTCCTCTCATATGGCTGAAATATGGATGAATCAGCACAGGTTACCTTCCATGTAGCAACCTAGCAAGAGCTTCAACTTAAGAACAGACCATTCTCCCCTGAACTTTACCTCTCCCAAAAGCCACACACATGCGATGGGGGAGTATCCAGAGAAAACTGCCTCAGCAACATGCCCACTTTGCCTTCCCCCTGCAGACTTACTCCTTTCTCTGTCTGTCTCTCTCTGCTTCCCAGGACAAAAGAATGCTAAGGAGCTAAATTGCCAAATGATTTCTCAACCCCCAGAACCCTCCAACATAAGGTAGGGTGGGGTGGGTAGTTTGATAGCCTAGAGGGGAAGCTTAGGCAAGTTACCACACATACCTCTGTGTTTCCTTGGAACCTAGCACTGGGAAAGCGCAAGGGCTCCCACTATGCAGAACAGAGTGGATTCAGAGGACTGATGGCTCCACTGCAAAGCTGATTCTCTACAATCTCTTCATGAGGGGCAGAAAGCACACTCTGGCCTCTGCCATCAGCCAGGAGGCCACTGGCAGGTGATACCCCTGCCTCTGAGCATTTTTTTAAAAATGTTATTTCATTTAGGAATCATTTACTTTGAAACATCCCAAGGCAATTAACAACTGAAAACATCCAAGAATGAAAACAATTTCAAATCCAATACAGATACAAACTGGAGTAAGCATTTCCACTTAAAAGGCTTGCTGGAAAGTCTTCAATAGGTGCCGAAAAGATAATAGAGAGGGTGCCTGCCTGATATGTAACAGGAGGGTAGGTGCCATCACACTAAATGTCCGGTCTTTACATCGTAGGGAATGAGCCTCCTGATAAGATGACGTCTACAGGAGGGCCTCTCCTGCAGTACACAGTGATTGGATGGGTATCAGGGATGAGACCGTCACAGTAAGGGGAAGCCATGACTGTCTAAAGTGAAATAAAGGTCTGGCGTGGGTGTGGCCACTTGATGAGCAAAGCCAAACAGCTGTGAGTCTGGCTTTTAGAACACTGACACTTGGTTCTTACTGAGCATGCCTGACATTATCTTAACGAATCCTTAAATTTATTAAAAATCAGACACAGGAGATTAAAGACATAGGGGTCCTTGTGAGAGAGGAGACCCTGGAGACTGGAACAGGGGTCCCTGTGAGAGAGGAGACCCTGGAGACTGGAACAGGGGTCCCTGTGAGAGAGGAGATCCCGGAGATTGGAACAAACGTGGAACAGGAACAAGATTTGGAGTCTATGGACTTTAGAAATAAAATCTATTGTTTGGAACTCAATGTTATCTCTGAAGAAATTAATGAAGATTCTAGAGATAAAGTTATCAATGGCATGGATAATCTTCTGGACTGGAATGATGTGATGGAGCCCAATATAGAGAAAATCTATGGAATTAACTGCAGCCATGTGACAATGGAAAAACTTTCAAGAGATGACCCAGTGTATTTTGAAAAAAAGAACAGAGATATGATTTTACAGCAGTATTTCAGCAACCTATTCAGAATGGATGGCAAGAAAATATTTGGGATAGAGGTAATTCCCATCAGACTCTTACTATATGACTATGGCTTTGACAGCAAGATTATTATGGAATACTGATAATGGAAGATTGGATACTGAAATTACTGGACTTAACAAGACTACTGAAGATGGAAGATGGAAAATGGAACTAATAGGGATAATAGAACAATGGCTACTGAAATTACTGAACCTAACAGATTCTGATGTGATGGATTAATTGAAATGTTTATTTTGACTATGGTTATGACAATAAGATTATCATAATTAGTAATGAGATGGATTAATCGATATGCTTATCTGGAAAAAAAAATTGATAGATATATTTCTTAAAGAATTGAAACCTCTCTTTGACTTTTTGTGGAAAGAATAAAGTAATGTTTATGAGATTTGATGATTAAGTAAGATAACTACTGGAGGAAAGTGATTTTATAATATGACTTAAGAGACAGGATTGTTATATATTATAGACTTATAACTGATTTGATCTTTGACAAATGGGAAGTCAATATTTTACTCTTTATTTTTTATTTTTGTTTTTTTTTTCTTTTTTCTTTTTGTTTAACTATTTCTGATTTTGTTTTTTGTCTTTGAATGTTTTATGATTTTGTCTTGTATGTTTTATGAAAATCTGAATAAAAATTATTGAAAAAAAAAATTTATTAAAAATCAGCCAGGCATTTTTTAAACTTTTAAACAGCAGATGATGAAGGTCAGCATATAGGGCAAGGTCAGTAACAGGATTACAGGTACTTTCTGAACATGGCTGATTTTTAATTAATTTCAACAGATTATGAGAATTCTGACAGAAAAAAGTCCAAAAGGGGTCTGGTTTTTCTCTCTCTTTTTACAGTTTGAACTCTTGATTCTCTCTGACTGTTTTGTGTATCGCCATGAAAATTTAGAGGGTTGTTAAGCAAGCATTTCTGAGTTCAGGACCATACGTTTTGGAAGGTTTTGTTTTGAAATGAGCTTATGGGAAGCATCAGAATGGCATGGGGGGTATTTTCAATTTAACATTGTGGAATGCAAAAACTCCATGCTGACTATAGTATATAGCCACTCTTGTGGCTGTATAATAAAATGTTTGAATTATTAATTCAAAGAGTTCCGTAAGTAGCAAGAGTGGTGTTATGCTCCTTCTTCAGTCAAAGCCTTTTCTAAAACTACCTTTTCCATTAAACTCTTACTTAATTTTGTCTGGAAAGTATGGTTTGGATTAAATCCAAGTACATTAATCAGTTGTGTAGTGCTAAATTATTGAAGTGCAGGAACTCTTCATGACTGTGGATTCCCTTATGTTCCAGCAAGATCCAGCAATAAGTTTCACTAATGTTTATGGCATGCCTACAGTCCTCTACATGGTTACCTGCAAATAAGCCCCATTGAACTCAGTGGTGCCTATGTCTGACTGCATAGCTTCAACCCGCAAAACATTTTGAGCTCAAACAAAAAATTCTTCAGTCAGCTGAACTGCAAACTTTAGACACAAATGCCAACGAACTTGCAAAGAAGTGTTGTTATTTAGACTGCTCAAGTACTAGCAACCCCATCAAAGAAAAGGAAAGACATATCCATCTTTTGCTTGGTTATTTTCTTCACTCTCAGACTTCCTCTATAGCACAGAATTTATACTAGTCTGAAAGAATACCTCCTTCCTTACACCTTCTCCAGTGTTAAGATCGGCAGAGGAGCCCTCTTGGGCTTTCAGACTTGAACAGTATTTTTGTGACCTACCTGTCTTTTCTCTTCATATTGATGGCACTTATAGTTTTGTTTTAAATTGTATTGTTTTTGGTGTTGTAATCCACCCTGGGATCTTATGTTAGATAGCAAGTTAGAAATTTAATTATATTATTAGATTATTATTAATAATAAACTATCACAAAATGAAAAATAAAAAGTTGATCACAAATAGGAAAATTTGAAAGCCTTGTTATCACCTCATTCTCCTGCCAGAGCAACAAGGATCCATCAGTTATAGCACCCCAGAAATCATCACTCCTGCCAGGGCCGGCCCCAGACATGCTAGGGCCCTTGGGCACAAGCCTGCCCCGGGCCCTGGCACTCCCCTTTAGCGATTCGCAGCAGGATCGCTGCCACAGATTGCACAGCGAGAGCTTCGGAGCCCCCACCATTCCCTCGCTTCAACCTACCTTTCTTGGCTGTTTTGTGGTTGCATGCGCAGCACTGCCCTTAACCAAGATGGTGGCCAAGGTTTCCCTAAGAGGCTGAAGCCTCTGCCGCCACCTTGGCTCACGGCAGGGATGCGCATGCGTTAAGGGCAGCACTGCACATGCAACCGCACAACAGCCGAGAAAGGTAGGTTGAAGCAAGGGAATGACGGAGCTCCAGGACTCTCGTTGTGCAGGCCACAGCAGCAATCCTACTGCAAAACGTGGGAGGGGAGCAGAGGGGCCCCTCAGCCAGGGCCCCACCTGGCTGCCCTTTGGAGCCAGCCCTGACTCCTGCTCTGAAAAAAGTCTCAGAGCTGTGCTCACCCAAGTTCCCCCTCTACTATACTACTGACATTGATCCCTTGATGCCTTTCCATCTCCCATCACTTCCCCATGTTCAATGGTTCAATGGTTCTTTGAGGAAGAGTCCTATCTGTCTTGCTTATGTGTTACTGAACATTTTGGCTACATTTGAAAGAAAATTAATTGTAACTATGCAAAAGTGTTTCTAGACCACTTCTTGTCACCTTATCCATAATATTCCCTACCTATCAATTCACACAGCATTCCTCTTAACAAAACTGAAAGGCTATTGAGAAGAGGCCTTTAAAGTTTGCAGTTCTCAGCACACTTATTTGGAACTTAAGTTCCACTGAAATCAACAACTCAGTTTGCATACAACACTTAAAACCATGATTTAACGTTACAAGAATGAACCACAGAGAACTTAGGGCTGGTCCCCCACCTCTAGCGTGACTGTGAGGACATCAGAAGCTTCTGCTCCTGTTTTAGATTAAGCACAGTTTTGTGTTATGCTCAAACCCTAAACTGTGGCTAATCCAAACTATGGTTAAAGAAACAAGCCAGCTTTGTAAAGTATGTTTTGAAGTTGGCTAGTCTCCATTAAACATAGCTAAGACTAACCACAGTTTATTAGGGTTCGGAAGTCACAACAAGTTATGGTTAGTGTAAAGCAGAAGCAGAAGCTTCCAAACTTCTCCTTGTGGCAGCACTAGAGGAGCAGCGGGTTAACATGCATAGCTTGCTGTGCCTCATCGTCCTAATGCTATCCCATAGGGCAGAGGGAGCCGATGTGATGCCCTCCAGATGTTATTAGATTCCAAATTCCATCAGCCCCAGCCAGCATAGCCAATGATCAGGAAAGAAGGAAGTTGTAATCCACCATTAGCTAGAGGGCACTACGTTGGCTATCCCTAATGCAGCCAGTAAGACTTACTTCCAAATAAAAATAGTTAGGGATCAGGCTGTTAAGATGTGAAGGGCAATTGTTTATGCAGTAACTTTTTGCTTTCAGTGCCCTATATATATAATCAACTGAAAAGTTTGTCCAAGTAAGGGCCCAAAAGAGCTCTCGTCCAAGATATCACCCACAAGTTTTCTATCTCTATATGTGAAATCCAGAAAGCAAGGATAGTAACATAGAAAGCTGCCTTATACAGAGACAGACCAGTGGTCCATCTAGCTCAGTACTGTCTACACTGACAGGTAGCAGCTCTCCAGGGTTTCAGGCAGGAAGACATTTCCAGTGCTGCATGGAGATACCAGGCATTGAACCTGGAAGGTTCGGCATGCAAGGCAGGGGCTCTACCACTAAGCATGGCCCATCCACTGCTATTATCAGACTTAGTGGTTGCCTCATCTCCGTGGGATTCTCATTCCATAGCTATTCAAAGTATGAATATGTTCAGAGAACAATTTACTAAGTTTTATTTCAACTGAGTTTGGTCACTGGAAGATGAGGCAGTAGCAGAATGGTTATTTCAGTTGGCTATGTGATGTGTATAACATAATAACAGGCACGTGCACAAACATTTTATCCTACTGTCAGCCTTGCTAACTAAGCTCTGCTAAGCCCTCAAGACAGAATGAGCTCAAAACATAGACAGATACATAAAATAAGTAGTACACTTATGAGATCAGATCATATTGGGGTTTAGTAAGTGTGACTCAGAATATTCTTAGGCAGTCCAGTCACCACAGAATTGCATTGCACATGTAAGGCTACACATACACAAACCATAATACTAATATTATTGAGACAGACATTGTTAAGTGAGAGACAGTTGCCCGGCTAAAGGAAAATACACAGAGCTAAGAAGCAGCACTTTCATCCACTCTTGCACTTAAAGTTGCTGTCACCAACATCCCTGCTATATTTTTAATGAGCTCAAACCATCAAGCAGATAAGAAGAGAAAACTAAACGGCTAAAGGGGATTTAAAACAAAACAAAACCCTGTTTATTTAGTACAGAAACTTAACACAATTAAGCCCTAAATATATGTGGGGAGGACCACAACTTCCACTTAAGATGACATAGCAGACAAACAATATACAATGACGTAAAAGCATCAGCAGCAATGCTGTTCTACAGCTTGTCAGTTATGGATTCTCTCAAAAACAGACTCTTAACATCACTGGTTGGGACCCAGCATTTCAGCTTTCATTGCCCAGTCTGCATTCATCCAGATCAAGTATGCATCCCTACAACATCTTCTGTCCGAAAGCACTTTTTATACATGCTAATGATTTAAACCTGGCAAGACCCCAGGAGACAAGGGAACTGTTTTGTTACATATGGTGAAGCTAGACAATGGAAGGCCCGAGCGTGACTTGCCCAAGGTTGCCAAGGAGGGTCTGTGGCAGAAACAAGAGGACATCATGGCCAAGCTTGTACTAGCGCAGAAGCTAAAAAGCAGGAATTCTTAAATGACAGGTTGCTACCACTAGCCAAACAGCTGCTACTGTTCAGTACTCGATGAAATATGTCACAAAAGACACAGGTAGCACAAAGATCACACTATTGTGCTCTTTGAACAGAGCCATCAACAGCCATCTGGTTCCACACTCATAACTACTCTTTCCGATATATATTCACCATAAGCATACATTAAAAAGGAGGTGAGGTGGGATCCACTCTTGGATCATCCAGACTGCTAGCATGGCAGGGCTGTTGGAAGGGTATTATGGGGTAATTTTAACCATAGCACGAGTTCTATTAAGCAAGTTGTAAGGCAGGGGCCATAGTTCAGGTTGCAAGACAGGATCAACAGGACTCAAACAGAGCCGGAACCCCACTGCCCCTTAGCAAGATGTTTGGAGACCAATACATTTAGGGTGCAAAACAAACAAACAAAAATGAGAGGGACTGAAAAAACCAGGACTTACCATTTAAACCATTAGGGATGCTCCTGTGGTGAAGCGGTGCAGAGAGGTCATCCATAGACCTCCGGATAGCTCCAGCCTTGCTCTCAACAGGCTTGTGATGGTGAAGATGATGGTGGTGATGGTCTGGACTCCCAGCGCTGCCAGCGCTGGAGGTACTACTACCATCCCCGACATCCCTGGTCCCAGAGCCCCCGTTCAGGTTGGTGAGGCTGGCCTGGCTGTCTATAGAACTTCTAGAGCCTGCTCCATTCCTCTCTTCATCCAACATCAAGACAATCTCTTTCAGCTCCACATTCTCCCTCATGAGGGACTCCTGCTTGGCCTCCAGCTCCTTCAGCTTCTGCTGGTACATCCCCACTTCCTTCCACATCACACCAGCCGTGTGTCTGCCAAACCTCTGCCATTCCCTGGACAGCTTTTTCCCCTTCTGCCTGTCGTCGTCAAGGAAGCAGCAGAGCTCCCTCAGTTCATGGTTGTCGTCCTGAAGCTTTTGATTCACTTCCTTCAGGCCCCTGATCTCGTGCAGGTGGATCTGAAGCCTTTGGTTCACATCCTTAATCAAGTTGCCATGCTCCACCATCAAGTTCATCTTTTCGTTCTCTGCTTTCTTCAGCCTCTTCACCAGTTCCTCCTTGCTCCACCTCAACATATCTTCTTCGCTCATTTTGCTCAGGTCTTCCTTTGAGCCTTCCACAGGGTTTTTTGCCATGTTTATATTCTTCTTTACTCCGTAAAGAAAATGACTCTTAAATTTTTTTTTCTTAATTAAAAAAAAAATTATGTCTAAATTTTATTGCAACATCTTGGAGGGTTTCTTTTAAAAAACAAACCCAACTCACTATAATTCTTCAGGGAGAGCACAAGGAAGAAGAGTAAATCCATTCATTTCTGTAAAACGTATGCTCTTCCCTACAACTCCCATGCCTTAACATTCAAAGCCAAAAAGGAGGGGGGGAAACTAATTACAAAAGGATCTGCTCCAAAAGCTTTGTAGTTATATTCTCAAAGTGAAGTAATCAACTTACCCGAGGTTAATAAAAACCACAAGCAAGCCAGGGGAAGTTGTTGGCTCACAGATCAACCTGCGTAGGTTTCACCCCTTCCACTTGTTCCCGCATCCACGCCACATCGATCCCCAATAAATAAGAGCTGTAAAATTTTTGGGAAATGCTCAGGGGTTCGATCTTCAGCGATCCAGCCCTCCCTCCCCAGCAGCTGTAGAGTTATAACTACAGATACAATAAAATAAAATAAAATTTAGAGAGCCAAATCCCTTGTCCTTCTTTAATTTCCCGCTTTTAATTCCGAGGCAACTCTCGGGATGATGTCGATCTCCTTTTGCAAAACAGCATTTAAATTTCACGGCAAGAGGTGATGGCGTGAGAAAAAGAGCATTCCTTTAATGGAATAGAAAGGAGCCGAGAGCTCAAGCAAGAAAAAGAGAGAGCTTGAAACTAGGCGCCGCCTTCTTTAGAGGAGGAGAAAAGGGGGCTCTGGGAGGAGGAAAACCTGGAATGTAGCTCGAGAAGCAAGCGGAGAAAGAAAAGGGGGAGGAGAAAGAGAGAGCCACACAATTCAGACGCTCCTATTATTGCAGCTACAGCTCTAAGCAATTCCCGACCGCTGCACAGTTTTACATTGGGAAGAGGGGGGAAGGCAGATTGCTGAGTTAGGCTCCTCCCCTTGCTTCGTGATTGGCCAATCAGATGACCGGGGTACGTCTCTTCTCCGTGCCCCATCTCTGTTCAGGTTCCATTCCTGTTCCGCCTTGGATCAGGTTACCGGGGAGCGGTGCTTTTTTCCCTTTCAGCCAATGAGAGGGCTGCAAGGGAGCATTTCGAAAAAGCCAGGTACAAAGGGAAAGGTAAGAGCGCCGTGCCTTTCTTAAAGGGGCCACGCTCCCCACCCCGCCGCAGCCGCGCTCTGCCTATGAACAAAAGGAGGCTCCCCGCCCCTCCTCCCTCTCTTTTTCTCCCCCTCTTCTTTCTAAAAGTCACCTCTACTCCTAACCCAGAGTAGGGAAGAACTGCAGACACTGGAAACGTATGCATAGGGAAGGGAAACTGCCCCGCCGAGCGCAAGGGAAATAAAACCACATCCTCTGTTGTTGCGTGATGATATTATTGTTATTATTATTATTATTAGTTATTATTATTCCACATTAAACGCATCGGGTCTTTCTCGTTCTCTCCGTCTCTCTTTCTGTGCAAGCACTGGGGGTGGGGGGCTCCATGTTAAGGATAGCGTGTGGCATGGTTAAGTTTGATGGTGGGCAGACCCAACTTTTCTGCTTTCCGGATTCAGATCAGAAGAGAGAAAACATCCGAGCAGGCAGAAACAGGAGAATGGTGAAGAGAAGGGAGGAATATTTCACAGAATAGGGCTGAGTAACCACGTAGCGCCACGGGTGGGATTCTGACTCAAGAAAAAGGTACGCGCCCCACAACCCTTCGCAGGCTGTCTGAATTGTGGCTCCTTCGTGGGCCAGCATTCGGCATTAAGCTCCCAAGCCAAGAGGCAAGCTAATCAAAGCATTAAAAAACAGAACGGATCTACTCTGGAGCTTATGTATGTATGTACCGCGTTCAAGTCGATTCCGACTTATGGTAACCCTATGAATAGGGTTTTCATGAGGCTGAGAGGCAGTGACTGGCCCAAGGTCACCCAGTGAGCTTCATGGCTATGTGGGGATTCAAACCCTGGTCTCCCAGGTCATAGTCGAACACCTTACCACTACATCACACTGGCTCTGCAGTAGGCTATTTAATGATGTGTGCATTCATTCAATTAAGATAAACAATAAACAGAAACTTTTTTAAAAAATCTGTTTTGCTATTAATTTATCACAGGTAAAAGGTTAAATGCTGATAACATGATGCAAGTAAAAGGTTAACTACTGGGATACCCCCTGAATTCCACACCTGCTTGTCCACAAATTGTCAATGGCTACTAGCCACCATGGCTATGTTCTGTTTCTGTTATTGGAGGCGATATGCCTCTGCATGCCAGTTGATGGGAATCACAGTTGGGAGAGCGTTGCTGTCACACTCAGGTCCTGCTTTTGGGCTTCCCATAGGCATCTGCTGAGCCACTGAGAATAGGAAGCTGGGCCAGATGGGCCACAGGCATGATCCAGCAGGCTCTTCTTATGTACACAGAGAGAGAGGTTATGTACACAGAGAGAGAGAGAGAGGTGGAGAGAGGTGGAGATGAGACATTTTAGCTCCCTGGCAGAGCACAGAACCTGTGTAAAGATCACAGGTTCAGTCCTTGGCACTTCTAGTGAGAAGTGGCTATGAGACTGTGAGTTGGGAAGTTTAAATCTTGCCAAAGCTCAGTAGGTTATATTAGGTAAACTACTATTGGATTATGGGGATGAGGGAAGGGTAATAACAACAGTGGCCTGCCTTACAGGGGCCATTGTAAGGACTACTCATATATGTGAAATGCTCTGAACACTAGGAATGAGCTCTGTGTGGCTCTAGTCATCATAACCCTTCCCAGAGGAAGTAAGCAATGCTTTGTGTAAGTTCCCTGAATTACTTGACCTTGGGCACACTCAAAGCATTTGTACAGCATGGTCACAGGATCTGTGACTTTATCACCTTGGAGCTGGTGTAGTGCATTGGCTAAGAATGTGAGACATGAACCAGGAATTCCAAAGTGAGATTTTTACTTCAACTAGTAGCTTATTTGGTAGCCTTAAGGCAAGTCACTGTCTCTCAGTCTCAGTCCCTGCCAAGGACTTTTGCTTGAAGCTGCCTTAAGGGATGCTGTAAAGATTGCAAATGAAAAGAATACAGATGGCTTGCACAACATCCAGATTTTGAGGTGCTTTATAGTTGTTATTAGCCACCTCAAGATCTAGGTGCTGTAGAAAACATCATCATTTTATTATTATCATCCTGCCAACATGGATGTTGTTATAGATTTGCAATCATAGCAACTCTTACATGCAATCCTATGCTGCTTAATGGTTAACTACAGGGCCGTAAAAAAGGTCCGTTTCTCTTAGCTTTCATTTTTTTTAAAAAAAAATTAAGTTCCTAAGTGCTCTGGGTCAAAAGATATACACCAAAATATTACCCCCCCCCCAACTTCTGTTAAATGAGCTAGTAGCCAGCTGCTCCAGTCCCCACCCTTTCAGGTTTTTGGCCAATAAATGTGATTGATGAGGGAATTGTTGACCTAGATAATAGCTAGGACCGCTTGCAAGTGATAGGGCCTTTGATTCACCATTAAATTCCAGAAGAAGAAGAACCTCTTACAAGTGCTGAAAATAGCTGCCTTTACCTGCTTGTCTGCATATCATATGAGTTGAATAAGTGTATAGCTTTCAGCAGCAGCAGTGTGCTTGCCTGCTCGCTTTTACATGCTTAGAGTACACAGTATTTGTATTTGTGTGTGTTGGTAAGTTTTGTTTGTTCGTTCATTTGGTCTGTTGCTGTAAAATATCTGGCCTATGGAATGTTGCAATTAAAGCAAGGGAGGACTGCCTTTGTGCATGTCGCCCCCTCATGGCATGGTTTGTGAATATGACATGATATGTTTGCACCTTGCTATTCTTCCTGGCCCTCTCCCCTTTTATCTTTGCAACAGCCCTGTGAGGTAGGGTAGGCAGAGCTGGTTCAGTCAAGCTGCACAATTCTTTTTAGCTGCCCCTATCTTTATAATGTTATTTTAATGCTTAAATGTTATTTCATAATTATATAATTATCATTTTTGAACTAGCTATAACTGTTGTAAAATGCCTTGTGAGGGCAAGACCACTGAAAGGTGTTAAAATCTGTTAAATAAATACATCTTAAATAAAGACTGTGGATTCAAAACAACTGTTCATGTGTGTAATATCAATATTCAAGACTGGATTATTGCAATGCACTCTATGTGGGGCTTCCCTTGTACTTGACCCGGAAAGTGCAATTAGTGCATAATCCTGAGACTCTGTCAGCATATAACCCTTCTGCTCAGAGATCTTCACTGGTTGCCAATTTGTTACTGGGCCAAGTTCAAAGGGTTACTATTGTTATATAAAGCCCTTAACAGCTTGGGACCAGTTTACTTGCAAGAACGCCTTACCCCATATGTGCCCATTCGAGCACTTCATCTGCAGAACACATACTGCTACAGGTGCCACGTAACACTCATTCCATACTTGTAAGAAATCGTTCTTTTAGTGTGGCAGCACCTACTTTTTGGAATTCCTTGCCTATTATCATCAGGCAGGCATCTTTGCTATATTTCTTTCTATACCTGCTTAAAACTTTTTTGTTGAGGCAAGCCTATCCAGACACATAGATATTGATCTGTTTCGGTCTTTTTAGTTAGTAGCTGTTTTAATTGTGAAGGGAAACAACAGTGAGATGAGTGTACACATCTACCTTACCACCATCAGCTCTCTGAAAAACCCACTTTTCATCTTTCATCTCACCAATCAGAATATACTTGGGCACATTGCTAAAGTGCAGCCAGGACATTCATGTCATGTTAGAGATAAAAGGATGATTGTCAATGCTTATGATAAAATACATACATCCTGTTTCCACCTTTCTAAATCTGGACTTATCTATTGTATTCAGCAAGCTAACAAAGCCAATTCCTGTCTCTGTCTCATAGGAAATTGCATTTTTAATGTTTTTTTCTGTACTAATTTGTGACAGGGAAAAAAGGGCTGTTAATAAGCAATAGAACAAACATTCATATTTGGCCAGGGGACCTTCATTAAGCTGTAAGTGAAACGGATTTTTAATGTGCATGCCACACTAAACTTTTCATACCTATGTAAATATGACATCAAATCCTATCACATTCACTCACTCCTCTGTTAATCAGGGATGGGTTTACTGAGCAACACTTAATATGATAAGAATTGTAGAAAGCTCATAGGGCTGGATTTACCCTGCAGCATGATTTTTTTGAATTAATGGAAATTAATTCAGCCGTGGTTGGTCTGTCTGTGAGAAACAGTGGTACATTTTTCAGCATTCTATTTATTTCATATATATTTTTCCTTACTGTTATCTATTTTATGTTAGCAATATTTAAGCACAAATGTAGGTGTTAAAAAAACAGGGACTTAGGAATGTTCATATAAGATTTCAAACAACAGGACAATTTGCTCTCTTTGTATTGTTTTTGCACAATAAAGACACAGGTGTTGCATAGTTGTAGAAAGCCTTTTGCACAGGAGTCAAGGTCCTTGAGCGTAGTGCTATTTTTTATGTGGCAGATGCAATAGAGCATCAGTTCAAACTCGAATATTAGTCTTAATTTTTTTTATTTATATTTTTGGATCAGGTATGGTCCATAGTAAGCCACATTTGGATTAATGAGGCTGAAGGTCAAGTCCCAGTTCTGCTGTGAATCCATTGAGATGATTTGTATGTAACATTAAACCATGGTTTAGCTGCACTATGTGCATGAGCTGGAAGGAGCCCAAGTGAGATTCAAACTCATGTGCTCCTTCCTCCTTCCACGCTGCTAAAGCATTTAGGTTTGTTCTCACAGAATCTCAGCTTGTCGTGCCGTAAGAGCCAGTTTGTGACAACACAAATGCAATAACGATTGAAAAACCTTTTACAAATTAAAAAAGCTGTACAAGCAATCAGGACTAGCCTTAATAGTTACCAGAAACATTATTAATTGGTGCAATCAAATAATAGTAAATAGGTTTTAACTGCATTTGGCCCTGGCCTTGTATAAGGGAGGAGTGAGTATTGATGGTGCTATCGCAAACCATTTTTTACATTTTACTTGATTCAGGCTTTGTAGCTTTATTCAAAGAACAGATAGCTCATTATCACCATTAAATACTCACAGAAGTGTCATCTCAGTTACTACAGCATTTATAGTATTGCAATAATCACTTTAATAATTTCTGTGAATTAGTTAGACAATCAACAGCTTTTTCAGCACAATCCTTTACTCAGATTTAAGTCCCACAGAGTTAAATAGGGCTTACTCCATGTTAGTGGGGATAGGATTGCTGCCTTACAGAGCATTCATATCTATGCAGAAGTAAATCCTACTGAGTTAAATAGAATTTACTCCCTGATAAGTGTGTATTGGATATAGAATCTGCTTAGATTTCCACCATAGGATAGAGACATCTGATTGCATTTTGTATCATTGTTGCTGAACCCGCTTTGGACCCCAGTCTTATTAAACATACTCATTAGAAGTTCAGGTAAGCCTTACTGTACTCAGTAGAACAAATTCAGGTAAATATGTTTTAGGCTTAAAGAATGAACATGTATAGTATTGAGTAAGGATGTCAGCACACATGATAAGAGGAAAGTCAATGTGGAAAGCCTTGATAGGTTAAGCACTGGTTTTTTAAATATATTTCTGTATTAGCATGTGTGTTTTTAAAAAATGTTTCACATCAAGTCTGGAATTCTAAGTTGCACCTTTAACATTACTGAATTCTTACCAAAACATTCCCTCTACAGGACAAACTCAGTATTGCATGCAAGCAAACTCTTCCAAAGGCCCCAATTAATGCTGTTACGTTATTTACCTATACAGCAATACCTCAGTTAACAAATCCTTCAGGGGGTAATGCTTCTTTTAACAAAGTCTTTTTTGGGGGTGCGGGGGGCATGGCGGGGGGCACACTCTGACATAGTCAGAATGTGGCTCCTTGTCTGCTGGATTGTGGCTTTGCAGGCAGCTCTCTGACGTGTGACTGGAATGGCACTCCATGCCAGGTAACACAGGAACTTCAGGTGCCGTGTAAGCACTGTTTACTGCAGATGCATCTGCTCAAGTGAAGGGGAGGATGGCAGAGGGGGCCCCTGCCCCTTGCTTGCCTGCTTGCTTGAGTGAACAGAGAGGAGAACTGTGCTCACAGCTTTAGATTGCTATAGCAAGATGCCACATGATAATAGATAAAAGGCAAGGCGGGCATCCCTGGATGCATTTTGGAAGAAGCATTCAAGTGATCTGTATGCAAAGCTTACCTGACATTTCAGACATGCATATTGTTAGTTTTGCATAAAAGGTTTGCTGAAATATGTTGAACTGCTCTTCTTTTTTTGTGGTGTATCCCTATTCTTTCCATGTTATTCGTACCTCTGGTCCCAAAGTGTCTGTTAAAGACGTAATGTCCTGGAATGCATGTATTTCATTAGCTGAGGTATTACTGTACAGGTTATTTTTTCATAGAGCAAGGAAGGAGCAGGCAAACTGATGGTGCCACATCCACACCTCTCTTCCTTATTTTACAGACTGGTATGCCAGCTGTGTACAAGAGAAAGACATCAGCTTCCAGGCTCCACTGCTTTTAGCACACCTTAAACATGCTAAGCTATACAGTTGCATGTCCTTACATTTATTTATTTTATAATTTATTTATCATATATTAATCACATTTAAATCCTGAAGAAGAATCAAAGCATCCCCCTCCTTGTATCTCATTCAGGCACTAGCCTACTTAGCTTAACTAACAGCATCTGTGCATTATGCACCTTCTCAATATTCTTAGACCTATACATTTTTAAAAATTTAAACCCTATATCCCTAGAGGAGGAAGTGTGTGTGTAAGAGTAGCAATAATGACAATCTGAAATTTTAAGAAGAGTACTGGTGCAGATATAAACTTAGATATCACACACATTTCTCTATCCATCCAGACAAGCAAAAGCTCCTTTATCAGAGTGTGCCAGACAGTGAGGCTCGGAGGGTCATATTTCATAGAATCATAGAATAGTAGAGTTGGAAGGGGCCTATAAGGCCATCAAGTCCAACCCCCTGCTCCATGCCCCCAGGCCTGAGGTTCCCCAACCCTAATACAGATGGAAGCACTGGGCCCTGCTTCCTGTCTGGGCCACCAAGGCCCTTGTCCAGCTAAGATGTCTGCTACATCCTCTGTGCACACTAATATCAGAATATAGATAGATAGGTAGATGGATAGTCATCAGTGCAAATGTGCCATAGGTCAGATTTTTTATCAGTCAAAAAGCTATATATAGTGCCTTCACATTTGAAGCCATACAGAACTCCTTATCTCATGCTGACTTTCAGTGCAAATAATTAAACTTTCTTCTCATATTCAAGCTCTAGAGATCTGAGAGGCATCCAGAGAACAGAAGCTTTGATAATGTCAACATCCTCTCTGATGAGAAAACCAGATGGAGACAGTGTGATAGGAATACAGTCAAACCAAAACAGAACCAGCACATTGTCTTTGTAGGTCCTATAGCAAATTTCTGCATAAATGTATAAAATTACTCAACTTTGCATAAAATGATGTATGGATTGTAGCCACAGTAATAAATTATTTTCATCTAGTAGTGTTAAGCATTAGGAGTGCCTACAGAGCACTGATGAACTCTTAATAAGACCTGGATAGTATTTCATATGCTGTTAGTGAATATTATTGTGTGAGAGAATCTCTTTTTAATAGCTAAGCCAAGAGAGAGCCGCAAGTGGCACTAGAACCACATCATCCTTTTTTCAAGGTCTCCCTATATCTGCCAGCACAAATCTTGCGATCTGCAGAGAAGGCCCTTCTCAGGGTCTCACAAAATGAGCATAGCCCATTGTGTGGTGATGTGGGATAGGGTCTTCTTTGAGATAGTGTCCCAGTTGTGGAACTCCCTCCCCTTGGAGATCCAGCTATCTCGCTTTCCCCCTTTTGTGCAACAGCCTCAGGTGCAACTTTTCACCCAACCCTTTGTGAGAGGGGGATAGGGGAGGAATGTTGTTTGTTAAATCCATTGCAGAATTGTTGGGTACCCTCGAATGCTGAATATTCTGAGTTGATTGTATTGGTTTTCATTCAGTGATTCTTTGTTGTTTATATTCTTTTAGTTTTGATTTAAATATTTATACACTGCCCAAGGATCCTGTGTGATGAAGAGAGCTTTAAAAATGAAAATAAATACATAAATAAAATGTGACTGGTTTTAGTGCAACAGCAACTTGTCTCTTGGTGAGGCATCTTATTAAAGCTCCATATGCCTGTCACTTCATGATGTTGATTTTAGTTTTGTTTTTTCGCCACACTCATTTAAATCCAAGGCTCAGCCAGTCAGTTTATTTAAATACTGCATTTTCCACAGATTTGTGCTCAAAGTCGTTTACAAAAAAAATAGTCTAAATACAATACAGTAACCATCATAATAATATCACTACAGCAATAACGGTTCAACAATGAACAATTAATTTAAAATGTATCAGTGAAAATTAAGTGAGCATAAACCTTACCAAGAGACCAATTAATATCCCAAAGTAGCCCTAAAGCTAATGATAATGGTAATTAGCAACTTGCCCTTTCATATCTAGACTCAAAAGGCCGGAAGCTCCCTCACAGCGATAGCGGTATGTGTGAAGGGACAGAGCCACAGAGTCGCCCTTCTGACACAGGCATTGCTGCTGCTGACTGGTTGAGGCAGAGGAGGTCAGCTCCATACAGGCACCACCATTAATCTGGTTGTCCTTCCAGTGCAACTGTGCAACCCCAGCCTCATTGCCACGCCATTCAGGAAAGCACCAGCAACACCAGTATCCAGGAGGACAGCCCTGCCTTTACAGTTTGTCTAGCAGCTGCTCACTTATGAAGAGTAGAGTATGATAAGTGAGAGCATCCATCTCCTGATGTCCCTTCCTCTCCTCCTAAGGCCCAGTTAGACTCTAGTCTAGGTTGTCTAAGCCGAGATATGACTATTATGGTTACTGTTTAATTTTATGCAGCACCATAAATGATGCTGTACTAAATGCAGAACTATAACAATTCCAGTCTAGGAACTTCAGGCCTTGAACCGGGAACCTGATGCTTATTTAGCACATGTACCTATACAGTATTCTTCTCCTTGCTGGGCTGATGGCAGCTTTTGGAGGAGGGAGCAGAAATTATTTAGATCAGGGAAATGGAATGGGGAAAGAGTTTTACCTGCTTTCTCACAGCACCACTGATCCAATCAAATTCTGAATCCCCTGAACCTGTTTTAAAGTGTTGTTGCTTTTTAACACCTGAGATGTAACTTATGTCGCTTGTGCCATGTGTGGTTTGGTTCTATAACCAGCTGCCTTTTGTGGGAGAGAGTAGGAAAGGGAGAGAGACAGATGAAGATACCGTCACATGGCTGCTCAACGTCTTTCATGGTTTTCATTTTCAAACTGTGAAATTTTTAATGGAATGAGTATATTTTATTATTGTTGTTGTTGCGCTGTGTGTAGTTGTGTTGCTTAATTTTGTTTAAAAGCAGCAGCACAGCAGCAGAGAGTAACAGCAGATGTTGAAATGCGAGTGTGCCAGCGTGTGCGTGCGTTTGCCAAAGAAAGCAGGCTTTTACCCTGCAACAGCATCACTGAGACTGGAGACTTAGTAAAATAAGAAAAGCTACTTTATTTAGAGAAATACATAGTAGATAGAAAAGGCATACCTAGTTCTAACTAACTAGCTAAGTTGGAGGCATAAGTCCCAGGTGTAGGAGTCAGCCCCATGCTCGGAGAGAGAGCAGAGACAAAGGGATGTCTCCTCTCTCACGGACAGCCAGAGAAGAATGGAATGGAAAGGGTGGAAGGAGGAGGGGCAGGTAAGCTTCCCTAAAGGTGTCACAGTCTAGCGACAGAAGGAAGTCAGTCAGAGCATCACAGGTAAAGGTAAACAAGCCTATCCATCTGGAGGACCCTAGCTCTATCTTCCTTCTGGAGCACAAACAAAAGAACAAAACAGGAGTTGCTCTTGCCCCACTTCCAACAATTGTGACTCACTTTGGGGACTCTGATAATTCCCCCCCCCTTAAATACGGCTTTTCTGCCTCCGATGTCTTGAAATGGTTCACATACAACATTTTCTCCAAAATGTGGCCATGCCTCATGTTGTTTAAATGTGAATCACATTCTTTCTCGTAGGATTAAAGACAGTTGTAGTCTCGGTAGAATCTGTGGTATTTTTTACCTGTTCTTCACCGAGAGCATCAATGATGCTTGCAATTGTGATGCTATTTCTCCTTCTAAATTTGCTGGTCAAACTTCAGTATATGTTTACTGAAGTACATATCACATACCATATACTTCTCACAAGTATACATCACATACTTATCAGGTCTACAACTTGTCAGGACACACCAGGACTCAGATGTCAGTCCTGATGAGACCACCTCTGAAGATGAGCAGCAGCAGGATCCTGGCCACTAGCACAAATGAGGATCCTGAGGACTCAGTACCACCTAGGGTTGCCAGGTTCAGGGCCTGAGACTGATCCTATATCTTTAGGAGAAGAGTGAGTTAGCCAAGTGCAGGTGTTCTTGCAACACTGTATTGGGAAAAACCACAAGGTGGAATTCTCCCTTCCCCCTGCACAACTTCCACCTTGTGGTTTTTCCCATTACAGTGTTGCAAGAACACCTGCACTTGGCTGACTTTCTCTTCTCCTAAAGATACAGGATCAGTCTCAGGCCCTGAACCTGGCAACCCTAGTACCACCTGAGGCAAAGCCTGAGCCTGACTCCCCAGAAGACAACCTGTCCAAAAGGGCTCCAATACTGCAGATTCCACTTGCTCCTGTGTCAGAACCTTATCTCAGCTCAGGGGACACACATATCTATCTTCTTCAGAACCTCAAAAACAATCATGATGGTGGGTCTTGGCCAACATTCCATTCCAGGAATGTAGTGCCCAATAGATGTCATGACCCCAGAGTCCAGACTTTTAAGCATCAAGCTTTCAAACTTATCCTTCTGGCAGAGCAAAAAAATAAAAAAGATAGAAGAAACATGTCCATGCCTGGTTTTTCACAACCTAGATAGTTTGAGGAATATAGAAAATGGCCTGAAGATGTGAGGCAGACCTGGGGAACCTAAGACCCATGGGATCAAATGTGGCCCTCCAGGCCATTCTGTCTGGGCTTCGGGACTCTCCCCAGGCCATGCCTCCTCCCAAGGCCACATGCCTTCTTCTCAGGCCCCATGTTTCACCTGTCATGCTCCATGCCCTCCTTGAATGATTTTGCAGAGCTGAAAGTGTTCTTGAACTGTGATAACACCTTTTACTTGCCTGGATGGAGAGAGGTGTATATAGGAACCTCTGACTTTGGCTATCTTTTTTGTTTTAACAACCCTGAACAAACTAGTATCATCAGCAAACTTAGCCACCTCACTGCTCACCCCTAACTCTAGATCATTTATGAACAAGTTACAAAGCACAGGTCCCAATACCAATCCTTGGGGGACTTCATGTAGCTAAGGGGGAAAGGAGGATAGTGTAGCTTGTTCTAGAGAAGTAGCAATTACATCATCTGCAGGGTAAAGGATGGGCCCTTCTTGCTTTCGCAAGTGAATGAGGTGATAATGCTGCTTTCAGGTTTTCCTGCTGCTGTGACAGATTATCATAAAATTAAAGAATGAGAAAGATAATCAAGCAGAGTCTAGATATTTCTCTCTTTTTCTGGATTCCTATGCAAGATTGTTTGCATTTGTAATGCAAAGCTAATGGTTGCATTTCAGCTAGCTGGAAATCTTTTGTTACAGCTCAATGTGTTTTACAAGTGCAGTTTATTCTATAAACATCTGTTCTACAACTGTCAGCTGTTATGCTATGTTCTGCTGCTTTTTGAGGGGTGCATGCTTGTATGTGTATATAAGGATCAACTCAGTTTGCATTTTTGCATTCTCCTGGGCGGCAGGCTGTAGGGGCCATTATGAGCTCTTTCACATCAAAATTTACTGCTGCACCTCTGAATGTAGCTAGCTAACAAAAGGCTCTCATATTGCCTGAGCAGGTTGTGCTGTTGATCTTATCCATTTCCCAACACTCTTACTGTTCTCAGCCTTTGAGACAACTAGTCCCATAAAATTGATCACCTTTATATTTTCTGTGTCTCCCATAAAAAGTACAGCACCTATGTTACAAGAACAGTGCTAAATTTCTAAAATGACAGATAAATATCAGCTCTCAGGCCTGCTGATCTGAACATCTGTATCTTAATGCTCGATAGGATGGGGCTTGTTGGAAGTTATTTATTTATTTATTGTACTTATATACCACCCCATAGCCGAAGCTCTCTGGGCAGTTTACAGTAACTATTTACTCAGTGGCTTGGGGAAAATGGACAGGGTACATTGTCAAGAAATACTCCTTACCTAATTATCACTTCAAGTATTCCAGGGCTGATAATAGGCACTGAAGACACATTCCAGTGCAAAATTGTAGTGAGCTTGTTATAGGTCAGATTCATCTCTGGATGGGAATTAGTTTTTCACACCTTGATATAATTAGCATGTGAATTCTTGTTCATGTATTTGCATCTGTTGAAAACGTTGGGAATCTGTCCATTGATTTGAACAAGTGCAGTGTGACACCCTTTACTTATATATGTATTTACCACATTTGTATGCTGCAGTTCATCCTAGGAGTTCATAGTGTTCACGCCAGCCCTGCAAGGTAGATTAGGCAGAGAGACAGTGACAGTCAGGGCTTGAACTGGGAATCCTGTCCTGAGACTGGGATCTAGCAAAATGAACTTCCTTAGCCTGCTTGTGCTTAGATTTTAAAAGCTTTCTTCAGGCATATGAGGGAATAGGGTTATGTAACATTCACCCCTGTGATTGGCAGTCAGTAGGAAACTTCAGGATTGGGCAGGCCTACTATAAATACCAGAAGCCTGGCTTTCAACCTTTGTCTTGTCGTCAGAGCAGTAATGTCTGCACTTGATTATCCCTCTTCTAGCTTCCTTAGCATTGCCAGTTTTCACAGCTTCTACCCCCCCACACTCCATTTAGGGAGGGATCGTATTTCTCTAGTGGACAGTGGCAACTGATGACTCCATGTCAGTGGGGCAGTGGAATCCATTCCAGGTTTTAGTTCGAACTTTCAAGGAACTGTCCAACGAAGCATCATGGACAGCTCCTTGAAAGTTCAGACTAAAATCCAGAGCAGATTCCACTGCCCCTCTGACATGGAGCCACCAGTTGCCACTGCTGGTAGGGCATATGTTGCACATGCAAAAGGCCCTTGGCTGAATTCTTGGTAACTCTAGTTAAAAGGATCAGGTAGCAGGTGATGGGAAAGACTTCCTGAGACCCTGGATAATCAGGTGGACAAACAACCCTACCTGGCATAAGGCAGCTTCCTATGCAGTGGAGGCTAGTCCATTAGAACAAATTTTATTTATTTATTTATTTGATTTGATTTATATCCCTCCCTTCCTCCCGGAAGGAGCCCAATGGGACACTGCCCAACCAACCACAGTTTTGACTCCTCCCAGTCCACCTGTCTTTTTACTTACAACCCGTCTAGAGGGTGGCCCTGGCTCTCTGCTTCTTCCTCAGTCTCTGTTTTGCCTTTATGGAATTCAGCAGGACGAGGCAAAAGAATTAGTTGGCTCCATCTGTTATTTATTTATTTATTTATTTATTATTTGATTTATATCCCCCCCTTTCTTCCCAGCAGGAGTCCAGGGAGGCAAACAGAAATGCTAAAAACACTTTAAAACATCATAAAAAGACCTTAAAATACATTAAAACAAAACAACGTTAAAAACATTTTTTAAAAAAGCTTTTAAAACATCTTTTTTTAAAAAAAGGGTTAAAAACATATTATTAAAGAAAACATATTAAAAGCAATTCTAACACAGATGCAGACTGGGATAGGTCTCAACTTAAAAGGCTTATTGAAAGAGGAAAGTCTTCAAAAGGTGCGGAAAAGATAACAGAGATGGTGCATGCCTAATATTTAAGGGGAGGGAATTCCGCAGGGTAGGTGCCGCCACACTAAAGGTCCGTTTCCTATATTGTGAAGAACGAACCTCCTTATTGGCTCTACCACCACCTACTGCTAGTCTCCTTGCCTTCTGGTCTACCAGTCCCAATGGGCACTAGCCACCACTCTTCCTTTATTTCCAGTTCCAACTTCCAACTGTTGACATTAGGGACCCCAAACTGGAAAGCATATCCTTCTAAGCCTAGATCTAGACATGGCTACCCCCAGCCCCAGCTTGTCCCTAGGCTATCAAGTGAGCTTTGTGACTAACAACCTAGTTTTCCAACACCTATCCTTTATTTGAACCTGGGTCATGAGTAGATTACTGATTTAAATTAAACTTCCTTCCAGGTGGCATTAAACCCACTACTGGAATTAACTTCCTTGTAAATCAGTACAACACACTCAGGGCTAAATTTCTTCAAAAACCATACATCATGTCCTTTTTAGACGTTTGCTCACATCTTTTTGCTACTGACACACCAGACATCTGCTGCTGACGGGGGAACTGCACATCTCAAGGGACCAGGGTAATGATGACATATGAGTCTTTCATTCTGAAGCTCCTGGTTCAAATCCACACAAACCTGGCAGTGACTGAATACTCTTATCATCTGACAGCTGTTAACTAGCCAAATGAAATTACTTAGTGTTTTCAGTCCACTGGGGACAGATGTCAGTACCAGAATAGCCTCTACCAACACCATGAGAAATTCAATTAGCAGGGTCATCCAGAAAGCGAGTGCACAGACCTGGCAAATGGTGGCATGTATTTTCCCCGACCTCTCTGCTTGAGTGGGGTTGTACCTGTTTATAATGGTTATGAATTGTTTCTATTTCAGGAGATCAGTCCATAACAGAAAAATCATGGATGGAAGTACGTTTCCTCTTTGTGTGTGAAGGCATATTTTTGTCTCCAAACAAGGTTCAATCAGCTTTGCAATCAGTTTCAGAACTATATGGGTATTTGAGAAAAGGGGGCTTCTGAACTGTTTGCTAGAGGCAGCAAAAAATAACATTGACTACTTTTCAGAAGTAAAATGACAGGATAAGGGTGAGCTATATTGTACAAGCCTAATGCATCTGTCTGTCTGTCTGTCTATCTAGTCAGACTGTGCCCATTCTGAAAATGCTGACATTTGCCATCCACTTGTCATACTATTTCCCACAATGGCTCACCAGATACCTATGGAAAGCCCAAAGCAGCACATGAGCTCAATAACCCTCTCTCACTGTTGTTTTCCAGCAACTAGTATTCAGAGGGGTGCTGCATCTGATCCTTGAGATGTGCTCCGTGGACCATTCAGGTGGTCCATGGCATGTTGGTGGATTTATATCCTGCCCTTCCTCCCATCGCGTTACATATTTGTATTGATTTTTAATCCATCGCATTACATATTTGTATTGATTTTTAATTGTATCTTTATTGCTGTTTTATTTTGTATATTGTATTTTATTGTGTAACAATTTGAGTTCAATTCTATGGAAGCAGCAATAAAAATAAATTTAAAAACCATACAGCATCTAGCACAATGCAGTATAATTGCTACAACAGGCAGAAAAATCTTCAGGTGGTCTGCCAAGACCTTCAGTGATTTTCAAGTGATCTGGTGGGGGGAAAGTTTGCGAACCGCTGGTATACAGCCATGATGAATAGCAGCTATTGATAGCCTTAGAGACATTAATTGGTTTAATCCCCCTTTTAAAAGGCATCTAAGTTGGTGGACATCACATTTTGAAGCAGTGCCTTTCATAGTTTAACTATGTGCTATAGGAAGAAGTACTTTCCCCAGAAGCAGAAAAAAATCTATAAATTGCCACAATCATTGTAACCTTTTTTGGGGGGAGTTCCTCCAGCTCCATGATCATTTTGGTTGCCTTTTTTCTGTACCTTTTCCATTTCTACAATATCCATTTTCAGATGTGGCAATCCAAATTGTACACTGTATTCCAAGTGTGGTTGCACCATAAATTTATAAAATGGCATAATAATATTAGCAGTTTTATTTCTGATTTCTTTCCTAATGATCCCTAACATGGAATTTTCCTTTTTCACATTTGTAGAGTCCATTAACATGAGTTTTCCAATCTTACTCTTTAGCCAGCAGGTTGAAGCTTACATGAATCTAAGGTAGAACCTCTAAATCCTCAAGACAAAGCAAAGAAACAAAAACCCAGGAATATTTTTCACACAAAAAAATATGGGTTGGGGAAAACAGAAATTCAGCCATATCATACAATAATAAGAGGTAGGGTTGTTACAGGTGTACAAGTCTCACAAAAGGATCTACATAATGGCATTTATAGAGGGACAGAGAAGGCCCTTCAGGGAGATGTCCAGATTCCAACACCAACCAGTAAATGGAGAGAAAAGAGGGCATCTACCGATTGGGATGAGGTATAGAGATTGAGAAGAGCAAGTGAGACCATCATCTTATCACACCCCATTTAGGGCTTTGTATGCTAGTACTAATTCCTTGAATTGGCCCCTGTAGCTCACTGGCAGCCAGTGTGGTGCTTTCAGGATGGGTGTTACATGGTCACATTGGGCTGCCCCACTTACCAGTCTAGCAGCTGCATTCTGCATTAGCTGCAGCCTCTGCACGGAGAACAAATTAAAATGCTGCTCTGTTGACTGGGCAAAGTAAAAAAGGCCAGGTTCCTTGAATCATGAATACCAGGCCTGGCCAATTCTGAGGCTTCAGTTTCAACACTGGACACCTAAAAAGGCCTCTGGTCCTTGGGTCCATATTGACTGTGGTAGCTCAGTAGGATAAATCTCAGCTTCCCTGTTCAAACCCTGGAGTCCATGACAATATGACAGCAACCATGAATGCAACCATGACTAAATTCACACCATACATTTACTTCACTAATGTAGTTTGTGAAGGGTGCTGAGAGTTGTTAATGGACTGCCTTCAAGTCGATCCCGACTTATGGCGACCCTATGAATAGGGTTTTCATGGTAAGCGGTATTCAGAGGGGGTTTACCATTGCCTTCCTCTGAGGCTGAGAGGCAGTGACTGGCCCAAGGTCACCCAGTGAGCTTCATGGCTGTGTGGGGATTTGAACCCTGGTCTCCCAGGTCGTAGTCCAACACCTTAACCACTACACCACACTGGCTCTGAGAGTTGTTAGGAGACCCCTTATTCCCCTCATAAACCTATGATTCTCAGAGTTCTCTGGGAAGAGGGATTTATTGTTAAGCAACTTGGGGAATTGTAGCTCTGTGAGGGAAATACTCCTAATAACTCTCAGCACCCTTCACAAACTCCCGCTCCCAGGATTCTTTGGGGGAAGCCGTGCCTGTTTCAAGGGGAATAATAGTGGAATAACTACATGGTGCGAATGTGGCCCATGTCTGAAACAAAAGCCCACTAGGTGGAGCCCAAGCAAATTGTCTCACTCTTCCTTTCTTTCCAGCAAAGAAAGTCCTTCCTATGGTGAAATGTAGGTCAGGAGTATTCTTTTTCAGGGCAGAGCATGTTCCAAGCAATTAATTCTGAAAATATTTGGACAGCTAATGAAAATGTTAATTTTCCTTTAGTCTTTAGCTGTCTGCTTGCTAATTTATTGGCATAGCAAGCCTTTAAATCTCTCTCCTTTTGCCAGTACCTATCAGTAGTTCCTTTCCCTTCTACCCCCACTCCACACCCCTCTGAATAACTGCTGAAAACAATGTCTCTGAGGGACCATGCAAGGTTTGATGGATGTTATTTAAGAGCTGGCTGGCCTGTGCTGGATGAAAGCAATTCATGATACAAGGGTTGACATCAGATCTCTCACAACACACACAGCTGTGGAAGAGATATCTCCTATTTGTCACAAGAATAATGTTAAAGAGCTCAAAGGCAACTCTTAAATCACCCAGTACTAGAAAATAAGGGGAGACAGCTAGGCCTTTCCATATAAAGATCAAAGAACAATGGAGACACAGTAGCCATTTATAGAAGGCCTCACTTTCATCCACTCTGTGTGTGACTAACATTGTGACCTTTGTCCCTACGGAGCAGTTCAAATGTAAACCAGGGTAAGTAGAACAAGTCAACAGGTTAGCTAAAGGAAAAACAGAGTAGGTGAAATATAGTCCAAATGTCTGCCTCATGCACAAAGATGAAAGAGGACTCAGGCTAAATCACTGACATAATAGGGCTTCAGAGGCTTCCTGACTCATTGGATGCTGGTTAAAGGCCTTTGATGACATTTTCCAGCAAAAAGAGTTCCATCATTGTGTTAGGAAGCAGTGTTCTGTTGATTGTGTTTGTGTCCCTTGCTATTTCCTTTTGTTGGCAATTACACTTAGGAAACTGATGTCATCTCAGGAAAGTGGGACAAGGATTCAGGGAAGTGACAGGCAGAAGGGTGGCCAGGTAGGTGGGAAGGAAGGGCTCCCAGAAAACAGGGAAGCCCTCACAAAGAAAGGCAAGGCAAGGACCCAGACAAAGAACCCAGAGTTGTCTCAGTATGTTTATCTAGGAACAAGTCAGTGAGATGAGATCCACTGGGCTAGCATTACATTTGGGCTAGCATTGCCTCTCTTGACTATCCATCCTGCAAATGGGTGACTCACAGCCAGTGACGCACTCTTGTTGAGTTTTATTTATAGGCTAGGAAGTACTGGAAGCATAGTAGTGAAAGCATGGCTTTCTTATTTATTTATTTTAAAAATTATACCATTTAATGTAATAAAACAGCTTATATTATGTAATAAAACCTCTTTTCTATGGCATTTTAATCTAACTTTAAATTTGTTTTAAGTTTGCTGTAATTGATTTTAGATTTCTTATCCTCTTATATGTTTTTGTTGTATCATATTATGGAATTTTTGTATATATTTGTACTCTTGTTGTACACCGCCCAGAGAGCTATGCTAGTGGGGCGGTATAAAAATCTAACAAATAAATAAATAAATAAAATAAAAACAATATAAATATAACAATGGCCCTCAGTAAAGCTTCCTAAAAACCAAACTATATATCACACATAAATCTGAGCAGTGTACAAAACAGAGCAAAAGTTTTGAGTCAGAGTCCAGGAAAGCTTGGATAAATGTGTAAGTTTTTAAGAAGTGTTTAAAGGTCATTCCTGTTTCTGCCCCACAAAGGAGGCATTCCAAAGAGTGGATGCTATCACCAAGAAGACCCACTTCCATGTTGTCAATAAATGGCAATCCCTGTGTTCATAGAGCTACCAACAGGGTCTTAAAAATCGGCTTGGTCTATACAGAGGAAGGTGGTCTGTGGCACTGGCAGTACATGACCCAGCATGTACTTTTAACCTCAGCCTACAATTTGAGTCCCATTTATCATTTTTGCTTATATTATTTTATAAAAATTTGCTTTGTATACCTGCCTGCTTTTCTGTCTCTCTTGTTTTTCCAATCTATCCAGTTTAATCTTTATTGCTTCTTTCTCTCTCATTCACTTTCCCTCTCCCTTTCTAAAAGATGGGCATGGTGCTGCTGGGACAACTTACCTTAAGTCAGACTGTGAGTCACAGCCTGCCTGTTGAAGACCATTTAACAGTAAGGCAACCAAAATACATATGTTTTTGCCTAGGCTTTCCCTAACCCATAAGATTGTATCCCATTATTAGTGAATGTTTGTTTTTACCTGTTTTGATAATGCTGTTTTACTGGGTTTTATGATGTATCTCTTTTTTATTATACTGTTGTATTGTTTTTATATTGTATTTTTATACTGCTTAGAGATTTTCTTTAGATATCAAGCGGTTTTGAAATGCTTTTTAATTAAGACAAAAAATAAGTTAATCTATGCATGTACAAGTTGTGATTATGGAGAAGCTGCAGCCAACACAGGCAACAGTAGTTCTGAATAAACAACTAAGTAGACAAGTAAGACAGCCAGACAAGTAAGCATCACAGAATTATAGAATTGGAAGGGATCTTGGAGGTCATCTACTCCAACCACCTGCTCAGTGCAGGATCTCAATGCAGCTGCAACTGCAACATCCCTGACAAATGGACATCCAGCCTCTCCTTAAATTCATCCATGTACAGTTTACTAGCTGCTTGTGCAAGCCTCCGTTTTCAGAACATTACCACCATCGTAGACAAGCTCACCCTCTAAACTTCCTAAAGCTCTCCCCTCCAGTTCTACATGCAAAAGAAGAATAGAGTTTTCAGAATAACTTTATTCAACCATGCTGCAAAATTATATAAGTTGAAGGCCTTTTCCCCAGTTAACAATACAGTTAATAAATCTGAAAAGGTCTCATTAAGCAGTTGGTATCACAAAAAGAACCAGAGTGGGCACTCCCCTCCTTCCCAGTCACATAACACAAACTTTGTCTATTATCATGCAATTCCCATAGTTCTCCCTGCAAACAGTTCCCATTCAGAAGCACTCTTTAAAGACAGGGATAAAAATGATCACTGAATAGAGGCTTCAACAGGAAAACTTCTAGATAGTTCTGTGCGTTGTTTACTGCCAGTAAATATATCTTAATAAAAGCTCAAGGCCAAGATTCTTAGCCAGCATCTTCTTAAAACAGTTTCCAAAACCTAAAACCTTAATTCAATATAGCTTAGTGAAGTCTATGGCAGCAGTTGGATGTTTATTTTAGCTGTCACTGTATGTGAAATTTAATCCACTTTCAAGAACCTCTAGAAAAGGAAAATTCTTGGCATTACATGCACACACTGCTTTGAAAATAGTCCTGAATGTCCGCTAAAGCATCTTTGGGGGTGGGGTGTCCCAATCCACTCTAATGAATGATTCATCATGGGATTCTTTGTAGCACAGCTAAACTACAAGAAAGCATTCCAAAATCTGTGAAGGACTCCATTTGGTTGCAGCATGCTCACAGATGCTGTGAAATATGCAGTCTGTTTAATGTCAGGGCTGATTCGGTTGGTACTTTCCCTGCAGATATTGGCATTATTCTGATGACTGTATTCAGAGGAAAACTGTATTCTGTAGAATGACTTTAGGAGTTGACTCTGGAATAACCACACTTTGTTGTTTTTTGCAGGGTGCCTGTACACATCTACATTTTACTTTTTACAGTGGAATCTACACAACGTCATCATTCAACTGTTCTTCTCTCTTTTCCCTCTATTTCTTCAATTTCTTCTTAGACTACAACATTTTGTTTAAAAAAAATTAGAACACTAGTGCAATATAAACAACTGTAGATCACCTTAGCACTACTATTCTGCTCCTTGGCCAGCCCCCTTGCTGTTCCGGAGCCCTCACTGAAGTGACTCCAATGGTGGCATTCAATTGGTTTGGAAGGGATTGGGGGATGTTCAGTCAATCAAAATGGTGGCTGGCAGTTACTGCCTCAGCTGCTGGTACTTTGGGCACTCTTGCTCCATATTCCATCCGCTCCAGCCTGTCAACCAGCTGCCTAGGCCAAAAAGCACAATGGCAGCAGTGGAGTGAAGACTGGTGGGAGGGGACTGGCAGTACACAAGAGAAGAGTGGCCTCATCACTCTACAAATGTAAAGAATTGGGGCACCAACACCATGATGAGTGGTCAGGGGGCGGGAGGTACCTTGCTTGGGGTCCTCTCTTACTTGGCAGTGCCTCTGGTTGATTCAGTTATCCTTTTTTGCAAGCTCATCTGCAACTGTGTCTGTTTCTTAAAACAGTAGTTCCTTGTCTGCTCCCTGCTTTGACTACTCAAGGAGATCATCTGCTGCATAAGAGCCAGTTAGAAAGTGCTGGTTGAAGAAGATGGACACAACTGCTGAGGAGGATGGATTGGTAAAGGCAGAAGAGGAAGCGCCTTTTTCTGTCGCTCCTACCCTGGTTGGTTGTTCTAAATAGAAGCACCTCTCAGAAGTCAAAGTAGCTGTAAAACTCCCAGTCACATACTCAATTAGTATGGTCTGAAGGCACACATTCTTCCTACATGAACTTATATTTTCCACATGATTCCTGCATTACTGAAGAGATGATGGATAAGGGAGCCAGTGTGGTGAAGTGGTTAGTGTCAGATTGGGAATTGGGAGACCAGGGTTCAAATCCCAACTCAGCCATAAAGCTCACTGAGCAACCTTGGGGCAGTCATGGCCTGTCAGCCTAACCTACCTTATAGGGTTGTTGCGAGGATGAAATCAGGAGGGAAGAACCGTGTTTGTATGCCACCCTGTACTCCCTGGACGAAAAAATGGAAATGGACTGCCTCCAAGTCGATTCCAACTTATGGCAACCCTATCAATAGGGTTTTCATGGTAAGCGGTATTCAGAGGGGGTTTACCATTGCCTTCCTCTGAGGCTGAGAGGCAATGACTGGCCCAAGGTCACCCAGTGAGCTTCATGGCTGTGTGGGGATTCAAACCCTGGTCTCCCAGGTCGTAGTCCAACAAGGGATGATGGGAGGGAGAGATTCAAGGTGCTCCTGTAATATGCTTTAGCTCAGTTCATGCACAGAGGGGATGCATGGATGGCAATCTTTCTATAGCTGTCTATCATTTAGAGGGAAACAGGGGAATTACTTCCAGCAGTGTTTAGAGCAGCATAAGATGGACCCTCAGGAAAGTGCAACTAATGCTACTCTCATAAAGACCATCTGCCCTGGTAAAGACATGTAAGATCATATAGATCATCTATGGATATGGTGTAGCGGTTAAGGTGTTGGACTAGGACCTGGGAGACAAGGGTTTGAATCCCCACACAGCTATGAAGCTCACTGGGTGACCTTGGGCCAGTCACTGCCTCTTAGCCTCAGAGGAAGGCAAAGGTGAACCACCTATGAATACAACTTACCATGAAAACCCTATTCATAGGGTTGCCATAAGTCGGAATCAACTTCAGGGCAGACCATGGATATTCTACCTTGCAGCCACACTCTGCAGAATATTGTTGCTTGCCACCCCAATCTCCGAGTGCTGTGAAATTTCCAGGGGTCCCTGAGCTTACCCAGGGGTTTGGTTTCCTTGGAAATAAGGTCAGCAGAGGCTGTGGTTTATTTATTTACACACATTCCAACCTGTGCTTAAGATGTTCAAAGCATCAGCAGTCCAATAGATCTTGCATTTTCCATCAGACTTACAGGAGGCACCCTGTAAATGTAAATGTATGTAAATTTAATTTTTAGGTCGCCTATCTGGCCGAAGCCACTCTAGGCGACGTACATATTAAATTCCAATAAAATACAATAAAATACAGTAAATACAATAAAATATGATATACTCAGCAATAACAAAAATAACAGCATATGCAGTACATAACAACGGGCATTCAATATGTAAATTAGCCCACCCCGGTGGTCCCAAAGGCCTGTCCAAACAGCCAAGTTTTTAAGGCTCGGCGGAATGTATCCAGGGAAGGGGCATGCCGAAGATCGAACGGGAGGGAATTCTAGAGAGTGGGGGCCGCCATGGTGCAAAAAGCCAGCCTCTTGCTTGCCTCCAGTTCCCAGTCTTTTCTCAGACTCAACTCTCAAGGTTCTCCTTGGCCTCAGGAAGGGGGGGGGCTCTCCTGAAGAGCCTCAATAATAATAGGATCTCCCTGGCCCAGTTAATAGGCACTTGATAGGCCCCCAGGTGCAGGGTTCCAAATCAGAGGCTGGAAGAGGACTCATTGAAATCATCAATCTCAACCCCAATCCCATAACAATATCATAGGGTGGTGACCCCAAAACAGGCATTTCTCCTACTGCCTCTGTAATATGGAATGCCCTTCCCTCTGCTATAAGTGAAGCAGCAACCATCATTCACTTCAAACATCTTATAAAATCTTTTTGCCCAGACTCTCCCTGACCTATAAGATTGGACCCTATTTTATTTATTTCATTTATTATTTGATTTATCCCAGCCTTCCTCCCAGCAGGAATTTGAATCCCCTTAATTCCTGCTTTATTTGTTTTTACATGCTTTTGTATGGTCTGAAGGCACATGAGGCCAGCACCCTGCTGAAATTAAGCAGGGTCTGGTCTGGTCAGTGCCTGGATGGGAGACCGCCTGGGAAACATATATAAGTCACCTTGGGTTTCTATCATGAAAAGAAAGGCAGGGTATAAATGAAATAATAAATAAATAAATAAATA
Organism: Rhineura floridana; assembly: GCF_030035675.1. Classification (NCBI taxonomy): domain Eukaryota; kingdom Metazoa; phylum Chordata; class Lepidosauria; order Squamata; family Rhineuridae; genus Rhineura; species Rhineura floridana. Next base: position 214,052,492 of record NC_084481.1, read on the forward strand.
ATCGTTATATTGGCTTTATGTTTTGATTATATTGTACGCTACTTAGAGATTTTTACAATATTAAGCTGTTTACAAATGCAATTAATTAAGAAACAGCACTCTTAGGCTCATTCTGAAGTTCTCCATTTTGTAAAAAATTGGGAAAGTTGAAGAATCGCTAACTTACAATTTTGCAGTCCCCATTTTCATATGCTGAACAGCTTTTCCACATACGAAACTATTTTGCTAAATCCACAAGCAACTGGGATAACTTTGGCTTAAGCCGGTTTAGTTTTACCTTCTTCCAAAAGGTCTGAAGCAACTTAATTCCACATACTGTGTCTTAACTGGCTTGTGGATTGGGGTATTTGCTGACTATGATAATGTTGTACTTTTTGCAGAACCATTGTCAAACCACAAAGTGCACATTGAATCCAAATTCTGCAAAGGCCTCTCTGTGTTTTTAATTTGGCAATTCCAGTTAAGACTCTCAATCTGTCATTAAATACTTTAGGGAAGCTTTCACGCAGGTCTTGGGTTGTTTTTATTAGCCATGTTTTCTGTTTTGCAAAAATATGTAAGAATTGTCTGAGGATCTTCGTCTGTTTAAAAAGGGGCAATAATGGACGCACCTGTTACAACATGCCTGGTTCGATGCTGCTGCGCTTCTTAATAGGAAAACTCCCAAAATCTTAAAAAATAGAGAGATAATTACATAAATTATTAAAGTTTACTTGTAAGAAAACCAGTGAAAACTATATAGAAGCAAGACTAAATTTACAGCTGGCAGGGGTACCCACTGAGAGGCTTTGGTGGCTTAGGGTAAATAAAGGTCAACCAGGTATTTCTTGGTCTACATTCTTTCTACATTTTTAAATACAGGGTACAAATTATAAAAACTGTTGATAGCAAGCAGGGAACAACATTGTTACATTAAACATAAAAAGAATAACTCACAGATGAATTACAAATCTCTGTAAGAACTGTTGTATTACAAGAATAGATGCACAATTTCTGTTACAGAAGCAGAACAGAACGTTTGTATGACATAATACAACACGTTCCATAATCTGCAATTTACAAGGTATTAATTTTGCACATTTTAGACACAACAATAGGAACAGAACAGGGTTAGCTATCATTTATTTATTTATTTATTTATTTAATTGGGTTTGTATACCACCCTTAGCAAAATAGCTCTCAGGGCGGTTGACAACATGAGATAAAATACATAGATCATGACAATAAATCACTAAACGTATACAATACAAAAGAAGAAAAGTACAATGAAACAAAATAGGAGATAATTAGGATTAGTGTAACACAATTCAAACGATACGATTAAAATGATTAAAAATGATTAAAGTTAAAGATGAGGAAACAAGAACATTTACAACAAATTTCTTGTTGGTTTGCACAAACTCAGTTTTGTCCAGTGGTGGGAGACCCTTTTCAGGCTGAGGGCTGAATTCCATTGTGACCAGTCTTCTGGGGTCTACATGCCAGTGGTGGGTAGGACCAAACCAAATGTGGACATGGCCAGAGCTGTCAGTAGGCAGGGTCACTGCACACATGCACATATATGCACTGTGCACACAATACAACACGCATATACTATTTTATAGCCACATACAGCAAACACACACAGCTTTCTCTTCACTACTGCTCAGCTGTATCCCAATCAGTGAGCAATGGGGAGATCGCCAGGTGGGGAAATATAAAATTCCCAAATTCTTACCCTCCCCTACTCAGCTGATTGGGAAACAGCTTACCAGCAGGAAAGAGGGGGCTGCTTCTTTGGGAACTGCTGTGTCAAGGCGCTCCAGACACACTGAGATGGTGGCTTCCAATGGAAGACAAGGGAAGCCTTCAAGACCTGCTGCTTCAAGCAGTAGTTGAAGAGGGAGGTGGGTGTGTTTTGTAAATTTGTATATTTGTTAAGCAGAGAACAACAGCGGTCTGAAATGCGTGTGTGCTAGTGTGTGCATTTACCTAAGAAAGCAGGCTTTTACCCTGCATTGAGATCACTGAGACTTAAGACTTAGTAAAATTAGAAAAGCTACTTTATTGATAGAAATACATAGTAGATAGAAAGGCATACCTAGTTCTAACTAAGTTGGAGGCGCAACGCCCAGGTTTGGGAGTTGCCCTCATGGCTCAGGAGAGAGAGAGAGCAGAGACAAAGGTGTCTCCTCTCTCTCAAACAGCCAAAGAAGAGAGGAAAGGGCGAAAGGAGGAGGGGCAGATAAGCTTCCCTAAGACATATCAGTCTAGCTACTGAAGGAAGTCAGTCAGAGCATCACAGGTAAAGGTAATCAAGCCTATCCATCTGGAGGACCCTAACTCTATCTCCCTTCTGGAACATAAACAAAAGAACAAAAAAAGAGTTGCTCTTGCCCCACTTCCAACGGGGTGAAGCATTGTAAGCATCAGAGATCAGAATCCTATCCCCTCCAATACTTGCAATGTTTATGTTCCACCTTTCTGCCAAGGAGCTCAAGGTGGTATACAAACATGGTTCTCCCCTCCTGATTTTATCCTCACAACAACACTGTGAGGTAGGTGAGGCTGAGAGACAGTGACTGGCCAAAGGTCATCCAGTGAGCTTCGTGGTAGAACAGAGATTTAAATCCTGGTCTCCCAGGTCCCAATCCTGACACGCTAGCCACTACACTACACTGTTTTGCCCACCTCTCCTCTCAGCTACTGCTTGAAATGGTAGTTCCGGAAGATAGTCCTGTTTGGACTACTGCTGAGAACATGTGGCGCCAAGGAGAGGCTGGTGGGCCTGTTCAAAAGGCCATGCAATCCAGTTTTGGTCTGTGGGCTGCTGGTTCCCTGCCCCCAATTTAGCCTATGCCCACTAAATGTGGGGGTGAAAAATAGAAATAAAATTGGGATCAGTAAGGACCCACTCCTGGCATACTTACAACCAGCAGATGATAAATCTTGGTCTGGACAGTACCACTTCAGACTGCAGGTGGAAGCTCATAATTAAATATATCTCCACTTTAAATAGACCGCCTTCAAGTCAATCCCAACTTATAGTGACCCTATGAATAGGGTTTTCATGGTAAGCGGCAGGGCTGGCTCCAGGAATGCCAGGGCCTTGGGCATCAGCTTGTGCCCCTCCATGCCCCCACCTACTTTTCTTCTGTCTTTTACCATTGCCCTTAACGAAGATGGCGGCTGCGGTTTCCCTAATGGGATGACGCCTCCGCCACCATCTTTGTTGATGGCACGCGTGTGTGCTATGTTCGCACATCTCTGCCATCAACTAAGGTGGCGGCAGGGGCTTCAGTACCTTAGGGAAACCGTGGCCGCCATCTTCATTAAGGGCAATGGTAAAAGACAGCAGAAAGGTAGGTGGGGTTGGGGGCCCCCGCAGATCGCAGAAGGGGAGCGGAGGGGCAGTGGAGGGGCCCTCTGTAGCTCCAGGGGCCGTTGGGCCAGTGCCCAACCTGGCCACCTTTTAGAACCGGCCCTGGTAAGCGGTATTCAGAGGTGGTTCACCATTGCCTTCCTCTGAGGCTGAGAGGCAGTGACTGGCCCAAGGTCACCCAGTGAACTTCATGCCTGTGTGGGAATTCGAACCCTGGTCTCCCAGGTTGTAGTCCAACACTCAAACCACTATGCCACACTGGCTCTCTTTCATCATTATCATCACCCTGCACATATAATATTATCAGGATGAAGGGTTCTACAAAGCATGCTTCTTTTATGAGTGTGCAATCCTAAGCTGTTTTACATGGGTAAAAGTCCCATTGGATTCAGTGATATTACATGTAAGAATATAAGAAGAGGTCTACTGGATAAGACCAAAGGCTCATCTAGTCCAGCATTCTGTTCCGACAGTGGCCAACTAGATACCTGTGGGAAGCCTACAAACAAGACATGAGCGTAACAACATTTTTCCACTTGGGTTGCCCAGTATTCTTATTTGGGGTGCCATCTTAACAGGAAAGTAGGGCCATTCTTTGGTGCCTAAAGGAGTCTTTATGAAGGCACTGAAAGCAGCAATGGAAGCAGGCAGCATTGTCAATGAAGGAAGAAGCACGTGACAAATGGGTGTAGTCGTCCAGGGTCTTGGGTGTGTGTGTCTTAGACCCTTTACTTTTTTGGCAGCAGGGTCCCTATGTCTGCAGCATCCTATGAGCCAATCAGCATGAAAGGAGAATGTGTTAGCCACTGAGAAGTCTTCTAGCATGCTTCCTCTCCTTTCCTGCTGATTGGAGCCAGTCGGAGTGAAAGGAGGTGAGTCAGCCACTGAGAAGACTCTTCTTAGTAGTTAACACAGTCTCATTTCATACTGACTGACCCCTAGGGACGTCTGTTGTTGTGAGAGAAAGCATTAATAAGGGCAGAGAAGCAGAAAGCAGTATTCAAACCTGGCCAGATTATTCTAAAATCTTAGAAGGTTGTATAATCTTAGAAGGGGTGTGGCCATGAGGGGGTGGTGGCTGTGACTATGATGAAGGGACCCTGCATTTCTGAATTTCCATTACACTACTGGTGACAAAAGGTAAAAGAAGTCTGTAGAACTGTGTGGCCTAGTACACGCCATACATTTAAAGCAACCCCCCCCCAAGGAAAAACAACCCTGGGTACCGTAGTTTGTTATGGGGTGGTGGGAATTGTAACTCTGAGGGGTAAACTACGGTTCTCAGGATTCGGTGTGTGCGCGCTTTGAATGGCTGGTGTGCTTAGACTAAACACCGCTCGCTCCTTCAGGACCGCTGGCTGCCTCAGCACGTGCCTCTTTTTCCTTGGCGCTCGGCAAACCTTGGCGGGCGCTGCTCCAGCGACTGTTTACACGCCCCGAACGAGGAGAAGGCGGTGCCTCCCCTCCTTCTTTTTGGGTTTGAGGCGCTCCTGAAAGCACGGGGCGGCCGGGGTGGCGACGGATTGCAGGGCGAGGGGGTTGCCTTTCTCCTAAGACTGCTTTACAGTGCCCGAGTTCTCCTCGGACTTTGCTGAGGGCGTGAGGAGAAACGCGCTGCCCCGTGGCTGGCGCAGCCCCCGCTCTCTCCCCTCCCGACTGGACTGGCTGCCTTCCCGCTACTTTCGGCAAAGGGGCCCTTTCAGAGGTGCCGAAGCGCAGACGCGCAGCGCGGCGTCTGTCAAGGGGCCAGATAAATGCGTTGCGCAAAGTAAAGCGGGCGGCTGAGAGACAGCTGCTTAAGCGGCAGCGGTGACAGGAGGCTGAAGAGAACGATGCCCGGGAGTGAGCCCTGGAGCTAACGCTTCCTCGCCCGCAGCAGCAGCAGCCGTCCCGCCGGGCCGCGCCTGCCTTGAGCCAGAGTAGCGCCGAAGGAGGAAAGCATGGCGCGGGAACCCGGCTGCCGCTCCTGGCCCCTCTTCGCCCTGCTAAACGCGCTGCTGGGGCTGGTATCGGGCCACCCGCAGTGCCTGGACTTCAAGCCGCCCTTCAAGCCGCCCCGGACGCTCACTTTCTGCGTGCAGTACTCGGACTTCGGCTGTTGCGACTTGGAGCGCGACTCCGCCCTGCTGGAGCGCTACTACAGAGTGAGCGGGCATCTCGACCAGGCTGCCTACGCTGCCTGCTCCAGCCACCTGCAGGACCTCTTGTGCCAGGTGAGATGGGCCTGGGCTGGTGCCAGTGCCAGCACACACCCCAGTCCACATTCCCAGATCATAGAGATGGGCCAAACCTTGCCCCCCACCCCCTACTTTGTCATAGTGTTGTGAGTTTGGGGGTTGAAATGGATAATTTCTGTGAGTCCCCTTCCAGCCTCTGATTTGGAATCCTGTGCGAAACTCGCTGGGTTGGTCAGATGAGTTTCTTTGTTAAGCTGATAGAGTGGCCAGGTGGGTTAATGGGTCTATCAGGTGCCCATCAACTGGTGAATGGGCCAGGGAGATCCTTTTGTCATTTAAACTCTTCAGGAGAGCCTCCCCTTCCCCCCCGCCTCCTGGAGCCTAGGAGAGGCTTGTGTAGTGAGTGTGGCTGAGGAAAGGCTAGGAACTGGAGCCAGACAGAGACTGGTTCTCTGCACCATGGCTTTAGGATGCCTTCTGTAACCCTGATGGAAAAGTTGGATATTGGACTGCTGATGCCTTGAACCCCTCCATCCTAATCTCAGGTTGGAATGTGTGTAAATAAATAAACCATATTTCATAAAGACGCCACAGTCTCCGCTGACCTTCCCAAGGAAACCAAACCCAGAGTGAGCGCAGGGACCTCTGGAAATCTCACCGCTTGGAGATTGGGGTGGCGCACAACAGTATACTCAGCTACCAGCCATGTTGGGCTAAGCGGCTGTCTCTGCCCTATGGAAGGACCCTAGTTCAGTGGTAGGGCATCTGCTCTGCAGGCAGAAAGTTCAGTCCCCAGCATCTCCAGGAAGGGCTCAGAAGGACTCCCTGTCAGAAACCTTGGAGAGCTGCTGCCAGTCAGAGTAGACAATACTGAGAAAGATGTACCAGTGGTCTGTCTCAATATAGGAGCTTCCTGTTTTCCTATCATTTTTGCGGCCTTTGCTACATCTTCACTGGGCTGCTGCACAGATGAGAGAAAGGGTCCATAAGAATGAGAAGGAATCCTTGTTTTGCATGCAGAAGGGCCCTCACCAGTTTAATCTTTGGTGTCTCCAAAAGATTCAGGCATCTGATGATGGGAGAGACATCTGGCTAAGCTGCTGCTGGTCAGACAAGTGGAAGGCACTGTCCTGTACTACTATATCTCAGCCCCATTGTTCTTGCTATTGTGACAGGGTAGTGTGCACTCCCAGAGTGTTCATGATTTCCTATAATATAGTTCTTTTTCCTATGATCCTTTCATTCAGGATGTGTTGTGTTAGGATAAGTGAATGGTCTTGCCCTGTAAATTTGTATCCAGCCACACTTGCTGGAGCAGAGATATGTGTGCTAATGACCTGCATTAACCGACCATAGAGGAATGCTAGAGATGTCCTTGTTTCCATATTGCACCTTCCCTGTTTCTTGCAGGAGCTGCTTAACTAGATGACACTATCAGATATATGTCAGTACTGAGCATCCACCACATGCATGAATCCTCGGGTTTGTATTTCATGTTTCTTCTGGAAAAACATGAAAGGAGCTCTGCTGGATCAAACAAAAGGTTTGCCTGGTCCAGCATCCTGCCAGTCAGGTGCTTCCGGGAAGACCACAACCAGGGTATGAAGACAACAGCCGCCCTCTGCTGTTGCTGCCCAGCAATCTGTAGATTCCATGTGACTGTTGTGACTAGTAATCATAGACAGGTGAATTGATAGGTTCATCTTTCAAAAACTTGCCAGTGAACATAAGAAGATAAGAGCCTGGCTGCATCAGGCCAATGGCCCATCTAGTCTAGAATCCTGTTCTCATAGTGGCCAACCAGATGCCTATGGGAAATTCACAAGAAAGACCTGAGTGCAATAGTGTCCTGTTCTGAGCGGGATCCACGAGACGGAGACGCGGGTGCAATTAAATAGTATTTTATTAAAGTAATGGATACATCAAAAGCAGTGCGCTTCATAGAAACCCCTAAGCTATCTCACTAGAATTCCCTAACTGCACTCTAGGCATGCTCTGCAACGTTGAAAGAAAGTTGACTCAGCAGCTCCAACCCGGAAGTGGCGGGCTGAAATAGGCAGGGTCTTGGAGCGTACTCTCTGGCTCCTGCACAATTCTTGCCTTTGGCCTGTCCGTTTCTCCCTGCGTCGAGAGCGTGGTGAAGGGGTGTCTGCTTCCAACACCACGTCTGAAGGAACCTGCTCCTTAGCCAGAGATTCGAGGTCAGGTGGCAGCGAAGTGTTGGACTCATCCTGCGAGCCACTGGGTAAAGGGGGAGTTAACGCCCGCTCCAGCTCATTGTCCAGCTGCTCCTCTGACATGTCTGGGGGCAGCGCGCTCTCGCCATCTGGGACAGCGCCGTCCGTGGGAACTGGCCTGAAATCCTCCTTACTCCCTCGCTCTTGCGGAGTCTCAACAACTCCTGGACCATCCTCACCCTCTGACAGCTGAGGAGCCTGAAACTCATATCCCCCCCTCCAGACCGTCGCAAGAGGGTTGGGGCTCGACAAATAGCCTGTGATTTCCAGCAACTGGTATTCAAGGACATACTGCCTCTGTCTATGGAGGCAGGGCATAGCCGTCATGGCTACTAGCCATTGATAGCCTTATCCTCCATGAATTTGTCTAATCCTGGTGGCCATCACTGCCTCCTGTGGGAGCAAATTCCATAGTTTAACTATGGCCATGTGAAGAAAAGCTTTCTTTTGTCTGTCCTGAATCTTCCAACATCCAGCTTCATCATATGTCCATGAGTTCTAGTGTTGTGAGAGAGGAAGAAAAACTTTTATCTATTCTCTCCATGCCAGGTTAGGTGGATGGGATGGGTGCTCCAGTATCCCAACGTGTTTGTACCCAGTTCATCTTGCCCCATACTCAGTGAAATATGAACCTACACTCTACTTCCATCCCAGAGGCAAGTGCCAATGTTATCTTCATTGTGGGCAGCCTTAATCCTTCTCACAGGATTTACAAGAGTACTTATCCAAGTGATACCTGCTTTCTGCCTGATGGGTTTTCTGGGCCATATGAATGCTTGTGGTCCATATCCAGTATGTAGCCAGACTGGTGACGGACACATGTAATGATGTTCGCTTTTCCTCCCTGTTAAACCTGGATCAGGACGCCATATCCCTTTCTGCTCACTCGCCTACCATAACAAAATGAATGCCCTGTTTGTTTTTCCCGGTCAACTATCCCTCAGAATCGCCAGGCTAGGTGAGAGTCTTTTTGCTCTTCATAATAGTATGCAGTCTCCTTGTCTTGCTTGCAAAATGTGCTAGATCAAATACATGCCAGTACTTCATAGATCAGTGCTTAAGCCATGAGCTTTCCTCCAGCACCAGGTATGTTGGACAGGTCTCAATGCGTGTGCTGTATAATTCTTATTACTATAGAATCTGCTTTGCTAAGTGTTTCTCTTTGCCTGATTTGTCCACTCTGTGCTTGCTCCCTATTCCAGAGGATGGTAATACCACCAAGTGAGAATCCTAATAGCACATGAAAAACATTGCAGATATTTGCTTGATTTCCCATACTGTACCCCTGCTCTAGTAGAGCCTGTACTAGGTGACTACCCACCACAAAATCAAATACCAGTTCCTTGCCTGTTCTCATTCTAGGCATCTTTCAGCAAAATGCCACCAGCTAAATGCCAGTTCATTAGCTGCTTCTACTTCATCTCATCGCTGCAGCACTAAAAAGCTGGCATTGTCCTTCTGACTTGCAGGACTGCAGAATTCAAAGAGATTAGGCCTAAAGGTGTTTTAGTTTATCCTCCTCTCTTCCTAGGCAGGAACAAAGGATTCAGAAGACATTGTTAGATGTTTACGAGGTCTTACATTATATTTTATTATCTCACAACAAAACTGGAGGAAATTGTTCCAAAGAAGACAAGGGCATGTTGGCATGTGATTCTGTTTGGGCCCTGGATCTCTTAACCATAGTTAAGAGGCAGCCAACATGATGTCTACATTGGCCACAAGAATTGCATAACTTACGGCTCTTCCAGTCTGTCACTATTTTTGAGTAGGATTCAATCACCGGCAAATAAAAGTTGTGTAATTACAGTTTATTGGGAGGTCTTGCATAACAAACTCAGTTCCCCAAAAATCGGGCTTGAGATAAGGAAAGTGAAAGAAAAATACTACACTGGAAAGTGTTGGATAACACTTGCTTGACACAACGCCATCTAACCTCCCTGCAAAAAAAATCAGGATGAATAGTGACTAAATAGCCAATGTCGTTTAACCTCCCTGCAAATAAATCAGGTTGAATGCTCAGTGAAAAGGTCATCTGGAAGTGCCCTTAGATAGGTGTATTTGGGATAAATAGAGTGTAAAAAGAGGCATCCATTATAAATGTCAAATTGAAACAGACACGTGCAAGAATTTTACCAGAGTGTCTTCCTTGTGTCAACTTCCTGCAGTGCATTCTTTATACAGGGCTTGCGGTATTCTCAACAATGTGGCAAAATTACTGTGTGTTTTTGTGGTATTTAGCTCTGGAAAATGTCATAAGTTATGGCTGTTGTTTTGTTACTTATCTCATGTGTCAAGAAATTGCACCATCCACAGATATGAAGTAAAAAGTCCTGTGCTCTCCTCTTTCAGCTGTTCATTACATTTATGTTTTTATGCTATAGCAGATGAATAATTTATAAGAATTCATTAGACTGATTTAGGCCTTGCTTTTCAGGCTCACAGATGGTAATTTTCCTCAAAATGCATTCATTAGTCACATTATTTTGACAAGTGTCTATGTGAATACTCCAAATTCCAACTTTTCCTATATTTAGTTGTGGTTTATTACAAGATATTGTTTCTCTTCCTGGAATAGAATGAAATGTTGATCACATTGCCATATCTATTCCATCTGTGTTGCTGGCAATGCCCCCAAAATAGGCTGTCAAAGCCCTATGTGGTTGTACCTTTGATACTTTGTGTTACTGGAGAAGTGGAGGAAGTGAACCTCCTACAGGGAGTAAGTGGGGTTACACTACTATAAGCAATCTCTGAATGACTCTTTTAGGTTGCAAACCTTAACGTGCTTTACTATAGAGTAAGCCACATTGAACCCAGTGGGTTGCATTAGATGGCATGGTTAATGTTACTAAATACCTTAGGGCATTGGTTCACATGTGCATGTTCATCACCTGAAGCATTGAGTGATGACTTGCTCGTATGAATGAGCTGTCACAGATCAAACAGATAGACAGAACTTTCATATTATTTCAGCCGTGACACTTTTCGATGGAGGCTACTGACACATTCAGGTGTGAATTGTCCAGTGCTGGATAATCAAGTAATGTATATGCATATGTGTGTCAGCCATTGCTTGAACCAAGCTTGCACATTAAGGAAATAAATGCTTATTCACAGAAATTGTATTAATATTTATTACTACCTACTATATTTTCCCTTGTCCCATTCATACCCAGGGCAGGTTCAGATATATCCTTATTTTATCCTTAACCAGCCCCTACCTCCAAATTCCCTATCACTTAATTCCTAAATCATAGGGTGATATCCAAATAAGTCATACTTAACTACATCCACTGAAATCAATGGGTCTACACTCAATATGGCTAACATTGATTATCACCCAAAGTAATTATTTCATTAGTTGCATAAAGTGTTAAGGCCATTTGACCTTCCTTGGACTGCAATCTTGAGCACAGTTAGTTCTCCCTATGCCCTCTTAATTAATGGGAGCTGTGTAAAAGCCCCACAATGCTCTTGTGTTGCTCCCAAGCATTCATTGGAGCTTATGGAGAACCACTTCCTGATGGTTTGCTCTGTTCTTCATGTGTGTGTCCCTTGAGCTCTGTTAACCTTGAGTGGAGGATTATAACCTTGGGAAGTAATCGAGGCATTGGCAAAGAATGGCAAGGGATGTCAATAAATACCAAAGGGTCTGTTTGATGAAAGCTTATTTATGACACACACAAAACCTTTTTGATTCAAGGAGTAAGAGCTAGAATGGAAAACATATATTTATGTGCAAGTACACTGAAAAGTGAAGCCCGTTGTTGTGTGAAGATGGGATGATTCAGACGAATTATGCATAGAGCTGTGCATATTCTTCACTATGCGTATTAGATGATTCAGCTGCATTTCCCACTCCCTAACATTCTTCTTTTCTGAAAGGTCAAGTGGTGGAGAATAACTGTTACTAGTGGTAGAGTTTATTTATAAGATCTGCATATTTTCCACTACTGGGAGAGTTTTTGAAAGATTATGTTAAAGGCCACTTTAGTGCTACAAAAGAGCTGGAATGGAGACTGTAGACAACAACAACAATCTGTGACAGAGGAACATGGAAACTGCCTTATATTGAGTCAGATCATTGATGCATCTAGCTCATCAGTATTGTTTATGCTGATTTGCAGAGGCTCTCCTGAGTTTCAGGCAGGGAACAGATAGGGGGTGCTGCTTTAGTTGACCTGGAAATGGAGGGATTGAATCGGAGACCAATTACGTGCAAAGCATGTGCTGTATCATTGAGCTGTGGCCCTTTCCCCAAACTTGAAAAAATTATGAGTGCTATGGAAAGAATGGAGGAGTGGAATAATGTCTGCTTCTTATAACATTAGAACTTAGGGTCACCTCCTGAAATTGATTGATGGCAGGGTCAAGATAGACAAAATAATGTACTTCACACAAAGCAGACTCACTCCCACAAGATGTGATGATGGGCCACTAGCTTAGATGGCTTCAAAAAGCTATCAGGCTAAGTTCAAGGTGCTGATTTTGGTGTATAAGGCCCTATACAGCTTGGGAGCAGAAGCAGGAAAGATTATTATTATTATTATTGTCTTTATTTATACCCCGCCATTTTTCCAAAACTGGAACTCACAGCAGCTTCCAGATAAAAATACATATAATTAAAAACATACAAAGTGTACATTAAAATAAAATTAAACTATTTCCAATATTAAAACCATACACACATATAGCTAAAAGAGTTCAAAACTAGTTTAAAAATAATATAATAGACATTAGCAATGCAGCACCCTTCACACCCTATCCTTAACAGCCTTCAATTCCAAAGGCTTGATGGAATAAGAAGGTCTTTGCTTGTCAGCGGAAGGACTGCAAGGAGGGGGTCATTCTTACCTCCCTGGGAATTCCAAAGTCTAGGGGCAGCCACCGAGAAGGCCCTCTTGTCTCACCCCTTATATAGCCAGTGTGCTTTGCAAGTGAGGGCCTCCTGCAGATACCATGTTATCAGGAGGTCCATTCTGCACAATATAGGAATCAGGCCTTTAGTCTTTACCCTTTGGAATTCCCTTCTTTTAAATATTAGACAGGCACCATCTGTGTTGTTTTTTTACGCCTACTGAAGACCACCTTCTTCCAACAAGTCTTTCAAATAGAGATATTTCCCAGGGTCAGAGTAGACCCATTAAAATGAATAAACCTAAGTTAATCGTGTCCATTAATTTCAGTGGGTCTATTCCAAGTCTGCATGTATATTGGAATTGTTTTTAAGATGAGATAAAATGTATTTATATTGTTTGTTGTTTGCCGCCCTGGGCTCCTTTTGGGAGGAAGGGCAGGATATAAATTTAATAAGAAATGGAAATGGACTGCCTTCAAGTTGATTCTGACTTATGGTGACCCTATGAATAGGGTTTTCATGGTAAGCGGTATTCAGAGGTGGCTTACCATTGTCTTCATCTGAGGCTGAGAAGCAGTGACTGGCCCAAGGTCACCCAGTGAGCTTCATGGCATTGGGGGGATTCGAACCCTGGCCTCCCAGGTCATAGTCGAACACTGTAACCTCTACACCACACTGGCTCTCCAATAATAAATAAATAAATAATGATAAAAAGGATTTAATGAATTAATGAAGGAAGGATAGGTAACTAAAGGAAGGGGAGGAAGGGCGGGATATAAATCAAATAATGAATAAATAAAACCAATGTGTCCAAAAACAGTGTACTTCTGAATACCAGATGCTGGAAAAGAACAACAGAGAAAGGCCCATCCCCAGCCTAGAGGCTTCCCACACCACTTGCTTAACTCTTGCTGAAAACAGAATGTTGAATTCACTAATAGGCAAAAAACCTTGCGGTTTAAGAATGTACCTATAGCCCACAGCTATTTCTATCAAACTTTAAAAAACAGGGAAATTGGGCAGCTATAGTGAATGCACCAGGGCAGCAGGAGACCTGAACTCCTCTCTGAGATATTGTACTGCCCTACAGATTGGTCAAAATGCAAACACCATTTGGGTTGGTCTTTCACAGTCCAATCCACTTCCTGTTATGTTATGTGGAAGGACACACTTGTGCTCAACAAAATACAATTTTTCCTTCATTCATTATGTAGTGATATGGTTAAAATATTAGCAAAGAAGATGGAGCTTATTGTTTGGTGTTTGCTTGTAGCACTATGTTTTCTAGATGAGAACTGATAGAAATAGTGCTGATTTAAAAGGAAATTACAGCAGTTTTCTAAGAAAATTTTACTGGAGCTGCCCAGCTGATATCATAGATAAAGAAGTTATGCTTTTAACAAGAGCGAGCAGTTCCCTGATTCCAGCTGCTGCAATTAATTTCTTAAGGGAAAATCTGAAACAGGATCACAGCTGCTTAAATGCATGGAACATAACCAATCGGACTAACTTCTTACATCACAGTGAAGCATATTTCCTAATCGTAATCAGAGCATGGGATCTCTTGACCCAGTGCAAATCCAGGCAGTGGGGCTCTTTTAAACCTATTTAAGTGAATCAAACACTGTTATTGCTATGCGTTGGGTGTTTTTTAAGTGTGTGTATAAGTAAAGGAATTTTACATCTTGTCCTCAGCTGGCCCAGCTGTATGTAAAATTCAGCCAACAATGTGACTAAAAGCATCAAATTACAGATGGCAAAACAGATGCAGTTCTTCAGTTGGTTGATTGTAAGCAAAGATGTTCCAGAGCAAGTACTGCATACATTTTTACTTTAGGACTCAATAGTAAGATGATGGATTCGCAGTTGTGAAGACATGAGTACAGTGATTTCTTCACCAGGGCACAAAAAAAGCATGTAAAAGAGCATGTATTGTGTGCAAATCTCAGCATTTACATTCATTTTTTAAAAAAGTTTCTAACTTTCTTGCCTTCTAGAAAAAGCTCATGATGGAAATACCTAGTGAATCGTCCAAAGTGAGAGAAGAGCTCAGTAGGACTTCTGGTATTCACTAGTCAAGATTTCATTGATCTGTATAGCGTCTTCCTCCTTCTCTAGTGAACCAGAACCAGAATAAATGACTGACAATAGACAAACAGATGTACATTTGCATAATACGTATAGGTTGCAGAATTTCAACTTTTCTTAGTGAGGAATTGGGGGGGCAGTTTGAACATATCTCTAATCCAAACCATGCCTTAGCGCAAACATGCAGGATCCTGAACAGAAGATCTCTTCAGACAAACCATGAGCTGTAACCAAGTTTCATCATATGGTTTACAGCTCATGATTTGTCTGGGAAAGCTAAACCACAAGTGCAGTGCAGCAGCAGAATGATTGGGGAAGAACAAAGTGGTCACAGTCTCCTTCCCATGAACCCACATGTTGGCCCGTTCATGCTAAGCCACGGTTTGGATTAACATTAAGTGCAAACAAGGACTCTCTCTCTGTCTGTCTCTGTCTCTGTGTGTGTGTGTGTGTATTTATGTATGCACATATAAAATATACTTCACCATGGCTAAAAATGATGGTTTTGAAAGTAATAGCACACCTGCAAGGCATCTTACCTTGGTTCTGCTTGGAACATGTCTGTATTTTCTTTGAAGATACGATGTTTGAGTTCAGCACATCAGATACCTCTAACCATAGGTAACCTGAGCTGAACTCACACCCTCTGCTCAGTAGGTGGAATGATAGCAAATCACCCTATCTGCATGCCACATTATTCCTGGTCTAAGTTGCAGTGTTGGTGCAGGATTCTCTTAGGCTGCTTTGTGCCTTCATTCTCGTTTTTTGTAGTCTTGTCTCGGGGGGAAAAATGAGAGTCCTGTGCATACCTACAGTCTGAATTGTGGTCGTCATTTGAATAAGTTTGGATTCTTCTGGATCATTCTGCATGTTTCTAAGTAAGAGATGTTGGAGTTTTCCTATAGCTGCAATGAGATTTTGTGGGATCAATTGCAGCAAAATATCAGATTACCTCATGATGTGACAATATATTATTGAATCTGTATGTATGGTGCAGCAATTATTGAGTTAGTTTCTCTCCAAATGCCTTTGTTCTGTTTGCGGCCCAGGGGTGAAATAAGACACAGACACAATATATATTTGGGTTAAATAACGGGCCACTTTATTAACCAAATTCACATTGCATAAAGAACCTACAGAGGGGAACATAAGTGCGGGATTCTCCTGGTGAGTCAGGCAAAGCCTGCTTGCAGCTATTGGGGTGATTCAACCCCTGCCAGGCAAAGGGCTGCCAATCTGCCAACCCCTTGCCCTGACCACACCCATAGGGTGTGTAGGAAGGCCAACCTGCATCACCGCCTGCCCCCGGTGCCCTGAAACTCCGAGTGGATGAGACATGTTGGCCCCAAAGGCGACCCGTATCCTGCCCTCAGGCCGTATAACCCAGAGCTGCAGGCCTCCGGAACCGCCAATCACCTCCAAAGATGCCTAAAGGTGTCACCTAGTTGCCCTTCACCTTTACACTTTCCCGCACTTCCAAATGCTTCTTCTGTCTCAGAGTGAACAAATAGCCTGAAATTAACACTTGGAATGCAAAAGGATCGCTCACTTAAGATACAGCGATTTAGACATTTTCTAGCAAACTGTTATCTCCGCCCTTATTATCATATAACTGTGAAAGGCCCAAAGGCTAAAAAGGCTCACTAGGCCCCACCAATATACTAGTATGTAGTATAATAATCATATAATTAAGTACTTCAAACCTCCTACATGCCCGGGCCTAGCAAGAAGTTGTACCTATGTCTGGGCCTAGCAAGAAGTCATAAGCCTCACGAAGGGGCTCTGCCATCACATCATGCATCTACCCTGTAATAATATAATAAAGAACCAACCTGTGTATATCATCGGGGGGGGCTAAGCTGGATAACCTGCGGGGGTGGGCAATCCTCCCCCTATGTCTGGGCCTAGCAAGAAGTCATAAGCCTCACGAAAGGGCTCTGCCATCACATCATGCATCCACCCTGTAATAATATAATAAAGAACCAACCTGTGTATCATCGGGGGGGGGGCTAAGATGAACCTGTTGGGGGGGGAGTGCTCAGAGGGAACTTAAACTAGAAGGATTAGATCCAATTTCATTTGTTCATCCCTTTTATTCTGATTTATTTTTAATTTCCCTTTATGTGCATGAGTCTGTCTCTAACCAGTGTATTAGCCTGGCTATATTTAATTTTGTTTGTATATCCAGTATAGTCTCATTTATTTTTAAACTTCCTTTTAGTATGCTGTGTGTCTTTCTTTTAACCAGCAGCAGCACTAACGTCGCGCTGCTTAATAAAAGGCCTCAATCAACCCCTCCACAACTGCTAGGTGTGGGGGGGTATTGGACGTGCCGCTGCTAGGCCCCGCTACAAGGCCCGCTGGTCAGGTCCCTTTACAAGGCCTGCCCCAGTCACAGCCACGCCGCAGTGCTACCACCCACAGCTGTTGTGGCTCCCAAAACCCCCTTTGGATGTAACCAATTAATAGGCCCAACCAACGCCAACTGTCCTGCAGCTCTCTCTGCTATGTCCCTCATCGTCCTCTTGTTGCTCGCCGAAGAAGAAGAGGAGGGTGAGGGGCCGGCGCGAGCTTAAATAGGCTCGGACGCTCGTCGCCCGCAGCGCGCCTTGATGACGTCATGCCAGTCCTGGTGCGCCTGCCCTTCCTCTAAATGGCGGCTAGGGCTTCACCCCAGGCCGCAAATCTCGCCCCGCAGCCGGTAAGTACCGTGCAGAGCGGGGAGTTCTCTCTTTATTGCGAGACATATGGCTAACATTATCTTATTTTTCTGTATACTTAACTCCCAAGTTTCAGCTGTAGTTGCAGAAAATGCAGCAGAAAATTAAAAGTAACTAAAACCCGCATCTATCTTGTTGTTGTTATGTGCCTTCAAGTCGACTATGACTTATGGCGACCCTGTGAATCAGTGACCTCCAATAGCATCTGTCACGAACCACCCTGTTCAGATATTGTAAGTTGAAGTCTATGGCTTCCTTTATGGAATCAATCCATCTCTTGTTTGACCTTTCTTCTACTCCCTTCTGTTATTCCCAGCATTATTGTCTTTCTAGTGAATCGTGTATTCCCCCTATGTGTCCAAAGTATGATAACCTCAGTTTCATCATTTTAGCTTCTAATGATAGTTCTGGTTTAATTTGTTCTGACATACAATTATTTGTCTTTTGCGCGATCCATGGGATGAGTAAAGCTCTCCTCCAACACCACATTTCAAATGAGTTGATTTTTCTCTTATCCACTTTTTTAACTGTCCAACTTTCACATCCATACATAGAGATTGGGAATACCATGGTCTGAATGATCCTGACTTTAGTGTTCAGTGATACATCTTTGCATTTGAGGACCTTTTCTAGTTCTCTCATAGCTGCCCCTCCCAGTCCTAGCCTTCTTCTGATTTCTTGACTACTGTCTCCATTTTGGTTAATGACTGTGCCAAGGTATTGATAATCCTTGACAAGTTCAATGTCCTCATTGTCAACTGTAAAGTTACATAAATCTTCTGTTGTCATTACTTTAGTCTTTTTGATGTTCAGCTGTAGTCCTGCTTTTGTGCTTTCTTCTTTAACTTTCATCAGCATTCAATTCAAATAATTACTGGTTTCTGCTAGTAGTATGGTGTCGTCTGCATATCTTAAATTATTGATATTTCTCCCTCCAATTTTCTCACCTCCTTCATCTTGGTCCAATCCCACTTTGCATATGATATGTTCTGCGTATAGATTAAACAAATAGGGTGATAAAATACACTCCTGTCTCACACCCTTTCTGATGGGGAACCAATTGGTTTCTTCATATTCTGTCCTTACAGTAGCCTCTTGTCCAGAGTATAGGTTGCGTATCAGGACAATCAGATGCTGTGGCACCCCCATTTCTTTCAAAGATTTCATAGTTTTTCATGATCTACACAGTCAAAAGCTTTGCTGTAATCTATAAAGCACAGGGTGATTTTGTTCTGAGATTCCTTGCTCCGTTCCATTATCCAACGTATGTTTGCGATAAGATCTCTAGTGCCTCTTCCTTTTCTAAATCCAGCTTGGACATCTGGCATTTCTCACACCATATATGGTAAGAGCCTTTGTTGTAGAATCTTAAGCATTACTTTACTTGCACAGGATATTACGGCAATAGTTCAATAATTACTGCATTCCCTGCGATCCCCTTTCTTTGGAATTGGGATATATCTTGAACCCTTCCAGTCTGTGGGCCGTTGTTCAGCTTTCCATTTTTCTTGACAGATATTTGTCAAAATTTGGACAGATTCAGTCTCAGTAGGTTGTAGCAACAGTATTAGTATATCTCTGTCAGTCAGTGTGTTCCTCTGTTGATTATTCAGCATCCCTACTCTTGGTTTAAATTTCCCTTTCATTTATCTAATCTTTTGGAATAGGGCTCTTCTTCTGCCTTTTTTGTTGTTCTCTTCTATTTCTATGCAATAACTATTGTAATAGTTCTCTTTGTCCCTACGTACCTTGTTGTTGTTATGTGCCTCCAAGTCGACTACGACTTATGGCGACCCTATGAGTCAGCGACCTCCAAGAGCATCTGTCATGAACCACCCTGTTCAGATCTTGATGGCATTTTTCGCTCCGTATATGGTAAGAGTCTTTGTTGTAGAAACTTGAGTATTTCTTTACTTGCATGGGATATTAAGGCAATAGTTCGATCATTACTGCATTCCCTGGGATCCCTTTTCTTTGGAATTGGGATATATATTGAACGCATCCAGTCTGTGGGCCATTGTTTAGTTTTCCATTTTTCTTGACAGATTTTTGTCAAAATTTGGACAGATTCAGTCTCAACAGCTTGTAGCAACTCTATTGGTATGCCATCTATTCCTGTTGATTTGTTTCTTCCAAGTATTTTAAGAGCAGCTTTCACCTCACATTCTAAAATTTCTGGTTCATCATACGGTTTCTCCATGAATAAATCTGTCATCCTGGTGTCTATTTTATAGAGTTCTTCAGTGTATTGCTTCCATCTTCCTTTTATTTCATCTCGGTCAGTCAGTATGTTGCCCTGTTGATTATTCAACATCCTTACTCGTGGTTTAAATTTCTTTCATTTCTCTAATCTTTTGGAACAGGGCTCTTGTTCTACCCTTTTTGTTGTCCTCTTCTATTTCTATACAGTAACTATTGTAATAGTTCTCTTTGTCCCTACGTACTAGTCGCTGTATTGTTGCATTTAGGGTTCTGACTGTGTTTCTATCTCCTTTTGCTTTCCTTCTCTCTCTAACAATTTTAAGGGTTTCTTTAGTCATCCATTGAGGTCTTTCTCTCTTTTTAACTAGAGGTATTGTCTTTTTGCATTCTTCCCTGATAATGTCTGTGACTTCAGTCCATAGTTCTTCTGGCTCTGTGTTCAAACCTATTCCTTATTTGATCTTTATATTCTTCTGGGATGTTATTTAAATTGTATTTTGGCATTATGATTGCTTTATTGTTCTTCCTCACATCCTCTCCCAGGTTTTGGTGGTAATTACTAAGCACAAAAACAAAACAGCTGGTCAATGCAACCATTAATATGCTTAATTTGCATAATTAGCAAAATTTGCATAATATTCCAAATACCCTGCCTGGATTTGTGGGACTGGAATGTGGTTTTGTTAAAACAAAAAGGGATTGCGAAGAGCTCCAAAAAGACCTCCAAACTGAGTGAATGGGTGGAAAAATGGCAAATGCAATTCAATATAAACAAGTGTAAAATTATGCATATTGGAGCAGAAAAGCTTAATTTCACATATACGCTTATGGGGTCTGAACTGGCGGTGACTGACCAGGAGAGAGACCTCGGGGTTGTAGTGGACAGCACAATGAAAATGTCGACCCAGTGTGCGGCAGCTGTGAAAAAGGCAAATTCCATGCTAGGGATAATTAGGAAAGGTATTGAAAATAAAACAGCCGATATCATAATGCCGTTGTATAAATCTATGGTGCAGCTGCATTTGGAATACTGTGTATAGTTCTGTTCGCCTCATCTCAAAAAGGATATTATAGAGTTGGAAAAGGTTCAGAGGAGGGCAACCAGAATGATCAAGGGAATGGAGTGACTCCCTTATGAGGAAAGGTTGCAGCATTTGGGGCTTTTTTGTTTAGAGAAAAGGCGGGTCAGAGGAGACATGATAGAAGTGTATAAAATTATGCATGGCATTGAGAAAGTGGATAGAGAAAAGTTCTTCTCCCTCTCTCATACTACTAGAACTCGTGGACATTCAAAGAAACTGAATGTTTGAAGATTCAGGACAGACAAAAGGAAGTACTTCTCTACTCAGCACATAGTTAAACTATGGAATTTGCTCCCACAAGATGCAGCAATGGCCACCAGCTTGGATGGCTTTAAAAGATTAGACAAATTCATGGAGGACAGGGCTATCAATGGCTACTAGCCATGATGGCTGTGCTCTGCCACCCTAGTCAGAGGCGGCATGCTTCTGAAAACCAGTTGCCGGAAGCCTCAGGAGGGGAGAGTGTTCTTGCACTCGGGTCCTGCTTGCGGGCTTCCCCCAGGCACCTGGTTGGCCACTGTGAGAACAGGATGCTGGACTAGATGGGCCACTGGCCTGATCCAGCAGGCTCTTCTTATGTTCTTAGAAAGAACAGAATCTTGGCACACAACAAGGTTTGCCTAAAGTTTAGAGTATTTTGAGCATACAGTGTATATGGAGCCCTGCCAAAAGTAGTAGCAGTAGTAAAAAATATTGATGTACTGCTTTTCAACAAAAAGTTCCCAAAGTGGTTTACATAGCAAAATATATAATGTTTGAAATTTGGCTGTGTAAAAGAAGATTGCTATAAACCCTTTATTTTCATTTCAGTTTTTAAATAAGGGAAATTCTCCCCAGTCCTTGAAAAACAAGAACTGGACTTGAATATGTGAAGTAATCATAAAGAAAATGGGTCCTCTAAATATGTGCATTCTTCATCACTAAATTCTAAGCTTTCCTTACACATTTTAAGGAAAAATCTGGGGAGGAAATGAAGCAGGGTGATCTTCAATGGGGAGATGCCTGCCAGTCATTTTGAAGAATGATATGTAGTAAAAAAATATTTTTAGCCTTTTCTGAATTGCTGAATAGAGGCTGTGCCAGGCAACAGGATGAGCAAAGCTGCATTCCAATGCAACTTTGCTTGGAAGTAAACACTATTTAACAGGGTGGGGGCAGGGCTGAAAAATGCAAATGCTAATATCGCAGCCTTTTCTAGAGAGAGGTTTGCTTTTATGTCTTGTATTTGTTCAGGGGAGAGAGCGTTTGGTGGATTCAAACCACTTTATTCCATCCTCCATGATGGCAGGCAGATGCTTCCATTGCATTCACCACTTAACACACATGATGACAGTGAGCTAGAGTCTCTGGGTAAGGGGTGGAGCTGCATCTGTTGGTCAAGTGAGGCTGTGCAGCCTTCTAAACTCCCGAGATTCTACATATGCAGCAGGCAGGCTAAAATTCTTGATTTTCCCAGGACAGCTGTGGTGTCCCTTATTGGCTAAGAACAATGGAAGATGGGAGTAGGGTGATTTCTCACAAAATGATTGGGCAAAAAACTGCCTCCAAATCTTTTTGCCTTAAATCTCTGGATCTCCAAGGGCTAGAAACTTGCTTTATTTAAAAAAGAAAGAAAGAAAGAAAATGAAGGCTGGGAATCCAGGCCACCTAATGGGCTAAGTGGGCACTGGGTAATACGGCTAGAATCTGGGTAAAATCCAGCTAACTGGGTAATATGGCAATCCTATTATTATTGTTATTAAACATACTAAGATGTTATAAAACCAAGTACTGGCTGTACACAGATGCAACTTTAAAACGTTTCAAGCATCTCGAGCTTTTTAATCTTAACAATATTTAACTGATGACTTTGCTCGTAATTAATAAACTGAGGTCCAAAAATCTAAAGCACAGAGTGAAATTTGACATATGAAGTTGCCGTACACTCAGCCAGGCCATTCTGGTCCATCTAGCTCGATACCGGCTCCTAAAAAGTGTCCCATTTCCCTGAAGTTGCCATTAGTTCCAGGAGAGAAACAGTCATGGATGCTAATGGAAGCTTTACTCCTGGGGTAAATAGCAGCTTGGGGGGAGGAATGCAGTTGGGTCCACACTGGCGCCAGGGTGGAAGAGAGTTAATCCCTTTTCCAGACACCCTGATTTTGATTGCTCCCCTCCCCCATGGCTGTTATTTAGAGGGGAAAACCCTAGACACATTCAGTGTATTCATGTATTTAATGTCTCATCTAGTTTGACTTTTAATGAGTCAAATCAGAGCCTCCAATTTTGGCTTATGGTACAGTGAACAGAAACAATTGACACCAGTGTCCCCTTTACCTACAGGAATGCTCCCCCTATGCTGCTCACCTATATGATGCTGAAGACCCTTCTACTCCAGAGAGAACTGTGCCAGGACTCTGCCGAGATTACTGTGCACAAGTGTGGCAAAACTGCAGGTCCATGTTCCGTCACCTTTCTCCTGACAAAGAGTTACTGGCTCTGGAAAACAACATGGCAAAGTTCTGCCGTTACTTGTCCTTGGATGATACTGACTATTGTTTCCCTCACCTCCTAGCCAATGATAATCTTAATCAAGACCTTGGGTTAGTGACTGCTGATTCAGAAGGATGCCTGCAGTTGTGCTTAACTGAGGTTGCCAATGGGCTTAGGAATCCAGTGGCCATGGTACACGCAAATGACGGAACTCACAGATTCTTCATTGCTGAACAAGTTGGCTTAGTCTGGACCTACCTTCCAGATCGGTCACGGCTTGAAAAACCATTTCTGAACATCACTGAAGCTGTACTTACCTCACCTTGGGAAGGAGATGAGAGAGGTTTTCTAGGTATTGTCTTCCATCCTAAATTCAAATTTAATGGTAAAGTGTATGTCTACTATTCAGTTGAAGTTCAGTATGAAGAGAGAATCCGAATCAGTGAGTTCAGAATTTCTCCTGGTGACATGAATTCTGTGGACCATGGTTCTGAAAGGTATTGTATGCACCTTTATCTGTCACATTTATTTCAGATGTTGGAGGGCAAAAATGCACTTCTAAGGATTACTAATAGCAGAGAATTCTGATACCTGCATGTTAGTGTGCTTCCATAGCAGACAGCCCTGGGCTCCTACTGGGAGGAACAGCTGGATATAAATCAAATAATAAACAGATAAAAATAAATAAATAAAGCTGAAGTTTGGCACACATATAGACCAAGCCACCATGATTAAGAAAGTGTGAAAAGGGGACATTTTCATGGCCACATGGGACAAATAGACTAAATACAGCTTGCATTCCTGACGCTTCCTTGCTGCTTCTGGAATACACTGCTCAGCGGTGGCCGGTGTCCATTGGGACTATTAGAGTGTAAGGCAGGACGCAAGCAGTAGGTGGAGCCAGAGCCAATTTTTATTTTATTTTATTTATAAAAACATGTACACCACAATTTCATAAAAAAATACCAGAGTGGTTTACAGCAATTAAAATCCATTTAGAACAATAAAGAATAAAACAGATCACCAGCCGACTATTACAGAACATGTTTTTCTTAATTGTCTCAAGCAAAGAAAGGCTTCAGCAAACACCTGAAAGTCAATACAGAAGGTGCCTGCCAATGACAGGCAGAGCCAACTAATTTTAATTTTGCCCTCATTCTCCTCCCTCCTGAGATCAAGGGGCAACACTGAGACTCAGGAGGAGGAAGCTGATAGCCAACCTCTGGACTAGATGTAAGAAGGCAGGCATGTGGAGGTTGGCAGAAGGCAGACTGAGGTTGGTGGGGCAGTGTCCCATTTGCCCTAATGAACCAGTCTTCATTGGCACCAATTCTATAATCTAAGAAGTCCCATGAATGTAAAAAAGTAAAAATGGTTTGCTGGAGACCCCTTCATTGGCCGTTGTCATAACTAGTTATGAGATATTAACTAAGAGCAACTTGAGTTAGAGGGCCAAAAAAATGTGGCTCACTATAGGGGATTCTACTAATTGTATTCCATACTAGAGTCTGCAAAGGTCTTACCCTCTGGATCACATTAGTTAATGATCCCGAGGATTTTATTTTATTTTCTGCAGCATGTAGTTTGGCTAATCTCTGTTTCAGACATCTGGGTGTGTTTACTGCACTGTTCTGTGTTTACAGACACCTATGGCATGATGCCTTTTCTCACTCCAATGCTTTTTGCTTTTGGCACACACTACTCTGGATGTCAGTTGATCTACAGAAGAATAAATATGGGGAGGCTCAATGGCTTCAATCTATTTCAGGGAAGAGGAACCTTTAGCCTTCCACATGTTGTTGGACTCCATCTCACATCAGTTCCAGCCAGAATAGCCTGTGGTCAAGGATGATGGGAGCTGTAGTTCAGCAACATCTGGAGGGCCATAAGTTACACATCCCTGGTCTAGATGGCTTTCATTTCCCTTACATTATTATGACTGTATGAACTGAAAGAAATTATGCTACAGGTACTTTCAAGAGGCTAAAAATGTTTGCAGAGCTGCTCATGGGGAATAATCTTTAGATTCAGTTATTGATCAGATAAGCCCCCTTCAGTTTTAGCCTCCAGCTGAAAGATGTTCTTGTTCCTCTTTACTGTGCATTTGCGCTGAAGCTTTCAGCATTTCCCATTTAGTTGGTGAAGAGCAAAGTTTCTGCTCCAAAAATCAGAGGTGATGTCATTGTAATGCATGTATGAGAACTCGGCAAGCATGCATAACATATTCCCTCCCATGATTTGGCTGTTAGGATTTGGACCCACAGTGGCTGTTGACTCTGGTGACCTGAGAGATGTTAAGTATGTTCTGTCAGTGCTTCACCACCCTGCCTTCTCTTAATGGAGGGGACTGCAGGGAGGCTATCCACACCAGCCAAGGAAGCCTCTTTATGCTAGTAGGGCTAAATCTTCCAGATCTAGTAATCTGAGCAACTCTTTCTGGGTATAGGCCACCTCTGCAAGAACTGCTTCTAATGCAGAGTGGTGACACAAGCCCCTTCCTTCCCCCTTGGGCTGCATAGCAAATATATTGACTTGGCTCCTAACATAAGTTGGGAAGTTCACATGAAGAAATATTCACACCACTTCTTTCCCCTCCTCTGAAACCATCTGAGCCCTGAACCCTCTCCAGAGGAGTTGTTTTTTTTTGGGGGGGGGCTATCTGAACAGTGTGGGAGAGGGTATGTGGGAGTGTGTTGCTCAGGATTGGAATCGCACAAAAACAGGCGAAGTCTCCCGTGGCAAAAAGGACATTTTCCCTCCTCATGTACAGAACAGTGGGACATAAGGGCCTAATGTTGTAGAGAAGCAAGAAAGGGACAGGCACTAGGCAGCATGGTCCCCAACAGAAAACAGGAGAAGATGGACAATTATTTCTTTATAAAATTTATATCCCACCATTTCTCCAAAAAGGAGCCCAGGAAAAAATGAGTCCAGTAGGCCTGGAGCTGGGGTGTGGTGCAGCTGGGTGAGCAAGTAGCAAAACACCAGGTTTCCTTAGAGAGGTTGGGCAGGAAACCTTAATCCAAATGGTAGAACAAGCTGTCCAAAAGAGGTTGATGCAACTAGATGTGCAACTGTGGCCAATTATTAGTCCTTCCCCCTACGCATGTTTTTGGAAAGCAACTTCGGAAAAGAGAATGTCGTGACCTTCATTTTGTTTTCCATTGAGCTGTCTGGGTTGGATCATGGAGGGGACTGCAGGGAGGCTATCCACACCAGCCAAGGAAGCCTCTTTATGCTAGTAGGGCTAAATCTTCCAGATCTAGTAATCTGAGCAACTCTTTCTGGGTATAGGCCACCTCTGCAAGAACTGCTTCTAATGCAGAGTGGTGACACAAGCCCCTTCCTTCCCCCTTGGGCTGCATAGCAAATATATTGACTTGGCTCCTAACATAAGTTGGGAAGTTCACATGAAGAAATATTCACACCACTTCTTTCCCCTCCTCTGAAACCATCTGAGCCCTGAACCCTCTCCAGAGGAGTTGTTTTTTTTTGGGGGGGGGCTATCTGAACAGTGTGGGAGAGGGTATGTGGGAGTGTGTTGCTCAGGATTGGAATCGCACAAAAACAGGCGAAGTCTCCCGTGGCAAAAAGGACATTTTCCCTCCTCATGTACAGAACAGTGGGACATAAGGGCCTAATGTTGTAGAGAAGCAAGAAAGGGACAGGCACTAGGCAGCATGGTCCCCAACAGAAAACAGGAGAAGATGGACAATTATTTCTTTATAAAATTTATATCCCACCATTTCTCCAAAAAGGAGCCCAGGAAAAAATGAGTCCAGTAGGCCTGGAGCTGGGGTGTGGTGCAGCTGGGTGAGCAAGTAGCAAAACACCAGGTTTCCTTAGAGAGGTTGGGCAGGAAACCTTAATCCAAATGGTAGAACAAGCTGTCCAAAAGAGGTTGATGCAACTAGATGTGCAACTGTGGCCAATTATTAGTCCTTCCCCCTACGCATGTTTTTGGAAAGCAACTTCGGAAAAGAGAATGTCGTGACCTTCATTTTGTTTTCCATTGAGCTGTCTGGGTTGGATCATGGCAGAGCTGTTCCAGCTGCGCTGTCTTTTGTTGGGTTGTACTCTGGGAGTCTCCAGACATTTCGCCTGACTTGGTGAGGTCATTGTGGCAAACAGCAGTGAGGGAGGGTGAAAAGCAACATCAGTTGCCTTTAATCACCACAAGTAGCAGTGGGGCTTTAAGTAGACTTGTGTCTTGGGCAGCAAATACTTTAGAAAATTGTGTGTGTGTGTGCATGTGCTCACACATAGGCAGAGGGAGTGGGATGAGTTCATGTAGAGCATCCCTTCTATGCAACTTGAGTTTGTCATACTTGTAAAAAGGGGTCATATCAAAACAAAAACCCGGGTACAACTAAGGGAGCAACACCTGCTTTTTCAATCCTAATATGAGAAGAAAATCCCCATTGCATGTCTTGCTGCTTTTCTCCAAAAATAACAATAGAATAATAGCTTTATTACGACCAATTAAAATGCCATACTGGGTGTCCTCAGCAAGCTGTTGAGTTCTCTATCCAGTTTTTCAGGCTGGATATCAAGCAAAGAAGCATAGGGAGGTGGGTGTGGAAAGCATGAAAAAGATCTTCCTCAATATGGTGAAAAAGTCTGTCTGCACTTTATAGGATGGTAGAGAGGAGGTGGTATGCAGACTTAACTGTTCTTCATGCTCTGATAACTCCCAGGTTGAACAACTTCAATGTGTGGTACATGATGTTGCCTTTGAAGGCTTCTTGGAAACTTCTATTGATTCAAAATACTGGTGCTAGGTTGTTGGCTAGGATCGGTCAAAGGGAAGATATCACACCAGTTCTTAACTCCATTGTCCGCCAGTCCATTTCTGAGAACTATTCAAAGTGCTAGTGCTTTAAAATGCTACTTTTTAGTGGGTGTGACCTGTGCCTCCCAGATACTGTGGACCACAGCTCCCATAATTTCAGGCCATTAGGCTTGATGGGAGTGGTAGTCAATCAACATCTGGACAGGGCCACAGATTCCTGCTTTAAAGTGGACTTGTGTCTTTTGAAGCCCTGTACAACTTGGTTGAGGCACAGGTATCGACTACTACTCTCACGTGAATTTGCCAGTACTCTGGGTTTGTGCTTGGAGGTCCCAGGGCATTATTAAAGGAATTGTTACGGGGTGTCCATTTTTCAAAATTCATATGGCTTACATGTGGAAGTGTCTCTACCATGTATAAGCCCTGTCACTTGAATTGAGGCAAAAGTGTTTTTTTTAAAAAGGGGGAGGGAATAGATCCTTGCAAATGCATTTACGCAAGTTACTAGCCTAGCAACATACTCACTAGCTTGCCCACCCACCAGTAAATATATGAATTAAGATGCAAATTAAAATTAAAATTTGTTGCTTGTGATCCACACCCTGCTGTAGCAGAATTTTTATGAAACAAAGAATGAAGATACAGAGAACCAGACATCACAGTGTACAGGGAGAGAGATTTTGTTAAGTTTTTCAGAATGACTGCTGGTTTGTAAGAGCTCTAAGAATTATAATGCAATATGCCCCTGTGTTTCTGTTCAGCGTCACTAAAATGTCATACCTCTAGTGAGTGTTTCAGTGGCTTCCAATCTGCATTTGTGTTTTTTGTTCATTGATTAAATTTTATATATCCACTGGGTGTTCGAAAGCTAGGACTGGGTGGCCATTTGGACACAAAGCTATTCCTCTAGTTTACCTCTGAAAGCTACAATTCCCAGCAACCTTAACAAACTACATTTCCCACAGTACTTTGGGGGGGTGCTTTAAATGGATGGTGTGTATACTACAAGCTTGTGCTATAAGCATGGCTCACTGTGAGTTTTTTATTTGCTTTAAAATGCAGACATTGTTTCTTTCAGATTCCCTACTGAGCATGCATTCATCTTGCTGCATTATAAAATCACATTGGAGATTTAAGTGAGGCATATTGTATGCAGGATTCTATTCACTCCCTGCTTAGGCAGTTGTGTGGTGTTTGTGGTAGTGTAGCTCAAGAGCTGAAATGCTTTGAAGATTAACAAGGTTTGTGGGAAGGGAGGGGGAATGAAATGATCTCGGCTTTATCTTTGTAAATTCGAGTGTAAACACTTAGTTTTGCCTCATGCATTTTAGCTTTTGTGGTTTGTAGAAACATTTCCCATACTTCACTTTCTGTCATTTCTTTCTTTTTTTATCTTCCTCATGGAAAAGGAACCCAGGGAAGCTATTAAATTTGTTTTAAGCAGAGATTGGAAGCTTTTTTTCCTGATGTATACACAGGGCACATCCAAACGCCTCTAATTTGGGGCAGGTGGGGGGAGAGCAAATGGTCTATTTCAGTTCTCCGCTCCACAAGGTCAAGGTTTTGGTGCTATCATACAGGCCCTATACAACTCAGGACCAGGCTAATTGAAGACCACCTCTTATATACCCAGTAGGTCACTGTGTCCTGCTGGAGAGTTTCTCCTTGATGTCCTTAAAACATCAGAAGCTCACTCCTCCCCAGTGACTCAGAGCAAGGCTTTCACCATGGCTGTCCCCATTCTGTGGAACAGCATCTTTGTTGAGATACAAGAGGTTCCCACTACTTGTACTTTCACAATTGAAAACATTTTTGTTTCAACAACCTTTTCCAGCCTTAAGTGTTTATTTGTCGGTTTTGCACTGTGTTTAAAGCTATTTTTAGTTGTTTTTATGATGTGTTCGAAAATTGGCTTGGGACTCGTGTAGAATGTGATTCATATAAATAAAAAAGCTGTAACTGATGGTACACTCTGAACCGTTAGCATCCCCACCAAATATTGAAGGAAGAAGGTAGTATCTTCTGCTGGAGTTGGAAGCTTCAAGTCTAGAACTCTTCTCTTTACTTCCAAGACTAGACCTCAGGCCAGCTGTTAACCTAATCATGTGGGCTTACTCAAACAGGAACAGGACTGCAACCTGAAGTGATAAGCAACTTCATTCATGCAACCCAAAATTCAGAATCATGCCACTTTAAGCTGTTTTGCAACTGTTGATACTTGTTTTTATGGTTATTGGATTTTAAAGGGATTTATTTCTTATTGTGAGCTGCCTTGGTTTCCAGACTGCAACCCTACCTCACAGGGTTGTTGGAAAGATTCCCATACACACACACACATTGGAGATGTAAAAATACACACACCCCATATAATAGTTACTGTCAAAACCAGTTGATCATTGCAGAACATTAAAAAAATAAAATCAGTACAGTATTAGTTTCCAACATAATAAAAACAGTGATACCTAAGTAAGCCTGCCTAATTGCTTTAAAATAGGATTGGAGAGGCAGAGAAAGATATGCAACACAAACATAATTCTTTCCTATGTTCACTCAAAAATCCCATCAATCTGCAGCACAATCCTAACCATGTCTACTGAAAAGGAAGTCCTATTGAATTCAATAGGGTTTACTCTGGGTATGTTTACTCTGGAAAATCAAGTACTAGATGATGATGATGATGATTGCATTTATATACCGCCCCATATCCGAAGCTCTCAGGGTGGTTTACTACAATTAAAAACATTAAAAACAAGTATACAAATTTAAACCATTAAAACCCATAAAAACAGATAAGCAAGTTAAAAATGCATGTTGTTCAAATGCTGTTAAAATACCTGGGAGAAGAGAAAAGAGGGTTAAAGCTTCAATTTGGGAAGTTTGCAAAACACTGCCCTGTTCAAAATTTAAATCTGTCTGACTCCTACACACAGGAGAGAAAAAGACTGAAAGCTTACTTATTCAATCTGTGAGATGTTCAGAAAAGCAGGAAAAAGCATGTTTCTGAGCCTTGGGCCAGTCACTGCCTTTCAGCCTCAGAGGGAGGCAATGGTAAACCCCCTCTGAATATCTCTTACCATGAAAACGCTGTTCATAGGGTCGCCATAACTCAGAATCTACTTGAAGGCAGACAATTCAATTTGACTCTACATTTTTGTCTTTATCATTCCTTGTCAATCACAACCCTGAATTCTTATTGGCTACAAACCTGAAAGGGCAGGGATTGGAGCAGAATTTAGAGCAACCAAGAAGTTGGGGGGGGCTGACATTTTGGTGTGTATCTCTGGAACCAGACCACCTAGAAACTTAATTTAAAAAAAAAATGAAAGCTGAAAGTCCAGACATTAAGGTGAGTCAGCCGGAGAGCCAGAGGGGACCCCCAGAAACCAGAGTTTCAGGCTGAAAAACGGAGATCTGGCAACCCTAATCTGAATCTACGGCACAGCAAACCGCGTTATAATGAGCTTCCACTGTAGGAAAAATTGTTTGCAAAAATTTGTACATTGGTCAAAACTGCATACAGAAATGTGTTTATGAGGAAAAATCGCACTAAAATGCTGAAGAATTTTCATGAGGATTTAAAAAATACTAAGTGACAAATCGTTGCAGAAATGTGGCGAACTGAATTTAAAACTGGAAAAATAAGAAAGTGAAAGAACTGAAATTGCCTGATTTTTCCATCCCTACATGCAGCTATCCTTTGAAATTCTTACGTCTACTTCTGCAATACAGTTCTTCAATGAAAAAAGGTGTACAAAAATGCATATTTTAGGGGAAAGTACATATTAGTACAAAATAATATTTTGGAAGTGCATTATACTACAGACATTTGTTTGGAAAAGTATGTATTAGGTAAAACTGTATACAAAATGTGTATATTAGGAGAAAGGTGCACTAAAATGCTTTTGTGAGGACTTTAACAAAAATATTGCAAACTGATGCAGGAATATGGTGAACTGGAAAAGTGGGAAAGTGAGAGAGACAAGAATGGACACATTTGTCCATGCTTACCATAAGGCCACTGTGACACTGAATTCTACTTGTTTGAATTAATAACATATTTTGTTTAATTAGCTTTCTTTGCATGGTTAAAGTAAAAAGGAATATTAGGCCTGTTTTGAATCACCTTGCTTGTGCTAAAATGCTGATGGTTGATTTACTTGTGTGTGTGTAAAGAGAAATGCTAATTTGCTGAATTGTAGAATCATTGTTTGTTTCAAGCTGTGTCTGCAAAACAGATAACCGTGTTCTCACAGGCTTTTAGTTGCAAATGCACCTGTGCCGAAGAAAGTATCAGACTATGTTGCAAACTATGTTGCAGAGATACAAGGTCAATATGAACATAACAAGTGTGAGAAACAATCTCCTAATATGGTTACCAGGAGGAAATGGGCATGGATTAATGATGTAGTTATGATGTAGATGTGATGAGATTGATGCATGCATAATTAGTAAAACAAAGCTTATAAAAAGACCAGCCCAGCAGAGTTTGTCAGAACTGGCTTGGCCCTTCTCCACGTGCACGTGTTAGAAATAAATATACTCTATCCTCCATCTTGTTTCGTTCGTTCTTGAGCTCTATTGGGTGAGTATTTGGGAGCGAATCCTCAGCCACTAGGACCCTAAAAGGGACTAGGGCGTATTGTTTATAACACCACTGCAGGTAACAAGATGGACTTTGAAGGCTGCACAGCTTCTGTCTAGCATTAAGCATAGGGATGTCCTTTGAGAACAGCTGCCTTCATTTTTCTATGCTCTTGGTTGAGCTCTACAGGATTGGTCTTTAATTAGTCCCACAATCTGGTCACAGTCTAGTCACTAGGATGTGCTACCTGGTTTCAGCCTGACCTAAAGGGGGTCACACCAGTAGCACTATTTATTTATTATATTTGTGTACTCCCTGTATAACTGAGTTCTCTGAGTGGTTTACAGACCATTAACAATTCAGAATGCAATACAAAATTTAAATTATAAAACTAAAACCAATTATAAATAAATCAAAGCAGTTACAATCAACTCAAACAGTGCAATTAAAAACAATTTTAAAGCAGCATAAAACTAGGAAAGGGAATAGCTTAGTACAAAGATCTACAAACAGTCAAAATGATGTATCATTGTACTGTGTGCCTATATGGAGAAACATTAGCAATATTTTATGTTTGGGATTAAAATAGGTCCCAGATCTGCGAAGATTTTAAGACTATGACATTATGCTTTATGACATTATGTTGGAAAAAGAGTGGTTTGGGACATATCCAAATGTACGCCATTTCATGACACAGTTTTGGTTATGCTTTGTCTCCATGGTCAGAGGCAGTATGCTTCTCTCCTGGAAACCGCAGGAGGGGAGAGGGCTGTTGCACGCAGGTCCTGTTTGTAGGCTTCCCATAGGCATCCGGTTGGCCACTTTGAGAACCAGATCGACCATTGGCCTGATCCGGCAGGGCTTTTCTAATGTTTCTATGTTCTTAGGTACAGTGTCTATTGTGGAAAACTGTATGGATGTATTTAACATCATAAACGCATCCATGCCTAACTACTCAACAATTAGATTTTCAGGCAAATATTACGCTCTGGCTTGAACAAAGTAAAACAAAAAAATTAGTAAAGCCTTCTCCTTTTGAAAGGGTCTGTAAAGAGTTGTGGCTTTCTCAAGGATGGGCAAGCTGTGGCCCTCCAGGTGCTGTTGGCCCCCAGATGCGGTCAGCCACAGCCACCATGGCCAACATCTGGATGGCCAAGGTTCCCTTGCTCTGCTTTATGTCTTTAGTCAGAACAAAACCCAACACCACTGTATTCTTTAGTGCCAAATTTGAAAGAGAAGTTGGATGATGTGGATATACATTCACTTGATTCATATTTAATCTAGAGTCTCACATTATTTAAAATTTTGCTTTGTTTTAGTGTTGCTAATGCTTTGTTGTTATTCTTTTCCCCCATCTCTCCTTCCCCCACCCAGGATAATTCTTGAGATAGAAGAACCAGCTTCGAATCATAATGGAGGGGAACTGCTGTTTGGAGATGATGGCTATCTTTATATCTTCACTGGAGATGGGGGAATGGCTGGTGATCCTTTTGGGTCATTTGGAAATGCTCAAAACAAGTAGGAGCCTTACATTCAGGTTCTTTTTGGGAACAGGGCGGGCAGGCTATACTCTCTCTGTTGCTTTTACTTAGATCTGAAACTAGGATCAATAGTAGTACATATTCATATTGCTTTCTTCTGCTCAGATTGTATGTTGGGTTACTCAGTGCAATAATGCAGGCTTCCCCAACCTGATGCCCTCCAGATGTTCTGGACTACAACTCCCATCCTCCCTGACCACTGGCCTTGTAGATTGGTGCTGATGGCACCATCTTGGAGGAGGGTGACATAATGGCATACTCTTACGTTGCAGTTCTGGGTGTTTTGTGATCTGACAAATTTCTGCCAGATTTGCCAACTGCTGTACAATTAATGCAAAAAAGTACCTTTGGTTAAGCACTAGATCCCCAGCATTTGTCACTGGCAGCTTAATGTTGTACAGATTGTACCGTCCACCAGATTTTCTCTGCTGTGGATATGATACATTGAATTTACAGGTCTGATTCAGACATCTTTTAATGTTTTTAAATTATTAATATGTGTTTATTGTATTTTGATGTTGGTCTTGTGCACCACCCAGAGAGCTTCGGCTATGGGGCAGTATTTAAGTTTAATAAATAAATAAATAAATAAATATGGAGCTCCCTTACTGAGTCAGACCATTGACTTGTCTATTCTTGACTGGCAGATACTCTCCAGGCCCTTTGGGGATGATAATATTTTCCAGCCTTTTAATAAAATTTATCAATAGGGATCTAGTGAGTTATCATAGTGCCTATGGGGTGCTTCTGTATCCAGCTTTATCACTGGAGGACCAGGAAGCCTAAGTAGCTAGGAGTGCCTTTTACCAGGTTTGGCTGATATGACAGCTGCAGTTATTGCTGAACTGGGTGAGCTTGACCACACTAGTCTAGACACTGTTGACTGGATCACATCACACACTCTGTGTGGGGCTTCCCTTGTGCTGGGCCTGGAAACTGCAGTTAGTGCAGAATGCTGCAGTATGATTGGTGACATGAGCAAGACTCTGTCAGCATGTTAGACTTCTACTCAGAGACCTGTACTGGTTGCCAATTTGTTACTGGGGTGAATTTAAGCTCTTTCTTTTAGTATAGAAAGCCTTTAACACCTGGGACCAGTTTGCTTGAGGGATTGCCTTACTTTATATGTCCCCCTTCAATCACTTCGATCTGCAGAATGGGCACTTATAAGGGATTGATCTTTCAGCAAGGCAACACTTACACTCTTGAACTCCCTGACAGTTGACATAGGCAGGTACCTTCACTATACTGCAGCCTTTCCCAACCAGTGTGCCTCCAGATGTTGTTGGACCACAACTCCCATCAGCCTCAGCCAGCATTGCCAATGGTCTGGAAAGATGGGAGTTGTGGTCCAACAACATCTGGAGGCACACTGGTTGGGAAAGGCTGCTATACTGTTTTTGGCACCTGATAAAAACTTTTTTGTTTAGGCAAGCTTGCCCAGATATTTAAAGTTAACATGCATTTTAATATGCATCTTTTCAAATAATTTATATTTTAAACTGCTGATTTTATTTATATTTTGATTTTTTTTAAGGTTAACTTGTTTTTGACATCTGACTTTTATTGATAAAGGTTAACTTGTTTTTGACATCTGACTTTTATTGATAATTTTAATGTATATCAGATACTTATGTAAACTGCTTAGAGTTTTTTACAATTAAGCACTATACAAATTCTGTTAAATAAAAGAATGCATTCTATTTGGCACAACATTTCAGCAGTTTAACCACTTTGAAATGGATGGAGACTATGCAAGATACCAGTTGTTAGAATGTTCAGCTCTTGTTCAGCTAGATATCGTTTTCACAGTATATCTTGACTGATTGTGCCCAGGGTATTTATTTATTTATTAATTATTTGATTTATATCCCACCCTTCCTCCCAGCAGGAGCCCAGGGCAGCAAACAGAAACGCTAAAACACATCGAAACATCATAAAAACAGACACTAAAATACACCAAAAGAAAACAACTTTAAAAACAATTTTAAAAAAAAGCATTCAAAGTCCAGTTGTGGAATTTACTGTTGTACAGAACTGAGCTTGCTTTGCTGGTAGCTTGATGCCACTTGAAGCTTTTTTAAAAACTTTAAACCACTAGTTTAAATCTGGCACACGGATGACCGCAGAAGGGCATATCCTTGGGAAAGCTTCTCAATAGTCCCTTTTAAATAAGATGGTCTTCTTCCAAGTTCTAATGCATGAATGTCCAGAATAAACACTCTGAGCTCATTTCACTAGAAAGCCTAGATGGGCCAGTGGACTGACCAAAATGAGTAATGTCGCTTTCCCAGTCATGATGATGTCATTTGTTAACTCTAACTGGTGGGTCTCTGTGGGGAAATTTGTATTCCATGCTACCTGTTATGTGCATAACCAGAAAGGCTTAACAATCTCTTTTTATCTGATGTGGCTTGTGAGGAGAAAGAGTTTGTTTATTAATTGTTCACATTTCTAGTCTGCCCTGTCTAGAGAACTTGAGTGAGGAGCAAAATGCATTAAAATACATTCAGGAAACATACAGATCAAATGGGATCAAAACAGATCCCTGTGCTGTGGAAGCTTCAATCTCTGTGCTGTGTGCCTCAAGACACACCATCCCTATAGTGAAGTATGGCAGTGGCAGCATCATGCTGTGCAAATGCTTCCCATCAGCAGGGACTGAGTGTCTTATTAAAATTGAAGGAAGAATGGATGGAGAAAAATACAAGGAAATACTGCAAGAGAACCTGCTTCAGTCCACTAAAAAACTGAAGCTTGGGAGGCAATTCACCTTTCAGCAAGGCAATGATCCCAAGCACAAGGCCAAAGCAACATTGGAGTGGGTCAAGAACAAAAAGGTGAATGTCCTACATTGGCCCAGTCAAAGTCCTGATCTCAATCCCACTGAGAATCTGTGGTGCACTTTGAATATTGTGGTCCACAAGCGACGGCCGGCCAACCAACCTGAACGACCTGGAGCGAGTCTGCCAAGAAGGATGGGCCAAAATCCCTCCGACACTGTGTGCAAAGCTGGTACATACCTACCCCAAAAGACTTAAAGTGTTAGTTCAGCGAAAGGTGGCTCTACCAAATATTAATGTGTGGGGGTTGAATACTTATGAAAGCAACACGTTTCAGTTTTTTATGTTTCTTACAAACATTTCCCAACATAAAACCAATGTTAGCATACAATAATTT
Organism: Rhineura floridana; assembly: GCF_030035675.1. NCBI lineage: Eukaryota > Metazoa > Chordata > Lepidosauria > Squamata > Rhineuridae > Rhineura > Rhineura floridana. The sequence continues at coordinate 214,089,787 of NC_084481.1, forward strand.
ATTTTGAGTTTCAGTGTTTCAAAATAAAATATCATACAGAACGAAATTACAGTGTACCATTTGTAATTCAGTAATATGAGAGCATTGGTCAGGGGTCTGATTACTTTTGCAGGGCACTGTATGATTCATCACATAACTGTGAGCAATGACTAATTAAGAAAATAAAAAGGTATAGATTTTATTTAATTCCATTTGTTCAGCAAATACTAGGCAAAATAACAGTACTTGTTTCTGTGCCCTGAAGGGTTATTGCTGTGATCCAAAATCTATTAGTTACTGGGGCAGTTCTCCTTACGAAGGAACATGAACTGTCTTGCTTTCACTTTTGTCCATCAGCCTTGAGGGCAACATAGAGATCTGATTGATCACAGCTGAACCACAGGGTGCCTGCCCTGCACATGCTACAGATTTTTGTGCTCCAATTTCTTCTCTCACTTCCTGTTCATGAAAATTATGTTTTGCAAAGATGTCTGAATCAGGCAAAATATTGTTACCACAACCATAGTTTGCATCTACTCTAGACTCAGAACTAGGTTTCCAGTTCTGGTTTGGAGTCAAATTGTGATATGTGTAACCATCGTTAGCCTGATTTTGGCAATGCTGCAAGCTGTAGTTAGCTGCAAACCAGGGAGGGAATTGGGAAGGAAAGTTAGGGAGTGCTTGAGCCCAAAGCCCTTCCTGACAGCTAAGCCATGGTTTGTTGGTTTGTTTATTAGATTTATATCCTGCCCTTCCTCCCAGTAGGAGCCCAGGGCGGTTGTGAAGTTTTAACTAGGCTAGGGAAATGCCGCACTTCATATCTTAGGGCACACAGTAGGAACCAGGCCATATATAGTTGATGCTTTAAAAAAGATACCTTGCCACATCATAATCTGGATTTATCCCTCTTACCTAGATCTTCATTAGGAATACAGAGTTTTATCCAGACCAGAGCTAAGTTGTGGTCCCATCAGTGCAAGGTTTTTCTGCTTGTGCAGTGAGACTTCCTCCCTTCTCCTTAAGAACATAAGAAGAGCTTGCTGGATCAGGCCAGTGGCCCATCTAGTCCAGCATCCTGTTCTCACAGTGGCCAACCAGGTGCCTACTAGTAATATTTGTGCTCTAATCCATTCTGACATCTTATTTCTCTCCCCATTAACTTTCCTCCCAGCAACACTGTTCCAAATCATGTTCACTTGGAAGTAAGTCCCACTGAACTTAAACAGAAGTTATGCCCTGGTTAGTGTGTTTAGAGCTGCAAGCTCCTAGTCCTTATGACTGGGATAATATGCTTGAAAACACATGAACAGTATCTGCTGAACTCCCAAAAGTAGGATTTCTCAACACTGCCTCAGGTTTTTGAGATCTCACTCCTTCCCTCACATGCCCCCTAAAGTTATCCTAGGACCAGATTTCGGGAGGGCACGGGGCGTGAATGGTGGGGGAGAAGGGGAAAAGTCCAGTTGCACAAGCAGAAATCTTTGCGCTGATGGGACACGTTAGTTGGATACCATCCAAGCTATGTTTGCCCACCTAGCCTAGTATTTATTATCTATTTTGACTGGCAGCCCTTATGTTCTTCTGCTGTAGTTGTAGTCAGCCCAGCACAACATATGATTTACTTCTCCCGAAGCTATCATTTGTTTTGTGCACTAGCCTCTCAAAATGGCTGCCAGGTGTCCAACGTGTATAGATGCACTCATATTGTAGGAACATGGGGAGCTGCTTTATATCAGGTCAAACCGTTTTGTACATCTAGTCCAGTTACTATAAGTGGCAACATCTCTCCAGGGTCTTAAGCTGAGTGTCTTCCATGTTGCCTGCTACTGGATTATTATAACTGGAGTTGCTGGGGCAGGGACTGAACTTGGGATTGTAGCTCATTGGTAGACCATCAACCTTGCATGCAGAAGGACCCAGGTTCAGTCTTTGGCTTCCCCATGTAGGGGTGGGAATATCCCCTGCCTGAAACTCTGGAGAGCTGCTGCCAGTCAGTGCAGATGATACAGAGCCAGCTTCTTATGTTTCATAGAATCATAGAATAGTTGAGTTAGAAGGGGCCTATAAGGCCATCGAGTCCAACCCCCTGCTCAATGCAGGAATCCAAATCAAAGCATTCCCGATAGATGGCTGTCCAGCTGTCACTTGAATGCCTCTAGTGTTGGAGAGCTCACTACCTCTCTCGGTAGGAAGTTTTTCCTGGTGTTCAGTTGAAATCTGGATTCCTGCAGCTTGAGCCCATTATTCCATGTCCTGCATTCTGGAACAATCGAGAAGAGATCCCGGTCCTCCTCTATGTGACAACCTTTCATGTACTTGAAGAGTGCTATCATATCTCCCCTTAGTCTTCTCTTCTCCAGGCTAAACATGCCCAGTTCTTTCAGACTCTCCTCATAAGGCTTTGTTTCCAGTCCCCTGATCATCCTTGTTGCCCTCCTCTGAACCTGTTCCAGTTTGTCTGCATCCTTCTTGAAGTGCGGAGACCAGAACTGGACGCAGTACTCAAGATGAGGCCTAACCAGTGCCGAATAGAGGGGAACCAATACTTCGTGCAATTTGGAAACTATAGTTCTGTTAATGCAGCCGTATATAGCATTTGCCTTTTTTGCAGCCAAATTGCACTGTTGGCTCATATTCAGCCAAGATCCTTCTCACATGTCGTATTGCTGAGCCAAGTATCCCCCATCTTATAACTGTGCATTTGGTTTCTTTTTCCTAAGTGTAGAACTTTGCATTTATCCCTGTTGAATTTCATTCTGTTGTTTTCAGCCAAATGCTACCAAGGTCCCTTTGAATTTTGTTTCTGTCTTCCACAGTATTAGCTGTGCCCCCCAATTTTGTATCATCTGCAAATTTGATAAGCATTCTCTGTACCTCCTCATCCAAGTTGTTAATAAAAATGTTGAAGAGCACTGGGCCCAGGACTGAGCCCTGTGGTACCCCACTCATTACCTCCGCCCAGTGTGTTGGTTTCTCAGGGTATCTCTGTGTTCCTCTTACCCATGTGCTCTACCACTGAGCTGTGATCCCCCCCTTACTACATTTCTGTTCTTCCCAAAGCATGAAAGAAGGGTAGGAAACTTTTCTGTAGTAAAGCCTGCTCTGCTTTGCTCTCTTCACCCCCTCCCCCCCTGAAGACGAAAGTTTTAACAGAATGCTGTTTTTTTGTTTTGCACATCAACAGGTCAACACTGTTAGGCAAAGTGCTCCGGATCAATGTGGACAACAATGACCATGGGCCTCTTTATCGAATCCCTCCTGACAATCCTTTTATTAATGAACCAAAAGCACGGCCTGAAGTCTATGCTTATGGGGCAAGAAATATGTGGCGCTGCTCGTTTGATAGAGGTGACCCTTACACAAAGGAAGGGAAAGGACGGCTTTTCTGTGGTGATGTGGGACAGAATAAATTTGAAGAAATTGACATTGTAGAGAAAGGAAAAAATTACGGCTGGAGAGCAAGGGAAGGGTTTAGCTGTTACGACAAAAAGCTTTGCACCAATTCCTCATTAGGTAATTATGGCTTTTGAGTAATTGAACTACATAATGAATTGTATTGGTGCCAGCACTTCCATTATTATCTTGTGCCCCTTGGCAATTTGATTGTTTATTTGTAAGCTTGTGTTCTGGGCTTACGAAACAACTTGTGACCCACCAAGCTTAATGCAACCCTATCAGTCACTAGCCATATTTGGGGGCTCCTGGGACTTAAGAACGGGGTATGTCAGAGACCTGGCAGAACACCATGCATGACTAGTAGGCTATGTTCAGCTTGGAGGGTCACAAGTTACAGACTTAGCTCAGACTTTCCAGTCACAATTTCAGGCCAGGAGGAGTGAACGGAATTGCATGATGGGCTGAAGCAGAGTTGCTGCTCTTTGGATTATACAAAGAGGGAGAAGTGGAAAATGAAGCCGAGCTCTTAGGTTGCTGCTGTTCCGCTCTTTCGCCAACTATGCTGCTAATGATGCCCCTGCATGCCAGACTTTCATAGTGGTTGCTTTATGGATTGGACAAATATGTGGAAAGGGCAAACTGAGCTCTGTTATCCAGACTGTTACTTAATGAAAATCCCACACAGGATTGCAGGCATTCATGTTCTATTTTTTCCTATGATATCGGTGATTGATGTGTTTTGGTTTTTTAAAAAAAATCATAATGGATAAACAGTGGAACCCCATTCCTAAATGTATGTATTTGGAGGTAAGCCTCTTTGATTTCCCTGGAACCTGATTCAAAAATTCAAAGTCATTTTGTTTGCTTGTTAAAAGCTAATTTGCCCTTCCCCCCCCAAAAGGAACACATATATATAGGTATTTTAAAAATAGTCATCGCTTCTGCTCAGCTGCTTAAATTTTGGGCCATGTCAGCAGAGAATGGTGTGAAGTCTAGACTTCAGATCAGACTGCCAGCGTGCAAGTCTAGACTTCAGGTTGGATTGTCATCAGAAGAACTCAGTTGGCATAGATATGTATAAAAGGGATTAATGCCATCAGGCCTATATTCAGAGCTTGGAAAAGTTACTTTTTTAAACTACAACTCCCATCACCCCCAGCCAGCATGGCCACTGGAGTGGGCTGATGGGAGTTGTAGTCCAAAAAAGTAACTTTTCCAAGCTCTGAATTCCTGATGGCTGAAGCTTATAAGCAGTGCTGCAGTTTGCTTTCCCTTCTCATTGTAGCCAAATTGAAACAAATCAGATGGTGATAGAACCAAAGAAGCCATTGCGCTTTAGGCTTGTAATCTTTCATCGGGCCTTCCTCCAATTTTTGTTGAATTGGAGGAAGCAGGGTGATCCAACACGGTGTCCTTCCCCTGCTAAGAACTGTGTGTAGAAACTGTGGTGAGCCTTATTTATAGAAACCAAGAGGTTTGGGGCAGACCTTAACTTTTAGTGTATCAATCTATAATATTCTGCAGTTACAGTACTGTATTCAACACTTACCAGTTTATAATATTCCACACTTGTGGTAGCAACTTGTAAAAGTTGCTACAACACATGCTATGCTTGTAAAGTTTTAGTAGAACCTCAAAACAAACTTACACCACCTTAGCAATGCTTGTGGCTCTGAAAATTGTCCCCCTACTAAGATCTGTATTTGAAAATGGAAGTGGACTGCCTTCATGTTGACCGGACTTATGGCGACCCTTTGAATAGGGTTTTCATGGTAAGTGGTATTCAGAGGTGGTTTACCACTGCCTTCCTCTGACGCTGAGAGGCAGTGACTGGCCCAAGGTCACCCAGTGAGCTTCATGGCTGTGTGGGGATTTGAACCCTGGTCTCCCAGGTCGTAGTTCAACACTCTAACCACTATGCCACACAGGCCCTATTTAGCACCACTGAATTCTTCAGTTATCTTCCCCTTTATGCTCACCTTTGCTCACTATCAGTACTAAACTCACCCTTAAGTCCCTCCCATCACCCCTCCCAAAAGGACATCACATAGCCACCCTTCTTTCCTTACCTCAAGGACCAAATTGTTCCATTGGGACTTAAATAAAGATCCTTCACTCATGTCCTGCAACATTTAAGTACTTCAGTTTTAAGGCTGTCCCAAATGATTCACAGGATCCAAGAGATAAAGTTTCCATAATCTTTTCTAAGAAGCTCTTTTCCAACAAATTTTGCACCCATTTTCATACTGGCTTCTTCATGAAACTGGAGGGGGGGGAACGTTGCTTGTAGGCTTTGTACAGAATAATTATTTTTATGGATACAGAAGAAGATACTAGCAGTTACAGAGACTCAGGGTAGGAACATAAGAAGAGCCTGTTGGATCAAACCAATCGTCCAACTAGTCCAGCATCCTGTTCTCACAGTGGGCTACCAGATGTCCATGGGAAGCCCGAAAGTAGGATCTGAGTGCAACAGCTCTCTCCCCACTTGTGATTCACAGCAACTGTTATTCAGAAGCACACTGCCTCCAACAGTGGAGGTAGAACATAGACATCATGGCCTGTTTCAGGCATGTGTGAAGAATTCAATGAGCATTTCAGATTTCATATTAAAAAACAAGACTGGAAAACGCATGTGAGAATAGCGAAGGAAGATTGTTCCTTTATTTTTTTAGCCCATGAGGCTTTGGAAATAAGTGTCAGGTGAAGCCTTGGAGAGTTGAAGCAAGCAGTGTTTCGAGAATCCTTGTGGTTCAGTAGTACAGAAGCTGGGCTAGACCCTGACAGTTCTGGGTTTTGGTTTCATCTGCACCGTAGAGTCAATGGATAGTCTTAGGTAAATCTCACAGGGTTGTATTTAGCTAAGCCCTACTCAGGGTAGGCCTATTGAAATTAATGAAACTAAGCCATGTCTGTTCATTTCAGTGTGCCTACTCTTGAGTAAGACTAGCACTGAATACCACCCATAGACTCTTGTTGTTGTTGTTGTTGTTATGTGCCTTCAACTCGATTGCGACTTATGGCGACCCTATGAATCAGTGACCTCCAAGAGCATCTGTCATGAATCACCCTGTTCAGATCTTGTAAATTCAGGTCTGTGGCTTCCTTTATGGAATCAATCCATTTCTTGTTTGGCCTTCCTCTTTTTCTACTCCCTGCTGTTTTTCCCAGCATTATTGTCTTTTCTAGTGAATCATGTCTTCTCATGATGTGTCCAAAGTATGATAACCTCAGTTTCATCATATTAGCTTCTAGTGACAGTTCTGGTTTAATTTGTTCTAACACCCAATTGTTTGTCTTTTTCGCAGTCCATGGTTTACGCAAAGCTCTCCTCCAGCACCACATTTCAAATGAGTTGATTTTTCTCTTATCCGCCTTTTTTGCTGTCCAACTTTCACATCCATACATAGAGATCGGGAATACCATGGTCTGAATGATCCTGACTTTGGTGTTCAGTGATACATCATTGCATTTGAGGACCTTTTCTAGTTCTCTCACAGCTGCCCTACCCAGTCCTAGCCTTCTTCTGATTTCTTGACTATTGTCTCCATTTTGGTTAATCACTGTGCCGAGGTATTGATAATCCTTGACAAGTTCAATGTCCTCATTGTCAACTTTAAAGTTACATAAATCTTCTGTTGTCATTACTTTAGTCTTTTTGACGTTCAGCTGTAGTCCTGCTTTTGTGCTTTCCTCTTTAACTTTCATCAGCATTTGTTTCAATCATTACTGGTTTCTGCTAAGAGTATGGTATCGTCTGCGTATCTTAAATTATTGATGTTTCTCCCTCCAATTTTCACACCTCCTTCATCTTGGTCCAATCCTGCTTTCCGTATGATATGTTCTGCGTACAGATTAAACAAATAGGGTGATAAAATACACCCGTCTCACACCTTTTCCGATTGCGAACCAATCAGTTTCTCCATATTCTGTCCTTACAGTAGCCTCTTGTCCATGTTGGCTATTAAACCGAGAAAGCAGAGGTTAAATTTCCACAAGTGAGCTACGTGACTTAGCAGCGAAAGTTGGCAGAGCTCGAGCCATCTTCAAGGACACGTTGCTAAGAAACCTAGGCTCGGGCAGCTGGCCTTATCTATATAGAGGGCCAGCAGACACTTATGAGTGTGGGGGTCGAGGAGTTTGTACAGAGAGAGCTTGTGATATATTGTCAGTAAAGTGACTCTTAAAACTTATTGCTTGTCCGGCTCATTGCTTCAACTGGCATCTAGCCTGTCACTATACTGTTCTGCATCCTGGGCATCTGCTTGCGCCAGATACAACATCCAACAAGTGGTAGCAGAGGATGGTTACCTGGTGCTGAGGATTGCAGAAAAGCGGCAGAGAAAAGCCAGAACTGCAGACCTACGAGTAAAACAGCAGAAAGACGGAGAAACCGAAAGCTGAGCTGAAAGCTGTGAGAGAGCCGTGGGAATAACTGACTGAAGGACAGAGGTGAGAAGCTCTAATTACAAAGGCGGTGAACTGTGAAAAGCGAAAATATGTCTGTTACGCTATCGGCCGGGATTCCCTTGGAAAGGCTGACAGGGAAAAATTATGGCACTTGGAAACAGAGAATGCAGGCTTTTCTAGTGAAAGAAGACCTGTGGAAAGCTATCGCAGAAGACCCACCCGCCGTAGTGCCAATTACAGCAAATTGGAGAAGGCTGGATGAGAGGGCAAAGGCGTTAATTGTTCTTGCTATTGATGATTCTCAATTACTGCACGTGCGTGATGCAACAACGGCAAAAGAAACCTGGGAAACTTTAAGAAATATTCATGTGAGAAAGACTGCCAGTTCTAAAATATATCTTGCCAGAAGATTGTATCAGATGCGCTTATCTGGAGATACAACCATGTCAGAGCATTTGGTGGAAATAAACAGACTGTTTACTGAGTTATCAGAACGTGAAATTGAACATTCTCAAACGCAAAAAGTGTATATCACATTAGCTTCACTAGATTCAAGTTATGATAGTCTGGTGAGCTCTTTGGAAGCAATGGACGATGCAAATCTCAATATGGATTATATAGAAGGCAAACTTTTACAAGAATTCCAAAGGAGACAGGAAATGGCAAAGCAGGAAAAGACTGAGTCTAAACACAACGTGGAAAAACAGAACAACAAAGCTGCACAAGAGAGACTGTATGGACAAAAAGCGTGTTATTTTTGTGGTTCCAGGCAACATCTATCTATATATCTATATAGAGGGCCAGGAGACACTTATGAGTGTGGGGGTCGAGGAGTTTGTACAGAGAGAGCTTGTGATATATTGTCAGTAAAGTGACTCTTAAAACTTATTGCTTGTCCGGCTCATTGCTTCAACTGGCATCTAGCCTGCCACTATACTGTTCTGCATCCTGGGCATCTGCTTGCGCCAGATACAACATCCAACAGTCCAGAGTATAGGTTGTGCATCAGGACAATCAGATGCTGTGGCACCCCCACTTCTTTTAAAGCATTCCATAGTTTTTCATGATCTACACAGTCAAAGGCTTTGCTGTAGTCTATAAATCACAGGGTGATTTTGTTCTGAGATTCCTTGCTCCGTTCCATGATCCAACGTATGTTTGCGATATGATCTCTAGTACCTCTTCCCTTTCTAAAGCCAGCTTGGATGTCTGGCATTTCTCGCTCCATATATGGTAAGAGCCTTTGTTGTAGAATCTTGAGCATTACTTGCATGGGATATTAAGGCAATAGTTCAATAATTACTGCATTTCCTGGGATCCCCTTTCTTTGGAATTGGGATATATATTGAATGCTTCCAGTCTGTGGGCCACTGTTTAGTTTTCCATATTTCTTGACAAATTTTTCTCAAACTTTGGACAGATTCAGTCTCAGTAGCTTGTAACAACTCTATTGGTATGCCATCTATTCCTGGTGATTTGTTTATTCCAAGACTTTTAAGAGCAGCTTTCACCTCACATGCTAAAATTTCTGGTTCTTCATCATATGGTTCCTCCGTGAATGAATCTGTCATCCTTGCATCTCTTTTATAGAGTTCTTCAGTGTATTGCTTCCATCTTCCTTTTATTTCATCTCGGTCAGTCAGTGTGTTTCCCTGTTGATTATTCATGGTTTAAGTTTCCCTTTCATTTTTCTAATCTTTTGGAATAGGGCTCTTGTTCTTCCCATTTTGTTGTCCTTTTCTATTTCTATACAATAACTATTGTAATAGTTTTCTTTGTCCCTATGTATTAGTCATTGTATTGTTGCATTTAGGGTTCTGACTGTGTTTCTATCTCCTTTTGCTTTTGCTTTCCTTCCCTCTTTAATCGTTTTAAGAGTTTCTTCAGTCATCCATTGAGGTCTTTCTCTCTTTTTAACAAGAGGTATTGTCTTTTTGCATTCTTCCCTGATAATGTCCCTGACTTCAGTACATAGTTCTTCTGGTTCTCTGTCAAGTAAGTTTAAAGCCTCAAACCTGTTCCTTATTTGATCTTTATTATTATTATTATTATTATCTAAAATTTATTAGACACCTATCTGGCAGGTAAGACCTGTCACTCTAGGCGACGTACAATAAAATACATATGGAAATACAAATTACAGCATACTAAAACAAATTACAGCATATAAGTAAAACAAAAACAACATAAAAATCAGAATGAAATTATGACAGCCAGTCCACAGCCTACACTGAATGGCTATAACAGAATATCCCCACCAACTTAATCTTAATCTTTATATTCTTCTGCGATGTTATTTAAATTGTATTTTGGCATTATGAGTGCTTTGTTGTTCTTCTTTAGCCTCACTCTGATTTTCGATACGATCAGTTCATGATCTGTACCGCAGTCTGCTCCTGGTCTTGTTTTTGCATAAGGTATGGAACTTCTCCATCTTCTGTTTCCAATTATATAATCAATTTGATTCCTATATTGACCATCTGGTGATGTCCACGTGTACAGTCGTCTTTTTGGTTGCTCAAAAAATGTGTTGGCAAGAAACAAATAATTAGCTTCACAGAATTCTTTCTCCTGCTTCATTTCTGTCTCCTAAGCCCCATTTCCCCACAATTCCTAATTCTTCTCTGTTCCCTACTTTGCATTCCAGTCCCCCATGATTATCACCATATCTTGTTTTGGTGTGTGATCAATTTCCTCCTGTACTTCTGCGTAAAATCTTTCCAATTCTTTTTCTTCTGCATTTGACGTTGGAGTGTAGACTTGGATGATGGTTATGTTAATAGGTTTCCCGTTTAATCTCATTGATATCACTCGCTCAGACCTTGATTTCTCATTTCCTACATAAAATATTTTGTAGTTGCCTGATTGAAAATGTCCCATTCCCAACCATTTTAATTCACTCACGCCTATTGTAATGTTGATACGCTCCATTTCTTGCTTGACAATTTCCAACTTTCCCTGGTTCGTGCTTCTCACATTCCATGTTCCTATTGTGTGCGTCATACAACTCCGGACTCTCCTTTCACATCTGTGTGCATCAGCCTCTGGGCTTCCTTTCGGCTTTGACCCAGCTGCGTCATTAGTCACAGCGCTACTCGTACTTGTCCTTTGTTCTTCCCCAGTAGCTCAGTGAGTGCCTTCTGATCTGGGGGTCTCATCTTCCAGCACTATCTCGTGTTCCATTTTTGATACTCTGTTCATAGGGTTTTTGTGCTAAGAGGTATTCAGAGGTGATTTACCATTGCCTTCCTCTGATTTTGCATGCATCTTATTCTGGTGTTTCAGCTTTGACCATTCCGCCATGGGTGCCCCTGCTAGGAGTCTAGCCCCTTGGTCTAGACTGCTGACGGCATTGCTCTCAGCTTCTTCAACACTCTCAAACCCCCTCACCACGTTAAGGTGTGCATCCTAAAGTGGGATTGACTCTGTTACCCATCTGTAAATTGAAAAAGCAGTAATCTACCTCCCTCATAGGGTTGTTGTAAGGATCAGCAGAATAAAGATTTGTAAAGCATTTTACAAGTCTACATAAAATAATTAGTAGAAGTAGCAGTTCTGTGAGTATTGGTACTTTACAGCCCTGTACAATGCTACTTGCTCCCCCCCCCCCAATGACTATCAAAGGAGGCTGGTTGATACAACTATTCTCAATGTACCTAATTTATTCATGCCTTGGTGTAGAACCCACAGTCCTGAATAAAAGTAATTATATTTGAAGTGGTGAATCCTGAATGGTCTTGGACCTGTTCGAATCCTTAGGCCATGAAGTGAGGCCCTCATGTGGGTGCCACATGCTTTGTAAGTTTTAACGAGTATATGGAGCAAGCAAATGATATGGAAGTGCAAGTGACTTGCACTTAAATGTGCTGGGGGTATAGCTCAGTGGTACAGCACATGCATTGCATGCAAGAGGTCCCAAATTCAATACCTGCCATTTCTACATGGGGCTGGGGGCCCTGTCTGAAACCAGTTTGTTTCTGGTCTGTGTGTAGTCTAGGTATGTGCTAGTATTCTGCCCAATTCAGACAAAGTATGAACTCAAATCGATACCAGCCTGTTAGGTCGATGGAATGCTTTCGAGCTGGTATCAGCCAAGGGATCCCATCCGTAGTGTAGACAATACTGAACTAGATGGACCAATTGTTCTGCTTCAGTATAAAGCAGATTCCTATGTCCCTGTCCATGCGCTACAATGAGTAGGCAAGGCAACATCCTTTATAGAGCTTCTCTTATGTGTGAAAATGAACTAGGTCTTGAGTTAAATCATGCTGTATTTGAGTTAAATCATGCTGTATTTTCCCCTTCTGCAGATGATGTTCTTCCAATATATGCTTACCCACACAAAATGGGGAAATCAGTTACAGGAGGCTATGTCTATCGGGGTTGTGAGTCTCCAAACCTGAACGGGCTGTATATATTTGGTGATTTTATGAGTGGGTAAGTGACAGCAGACTGGCCGTTAGGTGAGCAATAAATAACTATACCTGGAATCTTCCAAGTATGAGATGCAAGTGCTTATGCAGTCTAACCACCACCTGATCTGCTTTTGCTTGTTAGTCTTCAACCACTGCGACATTATCACAACTGACTGGTGTATCCCATTATGTTTTTATTATGTATGTCTTTATTTCCATACAAATGTACAGGTATATCAGTGTAACAGTACGATAAACTATTAATGCTACTACTGTAATGATATATCACTGCTTTGGAACTGGGCTTGGCTGTGGGCACACCTGCAGTAATACAGGTTTCAGGACGTCTCCACCTCTGTTGTGAATCCAGGGGCACACAATGTCAGTCAAACTCTGCCCCTTTATACTCAGAATCTGGGATTTTTAAGATTGGATGTGTTTGTGTTTTCCCTTCAAGCCAGCTTCACACTGAAAACTGCTTGGTCAGTCAACCCACTGCAACTCCTAAGTGTGTCCAGTGGAAACACTTTGCTGTGGGTGGTCCTAAAAGGTGTGAAATTAGCAGTGGGTCTGGGTGTATTGCAATCAAACAATAAAGATGTGTACAGCTGACTGCAGATGAGTTTCAAACTGCAGTCAGACAAAACTGTCTCGCTGCTTTTTATGCAACTAGCATGAATGTAGCCTACATATTATAGGCCTATATTATAGTCTATGATAAGGTGGGCAGTTTCTTAACTTGGTGAAGATTTTGTGTAAATGTGCTTCCATGGAGTTAGATTTATATTTAACTAAATCCACAGGAATCTGAATATATTCCTGTCATAAAGTATTTTATAAATTTATCTTTAGTTGACAAGAGTTTGATGATATATTGATACATTTCCAAAATACTTTGCTTCTAATTATAGGTGACTGATCTTCATAACCTTATAGCTCATATGTGCCTTAACTTTTAAGATTGGTTGTCCACAAATGTTATCAGGAGCGGGCAATATATAGTCCATGGGTTGTATTCAGTGTAGCACTAAGGCTAAGGTTCTGTCAGCGCAAGGATTTATCTCCCATTCTCCAACCCCATGTGCGTCCCCTAAATCTGTTCTGGGTTTTCCCCCAACCCTCTAGAGCAGATTTTGGGTGGGGTTGGTGCAGAGCATCCACAGGGGGCGGAAAAAGGAAGAATCCCCTTGCAGGAGCACTAATCCTAGCAAGCAGAAAAAAGTTAGCTGTATACTGCCCCATGGGTTTTATTTGCAAGATCCCAAGGCTTATGCACGTTTGTTAAAATCCAAAGAATCCCAGCTGTGCTATTGCGAAAACAATTACTATTGTTACTTCTTCTCTCTTTTTTTAAAAGTAAGTTTCTAGTCCACATGGTTAAGATAGCAATAGGTTTTAGGGATCAGAAATAAGAATTGTTTAAAAAGGTAAAAATGTATTATGTTCTTCTCCAAGTAGAACATGGATAGACCTTCAATGGTAGTTTGATGTCTACCCTGTTATGTATGCAAATAATGTTAATCACTCTCAGTCAGAGCTGCAAATTAATCTGGCTCAGGAGTGCACTTCAGCTGCGCCCCAAATGCTGGCAATCTTTATGCACATCTTTCCCATTCACTGTTGAAGGCACCCAGTATTCTAGAGGGAGGGAGGGACAAACACACATTTAATAGTCTTGATTGGATCAGGCAGCTTAAAAGTTTTGTTTCTATTTGCTTTATGCAAGTTAATTTTTTCCCTCGTTTGCTTTTTGTCTGACAGACGCCTTATGTCCTTGAAAGAGAACCGAGTAACTGGGGAATGGCAGTACAATGAAATATGCATGGGAACAGGTCAAACTTGCATGTTTCCTGGACTAATCAATAACTACTATCAGTATATCATCTCTTTTGCTGAAGATGAGGCAGGTAATAATTGAATTTCTTAATAATGTGTCTGGCTAATGTTCTTGGGTCTTTGGAGAAACAGAGTTCTTTATGTCTCGGAGGCCATATTCTTTGCTCCAGGGCCTTGTTCCTCAGCTAAGAAGCCTGCTGTGGCTCTCCAGTTGGCCCTTCATGCCTTTGCCCTTCACATTTGCCCTGGCAAATTTCTTCACTGCTAAGAGAGTTGCCAGTACACCATTCAGCCATTATGATATTATGGAGAGTGACCGTAGTTGAGTGGTAGAGAACATATGCAAAAGGTCCCAGGTTCAGTTCTTGGCATCTCCAGATAGGGCTTGCAAGGACTCCTACCTGAAATACTGGATTGCTCCTGCCAAGTCAGTGTAGATAGTACCAAGCTAGATGGGCCAATGGTCTGACTCTGTATAAGTCAGTTTCCTAGGTTTCTACCTCCAGGATGCCTCTAAATACCAGCCACTGGGGAACAACAGCAGGAGAGTGCTGTTTCCTTTATGTTCTGCTTCTGAGCTTCTCAAGAGGCATCTGGTTGGCCACTGGGGGAAACAGGATGCTGGCCCATCCTGTTTCCCACAGTGGGAAATGGACATCCTCCCAAGGACCACATGATTGTGATCTAAGGGTAGAAGCACACTCACTATTCTGCCGGTTCCAGTGCATCTCCACCTCTCTCTTCTGAAAATGGGGGCACACAATGCTAGTCAGGTCCCCTCCCATTTTTTTTACTGTAAAACCTGGGAGCAGCTTGAATGCATTTTTAAAAATTCAGCTTTAAAGAGATTTCGCAATTGATTGGCAGATCAGCCAGTTACCTCTCCAGGAGTGGCTAATGGAAACGCTTTCTTCTGGTGACTAGTGTGTTTAGAGCTTAAGTGATGAAAGTTCCACTTTGACTCATCGTGGCTTGTGCATATTCCTATGCGCCATAAAAATGTCTAATAATTTTTTTTTAAAGCTAAGCTTAACCATTAGCCATCAACACATCTTGCAGTAATGAATTCCATAAATTAATTATGCTTTCATGAACCAGTGTAATCTCAAATCAACCTTCAATCAGCTTCATTGGTTGAGGTTAACTCCTGTAAAAATTTGCTTTCCATTGTTGAAATTAGTAGCTAATGATGGTAACCATAATCAGATCATGTAAATGACAAAATGGAACTGATGGCACTCAGGTATTCCTGAGATGTCTTAGTTTGGGTATATGGAGCCTTCAGGAACGAGAAGAAGGATCTTTGAGATGGCAATGCTTCTTTGGGCAGTTCTGTTGATTAGATTTACAGTGTGATTTGCTTGAGATGGATTTATAAGGCAAAAAGCATTTTACAATTCATAGCACAGACAGACAAAAACATCACACTTCATCAGTGTTGTACATTGTTGCTAAGCAGCAGCATCTACAATTTTGCAGTTTACGAGTTTGGGCTCCCAGCTATTATAACCTATGTTTCTTGGCATCTAAGATAGTGCCTCTTTGCCAAAATTCCTGAGCTATACTGGGTGGCGGGGAGTTTCCTTGGACACTCAACCACATGACACTTGCTGTGAACTGAGTAGATGGAGAATAACTGGATTGACCATTCTTTTGATTTTAGAAGGGAATAGCAATGAAATAGCAAATGAATGGCTCTCCTTTTGAGGAACAAGAATCTCAAGGTTGAGAGTTTGAGCTATATGAAAGCTATAAGAGGTATGAAATAACAATATTATCATTGCTATAATAACAAACTCAGGTGGTTGAGTGCCTGTCAGTTTGGAAGCAAAATGGGACTACCCAAAAATAAGGTAGGGCTTTCTACATACACAGGGGATTCCCTTGCTCTGCAGAAATAAATGAGTTGATAAATTTTAAACATTTTTTTTAAATCACAGAATTCCCTGACAAGCACCTGTGAACTTCCAGGATGTACAGAATAGGTGTCAGGTGGTGGTGGGGAAACTTGGTGGGGAGAGAGAGAGTATAAAATCTAGCAGGGATTAATGCTCCAAGGATGTGATTACTGCTTCATCATGAGAGGGATAGTCCCCAGGCATCTCAATGATGACTCCTGAAAAAAACTGCCTCAGACCTGGAAAACCTTAGTAATTACAGACCATTTGCAAATTTCCCCCTTTTCTGGGCATGCAGGAGGTCGCCAGCCATATTCGGGCACTCTTGGAGGAGACTGATATTCTGCAACCATTTCAGGATTTAAGCCCTGAGTTGGCAATTATACTGTTTTAAAAACCACTACGGTAGGCACAACACCTTCCTTCCTAGGGAATGAGTTCCACAGATATTTATTTTTATTTATTATACAGCCATGAGAGTGGCTGTATACTATAGCCAGCGTGGATTTTTCACATTCCGCAATGTTAAATTGAAAATACCCCCATGCCATTCTGATGCTTCCCATAAGCTCATTTCAAAACAAAGCCTTACAAAATATATAGTACTGAATTCAGAAACGCTTGCTTAACAACCCTCTCAATTTTCATGGCGATACACAAAACAGTCAGAGAGAATCGGTAGTTCAAAGTCTAAAAAGAGGGGAAAAAACCTCAGAGCCCTTTTGGACTTTTTTCTCTGAGAGTTCTCGTCTGTTGAAATTCATTAAAAATCAGCCATGTTCACAGAGTACCTGTAATCCTAATACTGACCTTGCCCCATGCTCTGACCTTCATCTTCTGCAGTTTAAAAGTTAAAAAAAATGCCTGGCTGATTTTTAATTAATTTAAGAAATTTTGGCTGGAAGGCTATGATAACGCGGGGCATGCTCAGTAAGAACCAACTGTCAGTGTTCTAAAAGCCTCACAGCTGCTGGGCTTGGCTAATCAGGGGGCCACACCCACCCCAGACTTTGATTTCACTTGAGACAGTCATGGCTTCCCTCAGAGAATCCTGGGAAGTGTAGTTTGTGAAAGGTGCTGAGCGGAGACTGCTATTCCACTGACAGAGCTTCAGTGGCCAGACTGGTTTAACAGTCAGCCACACTGATTGAAGGTCTGTGAGGGGAACAAGGCATCTCCTAGCAACTCTCTGCACCCTTCACTAACTACACTTCCCAGGATTCTTTGAGAGAAGCCATGACTGTCCAAAGTGAAATAAAGACCTGGTGTGGATGTGGCCAAGGACAGCTTTGGTTTAAATTTGGGTGGGAGGCTACAAGTGCCTGCTGTAGAGTAAAAAGGTGGGGGAAACGCTGAAAAGTGTTTTCCTTTTGCTCTCTGCTATCTTTTTGGTGCCTTTTGATGACTTTTCCTCTTTTAACAAGCCTTTTAAGTTGAGACCTATCCCAGTCTGCCTCTGTGTTAGAATTGCTCTTAATGTTTTCTTTAATAATGTTTTTAACTCTTTTTTAAAAGATTTTTTTAAAGGTTTTAAAAAAATGTTTTTAATGTTTTGTTTTAATGTATTTTAAGGTCTTTTTATGATGTTTTAACGTGTTGTTATCGTTTCTGTTTGCCGCCCTGGGCTACTGCTGGGAGGAAGGGCAGGATATAAATCAAATAATAAATAAATAAAGGAAAGGGGCTTCCCTTCTGCCCAGTACCCACTCACCCAATCTCCTCCCTCTCCCCTCCCTGCTCCTCCCCCAGGTCAGTGTTGGACTACGACCTGGGAGACCAGGGCTCGAATCCCCACACAGCCATGAAGCTCACTGGGTGACCTTGGGCCAGTCACTGCCTCTCAGCCTCAGAGGAAGGCAATGGTAAAACCACCTCTGAATACTGTTTACCATGAAAACCCTATTCATAGGGTCAACATAAGTCAGGATTGACTTGAAGGCAGTCCATTTCCATTTTCAAACATGATTGCACAGAAATAAATCCCATTGAACTCGAAAAGTATGCAAATGATCAAACCCACCCTCCCTTCTCCTCCCTCCTATTCCCTCCCTCTTGCCTCTTCACTCCCCCTTCCTTTGCCCCTCCATCCCCAACCCCTTCCAATCCCCTCTTTCCCCTTCCTCCTCCTCCTCCCCCTCCCCTTCCTCCTCCCCCTCCCCTTCCTCCTCCCCATGGTCAGTTTTACCTATCTTAAGCATGATTGCATGGAAGTAAATACCATTGAACTCTATAAGCCTGCAAATGATCAAACCTGCCCTCCCCTCCCCCTTCCTTTGCCCCCTCCCATACGGTCCTTCCCCCTCCCCCATGGTCAGTTTTACCTATCCTAACCATGATTGCATAGGAGTAAATCCCATTGAACTCAAATTGCATGCAAATGATCAGACCTGCTTTTTCCCCTCCTTCCCCTCTCCTCTACCTTCCTCCTTCCCTCCCCTCTTCCTTCTTCCTCCTCTGCTGCCCACTCCAGCCCCCCTCCCTTCCCCATGTCAGTTTTACCTATCCTAAGCACGATTGCACGGGAGTAAATCGCACTGTATTCAATAAACATGCAAATGTTCAAACCTGTCCTTCTCCCCTCCCTGTCCTGCGTGCTCCCATCCCAGTCCTCCCCTCTGTGTTTCCTCCCCTCATCTCCTGTGGTCAGTTTCACCTATCCTAAGCATGATTGCAGGGGAGTAAATCCCACTGAACTCAGTCAGCATGCAAATGATCAATCCATTCTCAGCAAACTTGGACAGGATCCCATTTCTTACCTCCCAGATTAAAAAGCAGGGAAATTCACTAATAGGCAAAAAACCTTGCAGTTTAAGAACGTAACTATAGCCCACAGATATTTCTATCCAACTTTAAAAAGCAGGGAAATTGGGCAGCTATAGTGAATGCACCAGGGGAGCAGGAGACCTGACCTGCTCTCTGAGATATTGGACTGCCCTACAAATTTGTCAGAATGCAAACACAATTTGGGTTGGTCTTTCACAGTCCAATCCACTTGTTGTCTAGCTTGCAAGAATTTGGTTGCTAGGCCCGGCCTCCAAGAGGTCTTCTGTATTTTTAAAAGTAGTGCAGGGGGAAGGGAGAATTCCACCTTGTGGTTTTTCCCATTACAGAGTTGCAAGAATACTTGCACTTGGCTGACTTTCTCTTCTCCTAAAGATACAGGATCAGTCTCAGGCCATGGACCTGGCAACTCTAGTCTCCAGTGGACCTCAGGAGTGTCTCAATTTGCACAAGATAAAACAGTGGGAGGTGAAATATATTCTAGCAAAATTCTAGGTGTGCTCTATGTTTTTAATTGACCATGCCCACCTTGCCTTAAATGAAGTGGTTTAAACATAGCAGGCTGAAAACATGCATCCTCTTTTTTCCCACAGCTAAGAGTCATTGCTGAAGTAGCAACATATTGTAATCAGTCTGATTTTACATCAAACTGCAGTTTCAGATTCAACTGTTAATGCACCCAAAATAGAAATAGAACATAACCTCCAATTTGAAACACAAAAGGCTGTCTGCACCATCATATGACATTGACCAATAAAAAGGATTTAAAATTAATAAAATAAATTTGACACAGATTTCTGGATGAATGAGGGAAATAAAATTTTCTCGTTTAGATTCTCTGTAGAAACATTAGTAACACAGGAAAGAAGCAAAGCAAGAAGAACACCTACACAAATATAATTATCTTTGGAGATGGCAGGTGTTGCCACCACTCACCATATGCTCAGAGGCACGTTACCAAATTCTTGCAAGCTACACAGCAAGTGGATTGGACTGTGAAAGACCAACCCAAATGGTGTTTGCATTCTGACAAATTTGTAGGGCAGTCCAACATCTCAGAGAGGAGGTCAGATTTCCTGCCCCCCTGGTGCATTCACTATAGCTGCCCAATTTCCCTGCTTTTTAAAGTTTGATAGAAATATCTGTGGGCTATAGTTACGTTCTTAAACCGATTTGATTTATATCCCACCCTTCCTCCCAGCAGGAGCCCAGATATGAGACCACCACTAAAAAAAAGCCCCATCTCCAGGGCCCACCTGTCAGTTTTGTCTGTCCAATATCACAGCACGAGTCTTCATTTTGTTAATTTAATCTGATGATCTGGTTAATATATCAGAAAACCCCAAGTGTTGGATTTGGAGTTTGCTCTTGGCAGACTTCATGTGCTGCTTAACTTTGTGATGGCAAATCAGTTCCTTTGCTCAGCGGAGCATCTGAGATACATACAAATAATTCATGCCTTTCTTTTGTTTCCTTTCATGAAGGAGAACTTTATTTCATGTCAACTGGAGTACCAAGTGCCACTGCTTCTAATGGCGTAGTTTACAAAATAGCTGATACTTCACGGTAAGACTTGGGGCATTTTTGCTCAGAAACGTTTATTTAGGTTCTCTGATACAGGGGAGAAAACTTGGCCTGTTGGGTCCCGTTTTTTAGTAGTCTGTGTTCCTGTTAACATTTCACTGGGGGCAGGGAATAGGGAAAGAAGGGATATGTTTAATTATAATAATCTCTTTTCTTCTCCTTTTTTATCAGGAGGGCACCACCTGGGAAATGCCGCATTGAGCCTCTACCAGTGAAAGTGAAAGGCAAGCTCATGAAGCTTTCTCCAAAGGAAAGTAAGTATTGGAGATGTTTTATTAATGAATATTCATAGTACAATTACTGCAGGGATTGACAAAAACTCAAGCCTTTAACGCCACTTGGTGGATGTTAATTGATTATGTTGCACAAAATTATTTACAAGGCCAAATATCTAATGCTGCTAAATCCATTTGGATGACTTGAATCCTTCGACATTTAACATTTTGTAATACTTATATAATAAATTGTTATGTGCATTACTCAACCCCAGCAACTCCTGTCGATTGTGATATTTTAGCATCCTGAAATGGATGCAGAAAATCAGTCTCCTCCAAGAGTGCCTGAATATGGTTGGCGACCTCCTGCATGCCCAGAAAAGGGGGAAATTTGCAAATGGTCTGTAATTACCAAGGTCTTTCAGATTTGAGGCAGTTATTTTCAGGAGTCATCATACCTCTGCCTCTTTGAGATGCCTGGGGACTACCCCTCTCATAATGAAGCATTATCCCACAAAACAGTGACACAATAATTGCTTTTTAATGTTTTTAAACCTTTTTTTAAAGAATAGATGTTTTTAAAGATGTTTTGTTTTCATATATTTGGGGTTAAAGTGTTTTTAGTGCTTTTGTTTGCTGCCCTGGGCACCTACTGGGTGGAAGGGTGGGTTGTAATACTACTCTGGTTATATAATAAAAATTATATAATTGGGAAAAATATTCACATTGGGGATTTCTGGGGAACAAAGTTCTGGTTCACACAAGAAATTTTAATGAATGTTTCTGGTTTAAAGAAGGTGTGCTGATGGGGGCTACAAGCCAGGGAGTTAGATGTGGAGATCAGGTCATAAAATGGCAAAGAACTGTATTTTCTTCCAGCTTGTAGCTCCAAGCGGCAAGATGGCATGCCTGCTTGCAAGAAAATTGACTGTTAAAATGGCAAGATAGGTTAACTTCTCACAAATAAAACTGTTTTAATTTGACCCCTTTGTCTACATTGGGATTGATTCCATAAAGGAAGCCACAGACCTGAACTTACAAGATCTGAACAGGGTGGTTTATAACAGATGCTATTGGAGGTTGCTGATTCATAAGGTCGCCATAAGTCGTAATAGACTTGAAGGCACATAACAACAATGAAAGGTTGAATTGCTGAGGAAAGAAAGTTTTCATTTACTGTACGCCTTCCAAGATCACAAGCTCTCTCATGTGCAAATAGTGATGCCTTTAACACTAAAATACTGAATATGTGTCAAACTGTTTGTCTGAACAGGGGAAAAGGTGATTAAGAATTACACAGATGTTCTCATTTTATACAGCAAATAAGCAGGGGTGGATATTTTCTTTTAGAAGAAACAGTGCTGCATTGTGAAAGTCATTAAAAAATATATTGCTTGAATTAACAAATTTCTATAGACTGCAACTGTGGCATTAACAGTGAACACCCTTTGAAGGATGTTAAGTTCTAATGAAAAAAAAAAGGATTTTTTTAGATCTTGAGGTTGATGAATGAAAAATTTGCAGGAAAAAAATCCCACTGGCTTATGGAATCTGTGATAGTAAAAGAATATCTGACCTATTCCTGTTGATTTTCTCATTAAGAACTAAAAAAGGAAGAGTTCTCCCCCCACCCCTCTTACTTGCACCAAATGTTTTGTAGGTTGCCCCTAGCAACTCCACTCCTTTTTATTCACATTCCAATTACGGAAGAGAATAGGCTGCGAAAGCCTATGATCCCAGCCACCACTGGATGAGAACACTTGTCACAATAGGGAAGCTGGCGCTCCCACAGGCTGTAATAAGCCAATCTGTAGTAATAATGAAGGCCACAGCAAAAGAAACAGAGAAAAGCATTTAAGATGCCCTCTGAAAGCTGGGTAGATGCTGGCAATGTAATGAGCCTGTTAACAATAAAATCTTGAGAGAGCAATATCCCAGCCCATAAAAACCTGAGCCAGCACTTCTGTTTGTGATGGCTGAGTATCATGATATCATTACTGCATCTCCCAAGCTAGTCATGTATATGTTGTTGCGGCAAGTATGGCAGATCAGGTGAAGGGGAGTAGTAGTAGCAGCCTAGCAGTAGGCTGGCTCCAAGTTTGCACACTCCCTCCCTCCACTATGCCATGGCCCCTATTATGGTGAGTGGCCCCAACTCCTCTGTGGCATCATCCTGCCCCTCCATCCAATAAGAATCCACTTTCTGTGCATGGGTGGGAGGATGGGCCCTCACTGCACTCAGCTAGAATAGGAGGTGATGGCAACATCACAGATGGAGGAAGCAGAACTGCTATCACATCTGGGGAGGAGTGGGGGTAGTGATGAGGCGGCAGAATCAGGCCACCAGCAACTGTTTGGCTGTGTTTCTGGTGCCAGTCCTATTCAAACCACAAGGCAACATGACTCTGCTCAAGGCTGATCTGCACTGCACCACACCACTTTTGACAAAGTTCCCCATGTCTGAAGCTGAAGTGGCTTTCTGGACTCTAAACCCAGCATGAGAAAGTTCTACTTCTTCTGTTACTGTTTTGTGGGAGGGATTCCGGTACATCCCGGAAATTTAGGTTTGTGCAGTTAAAGTGGATTAATAAGCCTCTGTCACCCTATCGCACCTAGGGATGGGTGAAAATCTTGATTCAGCTTGCACTTCAAGCAGAATTTATCAAATTTGCAATTTCTGAAACAATATGAGAACCTAAACACAGCCATCCTTCAAAATTTGCATTTATTAGAATTTTGGGATGCAGTTCACCAACTAAACAACATTTACAAAAATGCATATATGAGGGGAAAGTGTACATAGAAATGAATACACGACTGAAAATAACATGAAACAGGCATGAAATGATGAGAAATGGCTTGCAAAAATGTGTACCTTTGTCAAAACTGCCTACAAATATGTGTTTATTTAGAGAAATTCGCACTAAAATGGTGGAGAATTTTCATGAGGATTTTTTTTAAAAAAATTGCAGATCGCTGTAGAAATGTAGAGAACTGAATTTAACACTGGAAAAATGAGAAATGGGGAGAACCGAAACGGACAGATCTTTCCTTCCCTAATCACAACAAATCAATTTTTCTTTGTGGCTAGGAAAGTGTAAGGGAAATGCACTGAAAAATGTGAGGTGAATACATGCTTTCCCGGTAATCATCCAAACACCCTGCAAGCTAATCTGGATAAATGCACATTGTTGTATAACTGTCCCATAAACAAATCAGAATGAACGCTCAGTGAAGACTGGAAGTGGTCTAACTACAGTTAGTTTTATGCAAGCAAATCAGCCTGGGGTGTTAAGTACACTGGTCCTGGATCTTTTGGGCAGCTTCTCCTGATCTATTACTGGCAGTGATCCAGTTTTTGCCTACCAGAATGTTAGCTGGATCCAGTGACTTCAGTGGTTACAATGTTGACACTTGTCTGTTTTTTCATGCTAGAGCTTATAGTTAAAATACCAACACGGCGCCCTAAACTAACAGCCACAACCAAAGCCCCAACTAGGAGTAGAGCAACAGCAGAACCACCTCGAGCTACAACTCCAGACTGGATGGAACAACTTTTGACCCTTCTGAGAAATCAGAACAGAGTGCAGACAACCACAGCACCACCAAAAACAAGAGTTCCAAGGCCCAGAAAGGGTGGAAGGGCTGGGAGAAGAAGAGGTCAGAGGAGGAGAAATAAGCCGACCAGTGCTCCCTCCCATCCACGGAATGGTGCAGTCCGAATAATGAATGGCAGTGTGAAAGGGAAGAACCGGGGCAGGGTTGAAATTTTTATCAATGGAGAGTGGGGCACCGTGTGTGATGACTTGTGGACCTCAAAGGCGGCTGCAGTGGTTTGCCGCCAGTTGGGTTTTGCTTTTGTGATCAGGGCGACCAAGAAAGCAGCGTTTGGTGAGGGGCATTCACTTCCTATTCTTCTTGATGATGTTCAGTGCACGGGACGCGAGAAGAACCTCCTTGAATGCTCCCATGCAGACATTGGGAAGCACAACTGTTCCCACAAAGAGGATGCGGGAGTGATATGTAGTCATGAAGATATTTTTGACACTGAACAGTAGGAGAAGGGGAACCATGGCATGCTACTAAGTCCTGTCCTTAAAAAAAAACACTATCAGACATGTATGGATAATTAACACATCTTGATTTAGAAATCATAAGGGTTCAATACACTTAGGCTGTGACATTAAAGGGGTGTTCTGCAAGGCTTAGGCCCTTGAGGGTCACTAGGCCAGTCACACATCTGGTCCATTTACTTCCCTTAATGGTCCACTCAATACCCACTGCTACCGCCTACTGAGTTATAGGAGAGCAGGAGGACTCAGCTGGTTGGTGGTGGGAGTGTGCCTTCAAAGGGGCTTGCTCCATTAGCGCAAAGCCATTTACAATGCAAAATGCTTCAGTACAGAGCCTCTTTGATTGTACTAAGGAGTTCCCAATGAGGACCTCCCTTGTGCAGCCAATCCCAGTGGGTTTACCTGTCAGTGCCAATCAGCTGATTAGCACTGACAGGGAGTCCTGCTTGCAAAGGAACTGTTGGGAGCTCTCTTTAATTGTGCCTTTGTAACCACATCTTTACCTGCCCCACAGCTGATGTGACATATATCAGGTGTGGGGCAGGTGGGTGTGGTTTGTGAGGAGTGGCCTCAAAGGCCAAATTGGGATTTGTGCCATACCTAACTAGGCCAGTAGGCCAGAGGTTTCCCACTGTTGCTTTATTGGCTTAATTGGGGATATCCATACAACAGAGTGGGGAACCTCTGACTCATGGACCACCCCCCAGGCCATTTTATGGAAGCCACACCGGCCCACCCTACATGAATGCATCATACATGATGTCAGGGGTGGGGTGGGTAAGTGCAGCACTTCCAAGGCACAGTTGGGTGCTTAAGGTGGACTCCTAATTGCTTCTTTGCTAGAACTAGGTGCTCCCCCAAACCCTTATCAGTTGATGGGCAGTAGGAGCACACCTTGCTCAAGGAAAGGAAAGTGGTGTCCAGTCAGTGGAAACTTCTCCCTCCCGGTTCACTTGCCACGGTGGTGGCAGCAGGAAGGGGAGAAATAATTATCTGCCCCTCTCCTGTCGCTGTGGCCATCATCACCACTGGGGTATAACAGTGGCAACAGCAGCAGTAGCAGGCCAAAGGCAAGAATTCTTTCTCCCTTCATTCCAACCTACACGAAGGGGAGAAAAAATACTTGCCTTTGTCCTGCTGCGTCTGCATTTTAAAGTGCAGGCTTTTCTTCCCTCCCTTGGTGAGGGAGAATTCTTTCTTTTGCCCTGTGCTCCGTCAATCCACCTGTCAATCATGTGACAGCATTCTATTGACAGATGAATGGCCCTGCCCACATGTCAGATTTGGCCCCTGATAAGGATCTGGCCCATGAAGTCAAAAAAATCCCCCTACCATATAAGACATGTGAGGGAGGATGTACTGACTTTATAATCCACCCAGAACAGTAGACATATTCATTTAGGGAACAAAACGTCCAGGAGAAATGCAGAATAGAAAGTAAGAGTTTTGATACCTAAAACCTAACTTAGCTGACTGTCCCCTTTACAGTTATTCTAATTATTTTTCCTATGCTTTCTCTGACCTCTTTCCGTCTGCTCAACTATAGCTCAACTCTCCATCCAACAGTCATTCTCAATGGCCACTCTACCTTTGTTACTCAGCGTGCTTTCAGACAGGTGTGTATTGGGGGATGGGCCATGGGTGCTCCTCAGGCTTCTGAGTTGTCCACATGACATTACTGGTATCAAACTGCCAGCCCTTTCTTTTTTTCTTTCCAGTCTTTCCAGGAAAAATTTGATAAGTTCAAAAAAGCTGATGCCAACAACCTGTTTGCAATGCCTGAACCCCATGTTTACAGTATTAAGCTTACATCTGGAAGCAACTTCTCTGACTTCACCCAGCATTACATCATATTCCTTGGCTATTATTCTTCCATCCACTCCTCTTTTACACATGCCTACAGTAGAGCTAGTGTGGTGTAGTGGTTAGAGTGTTGAACTACGACCTGGGAGACCAGGGTTCGAATCCCCACACAGCCATGAAGCACACTGGGTGACTTTGGGCCAGTCACTGCCTCTCAGCCTCAGAGGAAGGCAATGGTAAACCACCTCTGAATACAGCTTATCAGAGGATTGCCATAAGGCGGAATCAACTTGAAGGCAGTCCATTTGCATTTTTTTTACAGTAGAGCCATTGAAATCAATGGAAAGTAAGTTAGGCATGAGTAACTTAACATTGAGCCTACTCTATGCATGATTAAGCCTGGATCCAATCCACTGTTTGTGTATATCAGATGAATAAAAGGAGTATGTTGTATATAAACTGACTATATTTGTAGTCAGCGTTTGCTTGCCATTTTACAAATGGAATAATGTATAATTAACCAGCAGCTCTTTAAAAAAATGGTTTCCATTATAAATAAAAGAATAATCGTGTTGGATATGTGGATATAAAAAAATACTGGGCAAACATCCCAAGCTGATTTAATATTATTCTTTGATGTTAAGGATTTATATTCTGTGGTCCATGTCTTACAAAAAAAGATTAATAGGCATGTACAACAGCAGTACTCTGCAGGAACTCAGCTGAATGTTTGGATACTTCCACTCACTGCTTTTGCGTCCTCCAATTCTAGCAACCAGTTAAAGAGAATAAAAGTCTGATCCAGCCAGTCACATTCCGGTCTAGTAGCAACCCTTATTTTAGATGTTTGTGCTTTTTAAAGTGAGTGAAATAACAGCAGTGGCACAGTAAGTGAAGCCCAGGGGAGCCTTGGAAACTGGTTGAGACAGTAATCAAAACTAGGGCAGCAAGACTTTCCCCTTGTAAACCTGAATTCCCAAATTCTTCACATCTTTCAGCTGATGTTTTTTATTGTGCTATTAATTTTTATTTATTTATTATTTGATTTATATCCCACCCTTCCTCCCAGTAGGAGCCCAATTAATTAGAAAATTAATTAGTAATTAGAAAACTGAAACACCATAAGTGACTGGAAAATATGCAAAGAACATAAAGGGCATGACTAAGTCTCAGAAAATAGTAAGAAAATCCAGACTAAGGATTGTCAAGGCCAATATGCGTTTAATGCATCATGCAGAGGAAGGACATGAGAACATCAAAGCATGAGTCAAGGGCAAGCTGGCCTAAAGCTTCACATTTCCTGGATTATATAGACCCAGAAGTAACATGATTTCAGCCAATGGTGTTTGTAACTTTTTCTGCTCCATTAAATGTTTGGCGAAGCAAAAATGTTTTATGCAAGGATTAAAGTGTTTATTTGGAAGAGTTTAAAAAAACTTAGGGGGTTGCACAATCCCCCCCCTTTATCACCACAATGTCTGAAAAGATCACTGGTTGCCATTTGAGGCAAAATGACAGCTCCCCTTCAACTATAATTCAAGTGGAAAAGTTGTTTTCAAGTGCAATCCTATACATTTTACTCAGAAGTACATCCTACTGTGTTGAAGGGCCTTACTCCTTACTCAGTATGTTTGGGGATGCAATCTAACACTTCCCCAAAAAGACTTTTCAAGCCTTTCAAAACAGCCTAAAAATGTCATCCGCACTACTCCCCGTCACCCACCTCAGGTTAGCATCATGATATGTAGCTTGATAAAATAAAGCTTCCATGTTTGCTACCAGACATAAAAACTTGACTGCTCTATAACACTTTGAAATACTAAAAGTTCATTTACTTGGAAGAAAGATTTGTAAAACACATTCACATAACCACAGTGCTCCATTGGATGTGAGTGTAGAGATAAGTTTTCTTGGTGTAAGGACATTCACAAATTATAAGGAAAGTTTCCATAAGTTTAGTCCAGGGCGGTGACCTTGTAAGCCTCCAGATGTTGGACTCCAATTCTTATCAGCCCCAGCAAGTTTGGCCAAAGTGATGATGCGTGTCATATTTATTTATTTATTATTTGATTTATATCCTGCTCTTCCAGCAGGAGCCCAGGGCAGCAAACAAAAGCACTAAAAACACTTTAAAACATCATAAAAACAGACTTTAAAATACATTAAAACAAAACATCTTTTAAAAGCTTTCAAGACATCTTAAAAAAAAGATTTAAAACAAATTAAAAAAAAAGGTTTAAAAACATATTAAAAAGCAATTCCAAAACAGACACACACTGGGATAAGGGCTCAACTTAAAAGGCTTGTTGAAAGAGGAAGGTCTTCAATAGGCACCAAAAATAACAGAGATGGCGCCTGTGTAATATTTAAGGGGAGGGAATTCCACAGGGTAGGTGTCACAACACTAAAGATCCATTTTCTATGTTAAACAGAATGGACCTCCAGACAAGACGGTCTTTCAGGTATCCTGGTCCCAAGCTTTGTACACCAAAACAAGAACCTTGAACTTGGCCCGGTAGCAAATGGGCAGCCAGTGCTATTCTTTCAGTAGCGGGGTGACATGTTGGCGATACCCTGCCCCAGTGAGCAGTCTCTCTGCCGCATTTTGCACCAGCTGCAGCTTCCAAACCAACCTCAAGGACAGCCCCACATAGAGAGCATAACAGTAATCCAGCCTGGAGATTACCAGTGCGTGGACAACAGTGGTCAGGCTATCTGGTCCAGAAACTGCTGCAGCTTTCTTACCATCTGAAGCTGGTAAAAGGCACTCCTAGCCACGGAGATCCCCTGGGCCTCTAGCAACAAAGATGGATACAGGAGCAGCCCCAGACTATGGACCTGCTCTTTCAGAGGGAGTACAACCCCATCCAATGCAGGCAACTGACCAATTATCCAAACTTGGGAACCACCAACCCACAGTGCCTCTATCTTGCTAGGATTCAGGCTCAGTTTATTGGCCCTCATCCAGCCCACCACCAAGTCCAGGCAGCGGTCCAGGACTTGCACGGCCTCTCCCGATTCAGATGTTATGGAGAAATAGAGCTGGGTATCATCAGCATACTGCTGACACCTTGCCCCAAATCTCCGATGACCACTCTCAAGGGCTTCATATAGATGTTAAACAGCATTGGGGACAACTGCCAGGGGGCCGAAAGACAGTCACCCAATGCTATTCTTTGAAAACGACCTTGGAGATAGGATGAGAACCACTGTAAAACAGTTCCTCCAACATCCATCTCACCAAGTCAGCCAGAAGGATACCATGGTCAATTGTATCAAAAGCCTCTGAGAGATCAAGTAAGAGTAACAGGGTCGCACTCCCCCTGTCCTCCCGATAAAGGTTATCCATCAGGGCAACCAAGGCTGATTCAGTCCCATAACCAGGCCTGAACCCAGACTGGGATGGGTCAAGATAATCTGTTTCATCCAAGAGTACTTGCAATTGCTGCACCACAATCTTCTCAATCACCTTTCCTAAGAAGGGGGAATTTGCGACTGGTCAGTAATTGTCGCAGACCAATGGGTCCAGGGTGGGCTTTTTCAGGAGCGGTCGAATCACCACCTCTTTCAGGGCAACTGGAACCACTCCCTCCTACAATGATGCATTGACCACACCCTGGATCCACTTGATCACACCCCCTTGGTAAGCTTTAATAAGCCAAGAAGTGCAAGGGTCAAGAGGACACTTTGCTGGTCGCATCATCGCAAGCACCTTATCTACGTCATCAGGCCACATCAACTGAAACCGTTCCCAAGAAGTTGCAGCAGACGTTGCACTGGACACCTTATTGAGGACTACAGTAGATGTGGATGTGGCCTCAAGACTGCTATGGAGGCAAGCAACTTTACCTTGCAAACAATTCACAGTGGGCCTCTGAAGGGTCTAAGACTCCATTTCCTGGAGTTGATGTCAACAGACCTCTGACAATATGGGAAAGCTCCTCTGGACAGCTACTTGGTGATGGAGGCAGAAAAGTGGGCCTTCTTCGTCGCCCTCACCCTCACACAGTAGGCACTGTTATGTTTTATTTGTGCCTGATCAGCCTCACAGCACGTCTTTCACCACTTGTGCTCTAGCCGTCGTCTAGCCGGTTTCATTGCCTTTAGCTCACTGGTGTACCAAGGTGCAAACTGGGCTCCACAATGCCAGAGAGGACGCTCAGGGGCAACTGTGTAAAGAACCCAACACGCCTTGCTGTTCCACAGTGTGATAAGGGCTTCAACAGGGTCATCTGCTCTATCTACTAGGAACTCCCCCAGGGCATTCAGGAATCCAGTGGATTCCATTATTTATTTATTTATTACATTTATATACCACCCCATAGCCGAAGCTCTCTGGGCGGTTTACAGCAATTAAAAACAGTAAGTCTCTGGGGGCGGACCATCTTAATCTGTTCACCACACCTACAGGGGAGGATCAGAGTCCTAAGTCTAAACATCACTAGGAAGTGGTCTGACCGTGACAATGGGGTGACATCCACCACCTCCATCTCCAGATCACCCCTTCCTCCATTTGGAGCAAAAACCAAGTTGAGCGTGTGCCCTGCTCTATGTGTTGGGCTGGTGACAACTTGAGACAGCCCCATGGTTGTCATAAAGGCCATGAAGTCCCGAGCTGGAACACTACAGGCAGCCTCAGCATGGACATTCAAATCACCCAGGACTATCGTTCTGGGGTCCTCCAATACCACAGCCAAGATGGCCTCTGCCAACTCAGTCAGAGAAGGTGCTAGGCAGCAGGGTGGACTGTATACCAGCAGCAACCCTAGTTTACTGTCACCTGGGCCCGACACCAGGTACAGGTCCTCACAACCATCTCCAAGACAAAGTGGTTTCCTGGTGACAGAGATGGAAGTTCTGTAGATTACAGCAACTCCTCCCCCCATCCCTGCAGCCTGTGCTGGTGTTGCACCAAGTATCCAGGTGGGCAAAGCTGGGTCAGATCAACTCCTCCCAGCTCACCCACCCAGGTCTCGGTAATGCACACCAAATCGGCATCTTCATCCACAATCAAATCATGGATGAGTGTGGTCTTATTGTGTACCAATCTGGCGTTAAACAACAACACACACAGGCCAGCGGGCACACCAGATGACCAACAAGGAACTCATCCATGAGAAGAGTGGCAGCAAGGAACAAGGCGCAGATAGCCTTGCCCTCCTCTTCTATGGTAATTCACCACATCCCCATGGCTATATTTCCCTCTACCCGTGATCATTGAAATTGGGGTGGCATCACCCATATTTCTCCGTACTAAGACTCCTCCTAAACACCTGATATGGACCCAACACAAGCCCACCAACAAAGCCTGCCGGAGCCAATTATCCCCGTAGGCCTCTGCAAGGATTGGGAACAGTCATACCCATTCAAACTTTTTCACACAGGGCCCATCTACTCCCCCTCCTGTCTCACACCCAAGGAGGACCAGCCTTCTGCCAGTTACAGACTGTCATTCTGAAGGCATCTGGTGACTTTCTCCTACCATTGAGTTCACTGCACAGGGTCTCACCCTGTGCAGGAACTACACATGCACCACATGCCCTCCCCACCACCAATCTCCTCAAGATTGGTTTAACAGAAAATAAAATTTAAAAAAGGCAATAGAAGGGGGGTAGCATCCTCACCCTCATGACTCCCTAAGAGGCTCCCCAAGAGGTAACTCCCTTTGGTGTTTCCCCTTCGGTGGCAACTCTGCCAACAGCAGACCCGCCGCCCAAGGGCAGCTGGGCTTTTATGCCTCCTGACCCAGCCAGCAGCTGATGCAAGAGGCTGCAAGATTAACTGCAGCCTCTCTCTGGAGGAAAGGTCAGGCAGGGGGTCCCAGTCCTTGCAGCACTTACCAGGGACTTCAGCTGTCTTGAGAGACAGCACCTCAAAGGAGCGAGCAGCAAGCACCCAGATGCTCAGATACTCACTCCCAGGGCAGGTCTTCTTCAGTCGGCTAGTGCTGCAGCTGATTGATTATATCTGCATGAATTTGCATAGAAGAAAAAACAATTCTAAATGAAAAAAGCAGGCATTGTTTGTTTTTATATGACACATGTATCAACCTCTTAGAAGCATTCCCCATTCTCATATAGAGAATCTCTTAAGATGCCATCTCAAATATTTGTATTTAATTTTTTTTTTAAAAAATCTGCTAATTGGAGGTTCCCCACCCCTGCTTTTAGATTGCCTTTTGTTGTTGTTAATTATGTGCCTCCAAGTTGACTATGACTTATGGCAACCCTATGAATCAGCGACCTCCAATAGCATCTGTTAAAAACCACCCTGTTCAGATCTTGTAAGTTCAGGTCTGTGGCTTCCTTTATGGAAACAACCACTAGATGGCAAACCATTACTACTTTGTTTAAGTTTAGTGAGGCAACTCAGTGAACCTGTTGCTACAAAACCAGCAGTTTCCTGAGGAATATTAAAGACTAACAGATTTATTAGGCTGCCCTCCAAAATATGTGTTGAAAGTTTTTTTTTACACATTTCACCTTTTGAAAGACTAAGTTGTTCTGTGAACAGAAGGTTCTGTGAGCAGAAGTCAGCTCATAGGATCTCTAGAGCCAATCTAGTATATTTAATGTTTTATAAATATATCACAGCTTTTTCATTTCATTTCATTTCAATTTTTTATTAATTCTAGTTTCACAATTTCCCTTTTTAAATAAATCCATTTCTTTTACATCCATTTTTTAAGTCTTTATTCTTTTGAGACTCACTTCCTCAGTCCTTTCAACTTAACTTTCATAGTATATTTTTTCCACCCACGCGCACAACCTGTTTTTTCTTATCTACCTGCACAATCTTTATTTTCAGCCCACTTCCCCAAGTGCAATTCTCTTGAATGTCTACTTTCAGTCTTTAGTTCCTTTTTATTCCACTTGCACAATTCTGGGTTTTTTTTAATCAATTACACAATCTCTCATTTTCTTTGCGCTCCCTTGGAATCCCTTTGAAATCTTTTGAACACAGTTTGTTAAATCTTACCCAGTTCTTTCAGTTCTGCTTTCACAGATTTCACATCTTTCAAATCCAATGCTATCTTTTAGCCCACTTATGTCTGTTAAGCAGCCCTCAATCAATTTATACACTCTCATAGTAAGTATAAATTAATTATGCAACCTGCAACGCTTCTAAACTGAATGGGTGAGTCAGCTGAACCATTCAGTTGAGGTCTTCCAGATCCCAGATGCACAAGAGGCTGTAGGGCAGAGATAAGGATCCCGTGGCCCTCCAGCTGTTGTAGGACTCCAAATCCCATCATCCCCAACCAGCACAGCCAATGATCAGAGATGGACGCCAACAAAATCTGGAGAGCCACAGGTTCCTCATGCCTTCTTAAACAGGAAATGCTAGTCCACCGTAGTGGCTTGTTCTCACTGCTTGCTCCCTTTTTTATGAAGAAAAATGTGACACATATTGTACAACCTGGTTATAATATCCTATTAAACAAACCTGAATCCCATAATCATGTGGCTGTGAGTTGATTAATTGATCAATATATCTGCATAGGGAAAAAATAGACCAAAAGGAAAAGAAAAAAAGCATGCTTTGTTTTTACATGATACACACACATATGTCATCCTCTTAAAAGCATGTCCCATTCTTGCACAGGAGGGAATACCTCATAAGATGCCACCTGTTGTTGCCATAAGTATTTGCCCCTATTGTATCTTTCATGCTGCTGTTATACTTTGAAGAATTTCCAGCAGAAGTGTAACCTGCTGTTGAGGGGATGCCACCAAGATTGCCTGTCCCTCAGCTTAATAAGGTGGTCTCAGCCAATTTTGTATCAATACTAATGTTTAATGTTGTGGTTTGTAAAGTGCCCTACAGTAGTTATTATGGTGTCCCTCACTGCCCTGAAGGTTGTAAAATCCCCACTATACAGATGAGGGCTCAAGGCTGAAAGTGAACAATACCTAGCTGTTAAATGTGTTTTTAAAAAGCTCAAAGTGCTTCACATCCATGGTCACAGTAATCCTATCCCAAGATATGTCACTATGATTTCCCCCATGCTGCGGATGGGGAGGGGAGGAGGTTAGGGCTGATACTGAGAGATGCTGGCTTCTCTAAACCCATCTAGTTCAGCATTATCAGACATTAGAAAATTCTCATACATATACAAGGATTAAAGCAGGAGTGGCGAACCTGTAGTGCAAGACAACTCCCATCATCCCTGACTGTTGGCTATACTGGCTGGGGCTGATGGGAGTTGGAGTCCAACAGCATCTGGAGAGCTACAGGTTAGCCACCCCGGATTAAAAGGTTCTGTCCATGATACTTGACCCCTTTTGAGTTCTATTTTATCAAGTTTCCTTGATAAAATTACATAGCAATTTAGGATTGCTAAGTGCAGCACCGACATGGCTGCTTTACTACTCAGGCCTCTGGTTATTATTTCCCCTGCAATAGCACCACAGGGTGTCCCCACCCAATTCTGGTCCAAGACCCGGCTTCCTGAGATGGGTTGGAAGGCCAAACTGTCCTAGTGAAGAACTATTCTAGTGATTTGTCTCATCTAGGCAATTCTGGTCTCAGAATTCCCGTTCAGCTGCTAGGCCAAACGAGTCTAAACTTTCAATCAGGCCATAGGAGGGGTTGCCAGCGTCGGCATGCACAGTTATGTGAGTGAACACCTTTTGTCTAGAGTTTGAGGCTCCTTAGACAAGATCTGTTAGGGTTTAAGCTTCATGGGAACACACATAAAGAGAAGTAGAAGTCCCAGGTAAGGTGCACTGGTTAGAAGAGAAACGGCTTATCAAGTGACCTTCCTATGAGATGGGGATGAACCTCCAGCTCTCAGCGTAACATTATGTGGATAGAGGGAGCATAGAGGGAGAAGCAGGGAGAGGGAAACAGAGGCAATACCAAAAGAGATGAGGTGATGAAGAGAACAGTTCACACAGCGCATAGTTAAACTGTGACATTTATTCCCACAAGAGGCAGAGATGGCCGCAAGCTTGGATGGCTTTAAAAGAGAATTAGACAAATGGAGGATAAGGTTGTCAATGGCTACTAGCCATGATGGCTAAGATTTGCCTCCACAGTCAGAGGCAATATGCTTCTGAACACCAGTTCATGGAAACTGCAGGAAGGGAGAGTGCTGTTGTGCTCAGGTCCTGCTTGTGGGCTTCCCAGAGGCATGTGGTTGGCCAGTGTGAGAAAAGGATGCTGGCCTAGATGGGCCACTGGCTTGCCCCCAAAGGCTCTTCTTATGTTAACTGGCAAGTTCTTGAAAGATGCAAGTATCAATTAATGGACGCTGGATCTATCAAAGCTCTTCTTGTGAGAAGTGGGGGGAGGACAGAGCCATTTTCAAGCAATCAGTTCAGACCTCTGGCAAAAACCATTTGTCCCTCTCCAGTAGCCCACTGGATAGAAAGTAAGAGAGAGGAAGAAAAGAGAGTAGCAGACAGGGAGGAGTTGGCTCGACCCACTTTTGGCTCTGACCGCACAAGGAACACCCACTGCTGGCATGTGGCATCTTATAAATCACCCCCAAGGCTCCCAATGCCTGTCCTACAGTAATGAGAAATCCAAAATATTTTTCCTGAAAATCAAATTTATCTACAAAAGGCTTTGCAAGTGCTGCCAGTCAGCTTGACCATTGGCACCTGCAAAGCCCTGCTTCTTTCCTGCACGGTTTGATTTCAAATGAAAACGCTTCACCTGTCGTCATGACAGTATCATGTGATCATCAGAGAAAGGCAGCCCTGCCCACTTGTCAAAATGGCCCACAGGGGAAGTCAGTCCCCTACCCCCGTGTATGAAATGCAGTTTTTAAACATATTCTAGTAAGAGTTCTAAAATGCCACAGGCAGCGTCCCATAGTTGATGTTCTGTTTAATCCTCCCCACCAATCTGGCGGCGTGGTCTCAGTCTGCATACTACAGCATCAAATGGCTTCAGTGTTCCTGTGTCCATAATGTTGAAGCTCTGTGGTGGAACCAGCTGGAATTCAAACCGCTGAAGAAATTTGGCCATCACCACTTTTGCTTCCATCTGTTATAAGAAACAAACAAATATGAAATTGTGAGGTAGCTCTTATTTATTTTAATGTGGTCTTTCCAAGGAGCTCAGTGTGAGCGACACTTTCCTGGGTTGTCATAAGGCCAGTCGGTCAGCTAAGGCACAGAATCCAGACTTCCCTTAAAATATCCCTTAAAGTTTCAAGCAAGCAATTCAGACCTCTGGCAAAACTCACAACCTACTTAGAGTGCAGAAAGCCTCGCCCTTTCTACCAGTAGTTACATACACTTACTCCAGCCATGTGAGGTGAGGAATAGTTACTACCCTGGAATCTACCTAGACCAGAACAATATTCAGTTAAACCATAAGCCTCCTCGGGGTGGGGAAAACTGGATCTAGTGCTGTGCCAGATCCAGAACTGGCTCACTCTCTGCAGGCCACTTTTGACAGGTGGGCAGGAATTCAAGCCGGAGCTGTAAAGGAAAAATCTTCACAGTTGTTGTTTAAAGACCATGGGTTGGATTCAATGTAGCGCTAAGTCATTCTTGCATGAGCAGAATGACTTTCCTTGCACAATGAGTGCCCCACCTCTCCTTCCCCCACATGTCCCCTAATTTGTTCTGGGGGTTCCCCCAAACACTCAAGAGCAAATTTGGGGGGGGAGAAGGAAGGGGAAAGTCCTGTTGCACAAGCAGAAGTTGTTCTGCTCACAGAAGGATTTAGCTGAATACTAAGGGCCCTCTGATTCCTTAGTATCCCTGCCTGATCACTAAGATCTTCAGGGCAGACCGGTGGCAGTTGGTGGCCCCATGTCAGTGAAGCAGTGGAATCTGCTCAGGGTTTTAGTCTGAGCTTTCAAGGAGCTGTCCAGGATGTCCAACCGTGAAAGCTCAGACCAGGAGTGCATTCCATTGCGCCACTGACATGGAGCTGCCCGCCGTCACTGAGGCAGTCTCTGTTAGCAGCCTTCCATGGCTCAGATGCACAGCTCATATCCACCAGGAGTCATACTTTCAAGCATTGTGGGAAAGATTCTGTGGAATTCTCTCCCAGCTGAGATCTTGAACTTTAGGTGCTTGACAAAGACCTTTCTATTTCAGGCATTTTAAGTATTATGCCTATGTATGGAAGTTGACTTTTTACCTGTGATTTTTGTTTTAAACACAATTATTTTGATTGGTGGATTGTTTGTTGCATAAACCACATTGTGACCATCTATGGTGGAAAGTGCTCTCTAAATACTGGAAATAAATAAATGAAAATGAAATTGAATTCAAGCTGGGATTACAATAAAGGTATTGGCTAATTTTGGAGTCGTCTTCTTATGGACCAACACTGACATTTTAAAAAGCAAAAGTAATTAAGACAACATTCATTATATGATCTCAATCTGAAAAGGCACTCTCTGTTTCTGTGACATGCTGACCCTCACCAATCCTTGTTTCCATTATTTTCACATTATTTATTATTGTCTGTAAATATCCTACACGTTTATCCCACTAGTGCTCCCAGGGCAGATTAAAAATAAAAAGGAAACCCATCATAGTCTGTACAATCAGTACAAAGTAAGAGATCTAGCAGTAATTGCAGACTTAACATGTCTGATTTGTCTCAATTATAATTTCATCTAAATTGTTAGCTTTAGGTGTACAATCATCACAAAGTCAGCCTTATAACAAAACCCACCAATCTCCAATACTTAATTATGTGTTTTCACACTATTTTTCATAAATGTCACTGTAAGGCTGTTTTCTTGCTTCCCACAAACTTAGTGTGTTTAATAAATAATGTATTTTCTAACCCAAATGAAATAGGAGACTCCTAGAGCACATTTCAAGAGCTCTCAATTTACATAGTCTTGCTCCTGCAACTTCTGAAAATCTTGGTGAAATACTAAACCCCTAAATAGTTCACACCCATTTCCCAGTAAATTTCTATTTCCTTACTGGTCACACTGATTTCACAAATCCCAAACCACAGTAACTACAAAGTTACCAGAGTGACTATACAGTTCCTAGAGTGTATGCACAGCCCCCAGAGGGACTTGAGACACCTTGCTCTTAAAAAGTATAAATGCAACAAACACACCCCAGCCTGTTGTTAAGACTAAGCCTTGTGAATGTTGAAAAGATGTTAAAATAAATGTTTTTAAATTGTAGCAGGCTGA
Source organism: Rhineura floridana (assembly GCF_030035675.1). Taxonomy (NCBI): domain Eukaryota; kingdom Metazoa; phylum Chordata; class Lepidosauria; order Squamata; family Rhineuridae; genus Rhineura; species Rhineura floridana. The sequence continues at coordinate 214,128,307 of NC_084481.1, forward strand.
GATGGCAGTTTTCAGTGGTCAAGCATTGACAATGTCACCTTCAATGGTCTTACTGTGTAACTTTGACGGCCCAAAGCAACACCTGTTTCATAAAGGACAAATTATATTCTTGATCATTTCAGCATCATTGCAGGGTTGGTATATACAGTGCTGTGAAAAAGTATTTGCCCCCTGCCTGATTTTCTGCATGGTTGCATATTTGTGGTACTGAATGTTATTATATCAGATCTTGAACCAAACCTAATATTACGGAAAAGGGAACCTGAGTGAATAAATAACACAAAATGTTGATACTTAATTCATTTATTTATTAAAGAAAGTTAAGCAATACCCAATGCCCCCGTGTGAAAAAGTAATTGCCCCCTTACACTCAAAACCTGGTTACATCACCTTTAGCAGCAATGACTGCAACCAAACACTTCCTATAGTTCTCGATCAGTCTCTCACAGCTCTGTGGTGGAATTTCGGCCCACTCTTCCATGCAGAACTGCTTTAACTCAGTGACATTGGTGGGTTTTCCAGCATGAAGTGTGCCTTTTAGCTCCTCAATGGGGTTTAGGTCTGGACTTTGATTAGGCCATTCCAAAACTTTAAATTTCTTGTTCCTCAACCATTCTGATGTAGACTTGCTTGTATGTTTTGGATCATTGTCTTGCTGCATGACCCAGCTGCGTTTCAGCTTCAGCTGACAGATGGATGGCCTGACATTCTCCTGTAGAATTCTCTGATACAAAGCAGAATTCATGGTTCCTTCAATGATGGCAAGTCATCCAGGTCCTGATGCAGCAAAGCATCCCCAAACCATGACACTAACACCACCATGTTTGACTGTTGGTATGAGGTTCTTCATGTGGAATGCAGTGTTCGGTTTTCACCAGACATAACAGTGCCCATGTTGCCCCAAAGGTTCCATCCATTGTTCCAGAACTCTTGACAATTGTCCAGGTGCTTTTTGGCAAACCATGTTCTATGGACAGATGAGTCAAATATGGAACTTTTTGGGCAATATGGGCCCCGTTATGTCTGGCGAAAACCATGAATTCTGCTTTGTATCAGAGAACTTTACAGGAGAATGTCAATGGTTGAGGAACAAGAAAATTAAAGTTTAGGAATGGCCTAGTCAAAGTCCAGACCTAAACCCCATTAAGATGTTGTGGCAGGACCTGAAAGGCACACTTCATGCTGGAAAACCCACCAATGTCACTGAGTTAAAGCAGTTCTGCATGGAAGAGTGGGCTGAAATTCCACCACAGAACTGTGAGAGACTGATCAAGAATTACAGGAAGTGTTTGGTTGCAGTCATTGTAGCTAAAGGTGACGTAACCAGGTTTTGAGTGTAAGGGGGCAATTACTTTTTCACATGGGGGCATTGGGTATTGCTTAAACTTCTTTAATAAATAAATAAGTATCAAAATGTTGTGTTATTTGTTCACTTAGGTTCCCTTTCCCCTAATATTAGGTTTGGTTCAAGATCTGATAACATTCAGTACCATAAATATGCAACCATGCAGAAAATCAGATAGGGGGCAAATACTTTTTCATGGCACTGTACTGTTCTGATGTTTTGCAGTGGGGTGGTATATGCATTCATTTACAAACAGCACAGTGATGGCACACACTTGAGGATATTTTGAATGACATCTGGTAATCCATGTGTGAGCAACAGCAATAGTGGAAGAAATAACAGTCCTAATAAAAAAAGGCTCAAGGCCAAATTGATTTGGGCCACATTCACATCATACATTTTATTCCACTTTAAACAGCCATGGCTTCCCCCAAGGAATCCTGGAAAGGGTAGTTTGTGATGGGTTCTGAGAGTTGTTGGGAGACTCCTATTCTCCTCACAGAGCTACAATTTCTAGAGTGGCTTAACAGACAGTCCCTCTTCCTAGAGAACTCTGAACTGACATGCTCCCCCCTCCCTCCCTTCAGTTTGGAAGCTTCCTCTTCTGATTTCAAATAACCACAGTTTATCATTAAGTGTGAACCCTAAACTGTGGGTAATCTTACCTATGGATTGTTGAAAGAAGCCACATTCATAAACCATGGTTTAAGGTTGTCTTGTTTCAAGTAAAACTGTAGTCAAGTTAAACCACAGATTCCTGAGTGCGGATGACGCGACAGGTTCAAAAACGGAAGCAAAATCTTGCAGATTTCTCCTTGCAGCTGCACTGCAGGAGAAGGCTGAAGCACACAAGCCTGAGGGTCAGCTATTCATGTTCTTGGTTTAGGAAGCAGTTCAAACTGGGGCAAAACTGAAAGCCTTTAGAACAGAGATGAGGAACCTGTGGCCCTCAACATGGGGCTACACTACAAAATTACTATTATCCTAACCCAGCCTTTCCCAACCTTTGGGTCTCCAACTGTTGCTGGACTACAACTCCCACCAGCCCCTGCCAGCATGGCCAATAGTCGGGAATGATGGGAATTGTAGTTCAGCAACATCTGGGGACCCAAAGGTTGAAAAAGGCTGTCCTAAACTTTGGCCACACTGGCTGGCTGGTGCTGACATCTGGAGGGCAACAGGTTCCCCATCCTTACTTTACAAATTGGTGCTTCTTCCATTAAATATTTGGATAGCCACATTGTCTCCATGCTGCTGTTCCACCAGGCCCTTAACTAAGCTTCCACTCCTATTTGCCGCAATAAGCAGGATTCAGTTTTGCACCATAAGAAGCAGAAGAGGAGGGAACGCAGCTCAAAGAGGCCATTGCAGCAGGAAAGTGTGTGGTGCAAGAGATGTGCTCTGGGCTTTTAAAGAGATAGGCATCATTTTTTGGGGGGTGGTCTGGCAACTTTAATTGACTGCTTTACTTACCTGTGCAAATATCTGCCCAATACAGGAACGAGGCCCCAGAGAAAATGGGAAATAGGAAAAGTATGGCCTAAAGAAACAAAAGATGGACAAGAATCAGATGGTTTTGAGCACATGGGATATATTTCTTCCTCAAAAGCAGCCATGGCATGAACTTCAGTGGCTTAGACATTTCATATTACAGAGCACACATTCTCTCCAAGGGTGTGACTCATCTGCCCTTTCTATACAATGGAGATAGCAATATTTTATTACACAAGCTTATATGCTACATGACATAAACAGCATACCACGCTGCTGAAAGAATTCCACTGGCTGCCCATTAGGTTCCAGGCCAGGTTCAAGGTTCTAATTTTGGTGTACAAAGCCCTATGCAGCTTGGGACCAGGATACCTGAAAGATTGTCTTACCCCTTATGTACTCACTGTGCTCTGTGGATGAGGGCCTCTTGCAGATACCATCTCATCAGAAGGTCCGCTTCGCACAACATAGGAAGCGGACCTTGAGTGTTGTGGCACCAACCCTTTGGAATTCCCTCCCATTAAATATTAGACAGGTGCCATCTCTGTTATCTTTTTCGTGCTTATTAAAGACTTTACTCTTTCAACAAACCTTTTAAGTAGAGACCTTATTCCAGTCTGCGTCTGTGCTGGAGTTGCTTTTAAAGATGTTTTTAAAGTTGTTTTTTAAAGATGTTTTGTTTAAATATGCTTTAAAGTCTTTTTTTTAAGATGTTTTAAAGTGCTTTAGGTGTTTTTGTTTGCTGCCCTGAGCTCCTTCTGGAAGGAAGGGTGGGATATAAATTTAATAATTAATCAAAAAGGTGTGCAGCAAAGAATAACAAGAATATAAACTTCAGATTAAAATACGTCACATTGATCAATGGTATATACATCTGGGGGCATTTTACCTTTCCATTTCTCCAAGAGAGTGCTGCCAAAGGTGTTAGGCAGTCAACTTTGGCCACCAGCTCCTGTTCCTGTGTTGGTATAGTAGCTTGATCATAGCCATAATCACTTGCTAATCTCTGCATATCTCCATGCTGCAAAAGCTCTGTTCATTCATTTCTATAGATCAAGTTGCTGTTAAAAGGCACAGAAGTAGGCCAGGTCTGTCTTTTTCTTTGTTACCAACCCTATTTAAGGGTTATCTGGGGCTATCTGGACTGTAGCTCAAGTAGAGACCTTATTCCAGTCTGCGTCTGTGCTGGAGTTGCTTTTAAAGATGTTTTTAAAGTTGTTTTTTAAAGATGTTTTGTTTAAATATGCTTTAAAGTCTTTTGTTTTTAAGATGTTTTAAAGTGCTTTAGGTGTTTTTGTTTGCTGCCCTGAGCTCCTTCTGGGAGGAAGGGTGGGATATAAATTTAATAAATAATCAAAAAGGTGTGCAGCAAAGAATAACAAGAATATAAACTCCAGATTCCCGTTCCGTGCCCGGTACCTGCCGGGCAAAGGGGCGAGTTTTGCGGCCACAGCCGAAGCACAGGCCGCCATCAGGGGTGTGTGTGTGTATGCGGCGCGCCAGCGTGACACGCAGAAAGGAGGCAGGGCAGCTGAAGGCCATTTAAGGCCACTCCACCAGCATCCCGCCCTCCTTTGAATTTTGGCAGCAAGGCTTCCAGGGCAGTGAGGCCTTGCAGCGGCGGCGGCTGTGGCGAGGCGCAGGGAGCCTTCCGGCGCCAGCAACCCGCGGGAGGTAAAAAATGTCATTTTTAACATTCACAAATTTCTGATATTTTTTACTGGGCCCCTGAAACTCTTCAGAATTAGCAGTATGTGTCAAAATTCTGACAATTTATTTTCGTTACAACAAATCCTTAACACAAAAGCTCACCTTGGTTGGTCTTTGCTAAACCGATCAGGATCGAAGACCAGAGCATCCTTGAAAAACCTCTCCATGCGTCCCATGGCATATGTACTGAACTGCCAATGAACAGAGGTATTTGCATTTGTATATGCGATGTTGCAAAAACATTGGTTCTTCACAGTAAGGCTGGCCTTTACTAAATCTCTTCCCAGAGAGACTTAGCAGGCCTCTTCATTGCCTACTTCTTATTGGGCATGTTTTAGTTAATAACTACTTATCATCTTTATTTATACATCATCTTATACCCAAGGTCTCAAGCAGGGATGGGGAGAAATTCGATTCAATTCTCATTTCAAGCTGAATTTATCAGATTTGAAGTTTCCAAAACAATATGAGAACTAAAACACAGACATCCTTCAAAAGTTACAGTTCTCCAGCCAATGAATACAAAAATGCATATATTAGGGGGCAATGTGCATAAAAATTAATATATTCGTGAAAATAACATAGAAAACGGTATTATATTAGGAGAAATTCCTTGCGAAAATGTGTACAGTAGTCAAAACTGCATGCAAAGATGTGTGTATTAGGAGAAATATGCACTAAAGTGTTGAAGGATTTTAATGAGGGTTTTTTTTAAAAAAAATGCAAATTGCTGCAGAACTGTGGAGAACTTAGTTTAAGATTGGAAAAATGAGAAACAGAGAACCAAAACGGACAGATCCATCCATCCCAAGACAACTTTCACAGTGAACAAATAAATATTAAAAACATGCAACAATAATAACTAAATGTGATCACACTAAACATTCCCCCAGTCCCAAGTACACATTTTTCACCATAAAATTATGTTTTAGGGTTTTTCTACTCTCTCATTTTTGTTGCTTTGTTATAATTTAACATTGCTTTGATATACGGTGTCATTTTGGATATCATAACCTGCTCTGAGTGGGAGCTTTGCCTACAAAGGTGGGAAATTTACAGCAGTTCAGCCAACAGCATCCTGACGACTGGCAGAAAGAAAGAGGCAATGAAGGAAATGACCGCAACATATTGGGAATTATGACCATCTACAATCCGTCTTCCAACTGGAAGAGTTTTCTACAGAATGCAGGGGTGGCAGCAAAAGATAAACATGAAAAGTTCTCAGTGCCTCCATTTTCGACACTGGACAGAGCAGGTTTCACAAATTATACTACTGTTGGGATTGATTGTGCTCCTAAGTGGTAGAGTGCAAGCTCCTTTTCTCCTGGTCTTCCCTGGTGGAGAAATGATTGTTGTCCCACAGAAAACAATTCAGACATCCAGGACCTTAGTGTAGCTGTGGCTGGGAGTAGTGTTTCAGTTCAAAAACAAAATGTAGCTATAAATACAGGAGTGTAATGTGTAATTTTCTTCTAATGTAAACATTTAAAATGACACTGTTAATGCCAATGCAAATAAAATTCATAATTATTATATTTGTATTACAGGGGATAGGACTATGACTGAGTGAGGGTGGCTAGCCTTGCAAAGTAGCCCAATGTCTATAATATCTATTTTGCCAAAGTGAGGGGGGAAGTAGTTTGTGACAACCTTGAAATGTATTGCAAATTGTATTGTTTTTATTGTTTTATTGATGTGTTGCTGATCTTCTGTTGATGTATTATTGTTGTTTTATTGCTGTATCTTTATATTGGTGCTCTTTTGTAAGCCGCCTTGAGGGCCTTTTGGCCGAAAGGCGGGGTAGAAATATTACAATCAAAATAAAATCAAAAATAAAATGAATTCTGATATAAAAAATTGGGATTAAAAAACCAAAATTCTGCAATACTTCAAAAACTGAATTCTGCAACCTACATAAATGATGAGATATCCAGGTCCCTCTACTTTATGGAGCAGGCATGTATAGGATTGTGCTGTAAGTAAACTCGCATGTTATCCTGTATTACACATGATTTCTTTTGCTAGTTTTTGCAATTTTGCACAATTTATTCTGCTTCTGCTAGTCAGTCCAAGGAGGAAATTTGCAAAAAAAAAAAAATTCTTATTCAAGTGTGATCTATTCAATAATTTTTACTATTTGGCATAATTATTTTGGTTTTGTTTGTCATGCAGGGGTACTATGATCTATGCAGGGTACTGAAATCCATCCTCTGACCCTTGGAGGGACTCAGTCTGATATTTGAGATATGACTAAGTATGTTGCCTACATAGTTTCATAGATAGGTTAGCCAATGAAAGGACAAGGAAATTACTTTTCCTCCAGCCATGACCAGATTCTACTGCTTTTCCATGCTTTTGCAGGATCACAGCATATACATTGCCCTGGCTATAAAATTCAATTACATCAGTGGAGGTTTGGTGTTTAATTCAAAAGTGTCAGATAACCATACATGGCAGTCCATTCAAAAGACTCACAAATACAGTGGTGTTTGCTGGAATGCTGATCCCTTCAATAATGTGTTCCTTTCCTGTCCATCGTACGGTGCCTGGGGCTGGTGGATATAATCGCAGGACTTCTTTAAGAACCTAAGACAGCAAAGATGGATTTACCACCATATACCAAAGAGCCTTTCTTTCAACAGTTAGCATGATTTGGTAGATGGGAGGGCGGAATTTTCATAACAGAGGCACAATCTGATGAGAAAATGTGTGCATTATGCATAAGAAATGAGTAACAGAGGCATATTTATTACATCATGCCCAAACAAAAGGACCACATTAAAATGTGGTAAGCCAGAGATAGCCAACGCAGTGCCCTCCATATGTAGCGCGCTACAACTTCCATCATCCCAACGTGCTGGCATCCCATGCTGGCTGGGGAGGTGCAATCCATAACACTTGGGGGACACCATGTTTGCTACCCCTGTACTGAAGAATTTGTACCTGCAATGGCTGAGCTGCCCTGCTCTTGCAGGAGGGGTGGACCAGAGAGAATTAGAGTAATTTGTACATCCAGCATTTTAAGCAATTAAGAAGGTATCACAGTACCATGTTTATTGTTCTGGCGACCAATGTGGCAGCTAAGATTTCACTGTGCAATTAGAATTTCTTATGAGGTTTTAGCATGGGGAAACCTAGAATGTTCTTCTCACCACGTGAATATTACAGCTAAAGAGCTTTGAGATATTCTTTCCTTTAAATGATGCCAAGGAGAATGTTTTAAGTTTCTTTTTGAAATCTCTGTATTACTCTTACCGGCTATGCTAAGGCTCAATAAGGAGTATTCAGAGCAGCTTTGTGTTACCTGTGGCCTCATTCTTCAAGTGTACCTGTGATAAGTATTTAAGCTGTGCAAGATCTTCATAGGCAACATCTCTCTTCATACCAATGACCTCATCCACTTCAGCCTGAAGTCTAAGAAGCAGATGTAGAAGTTTTAGTCAAATGCCTACTGATCATTTAGACTTCTATACTGGAAAAAATCAGAGCTGCATACGCATCATACATTTAAAGTACAAGACCTCCGCCCAAAGAATCCTGGGAGCTGTAGTTTGTTAATGGTACTGTAGCTCTGTGAGAGTTAAGCTACTGTTCCCAGGATTCTTTGGGGGAAGTCATGTGCTTTAAATGTATGGTGTGTATGCAGCCCAGGATTTACCTTTCTAGGACTACTAAGCAGCACCATATTCCCTCACATAGACAAGATACTCGATTGTTCAGTTGGTCTGGGGAGAATAAATACCTTCTTCCAAAACATACTCAGTTTTTATTCTTCTGGATGGTCACAGAAGGAGCCCAGGGCAGCATCCAGGACACAGTTAAGTACACTTACGGTGAAGACAGATGCAATACACGTTGACCAATGGATCCAATCTAGAAATGGGCCCTATATTTCAGTGCAAACCTACCTTCCCCTTTCTCCAGAATCAAGCTCTGGAAATAATGTTAAACATGCATGTAGCACATAAAACAAACCAACGGACAGCCAATCTGAAGAACATGTAGGATGGAGGGACAAGATTGATAGGTTATTTATTTATTTATTTGGTTTATATCCCGCCCTTTCTCCCAGCAGGAGCCCAGGGCAGCAAGTAGAAATGCTAAAAACACTTTAAAACAACATAAAAACAGACCTTAAAATACATTAAAACAATGTTAAAAACAAAAAAACCTTTAAAAACATGTTTTAAAAAAGGGGTTAAAAACATATTATTAAAAAAACCACCATATTAACAAGCAATTCTAACACAGACGCAGACTGGGATAGGTCTCAACTTAAAAGGCTTGTTGAAAGAGGAAAGTCTTCAAAAGGCGCCGAAACGATAGTAGAGATTTAGTGTTCACACAATCACACTGCACATTGTGAAGCCGGGAAGAAGAACACCAGAGTGCTGCTGAATCAGAGAAATGAATTGTCTGGTCCAACTTCCTGTTTCCCATAGTGGCCATCCAGATAAGAACATAAGAACATAAGAAGAGCCTGCTGGATCAGGCCAGTGGCCCATCTAGTCCAGCATCCTGTTCTCACAGTGGCCAACCAGGGGCCTGGGGGAAGCCCGCAAGCAGGACCCGAGTGCAAGAACACTCTCCCCTCCTGAGGCTTCCGGCAACTGGTTTTCAGAAGCATGCTGCCTCTGACTAGGGTGGCAGAGCACAGCCATCATGGCTAGTAGCCATTGATAGCCCTGTCCTCCATGAATTTGTCTAATCTTCTTTTAAAGCCATCCAAGCTGGTGGCCATTACTGCATCTTGTGGGAGCAAATTCCGTAGTTTAACTATGCGCTGAGTAAAGAAGTACTTCCTTTTGTCTGTCCTGAATCTTCCAACATTCAGCTTCTTTGAATGTCCACGAGTTCTAGTATTATGAGAGAGGGAGAAGAACTTTTCTCTATCCACTTTCTCAATGCCATGCATAATTTTATACACTTCTATCATGTCTCCTCTGACCCGCCTTTTCTCTAAACTAAAAAGCCCCAAATGCTGCAACCTTTCCTCGTAAGGGAGTCGCTCCATCCCCTTGATCATTCTGGTTGCCCTCTTCTGAACCTTTTCCAACTCTAGAATATCTTTTTTGAGATGAGGCGACCAGAACTGTACACAGTATTCCAAATGCGGCCGCACCATAGATTTATACAACGGCATTATGATATCGGCTGTTTTATTTTCAATACCTTTCCTAATGATCCCTAGCATGGAATTTGCCTTTTTCACAACTGCCGCACACTGGGTCGACATTTTCATTGTGCTGTCCACTACAACCCCGAGGTCTCTCTCCTGGTCGGTCACCGCCAGTTCAGACCCCATGAGCGTATATGTGAAATTAAGATTTTTTGCTCCAATATGCATAATTTTACACTTGTTTATATTGAATTGCATTTGCCATTTTTCCGCCCATTCACTCAGTTTGGAGAGGTCTTTTTGGAGCTCTTCGCAATCCCTTTTTGTTTTAACAACCCTGAACAATTTAGTGTCGTCAGCAAACTTGGCCACTTCACTGCTCACTCCTAATTCTAGGTCATTAATGAACAAGTTGAAAAGTACAGGTCCCAATACCGATCCTTGAGGGACTCCACTTTCTACAGCCCTCCATTGGGATTCCCACAGGCAGGACATGAGGGCATAGCACTCTCCTGTGTCCCAGCCATAATCACAACCACTAGCCATTATAGCCTTATTCTCCATGCATTTGTCGAATTCCTTTTTAAAGCCACCGGGATTTGTGGCTAGCATCCAGTTTGTGGTAGAAAATTCCACAGGCTACTAGCATGCACTGTATGAAAAAGTATTTTCTCTTGTCCACCCTTAATCTTCCATCATTTTGCTTCTTTGGATGACTCTGGGTCAGTATTATGAGGGATACAGACTTCTCCCTATCCACTTTCTCCACAGCATACATGATTTTATACACCCCTATCATGACCTTCTTTACTTGCCCTTTTGAGGTGCAGTGAGCAGAACTGTACATAGTATTCCAAGTGTTGCTGCTTTACAGATTTGTATAAAGGCTTTATGATATTGGCAGGTGAAGTACTCACTTTGACTCCCATTTCAATATTACGTCTGCCTTCACCTTTAAGATTGTAACCAGTGCGTCCAAGGCCTTTGGGCCAGTTCATACAATATTTTGTGATACTAAAATAGTTCTGACTGTCCTTGAGTCCTTGGCTCTTGCTGATAACATAATGTCTGAATAAGGTGACCTATGTACACTTACATGGGAGTAAGCCCCATTTAACTTAATGGGGATTATTCATGAGTAGACTAGGATTGCAAAATTCCTGTGATTGTACAGGCTTGACAGAGTGCCACTGCGATCATGAGAATTGCTGATGATTATAACCACGATAATCCATTTTATACATTACATTTGCTCACATAACAGTTACTCAAAGTTCATCAGAACTACTTGTGCTAAATGGCTCAAACACCTTAAAGTAGTACAAAATTGCAGCCCAATAAAAAGTATGATTAAAAAGCTAAGAGACAATGGCCAACTTTACCTACTTCATTGTTATATTGGAGTGCCGTCCCAGTTCCATGATGGTGAAAGACAACTGATTGGCAGTAGTTTCATGACCTGCAAGACAGGGCATCTAATTAAATGAAGGAAGGAAATGGGAATAAAACTAGAGATTGTACGGAGCATCTTTTTTTTTTTTTTTTTAAAGGCAGTCTTAAAATACTTCTAGTTTAATAACAGAAATTTCAGTTGCCTTTGGCAATAGATGCCAACAAAAAAAAATGAATTCAGAAAACTTAATACACTCTCCCTACCTCTTCCACACCCCCACCCTCAAAACACTGATTCCCAGAGGTGGCATATAAGTATCCCAGTTCAGCTAGGGTAGCCATGATTATGAGCACCTCCAGCCTACCAAAGTGATATAAAAGACTACGGTATTCAGTGGAGGCTGGTCCATTAGGGCAAGTGGGATGCTGCCGCACCAACCTCAACCTGCCTTCAGCCAGGCCCCCACTTGCCTGTCCGTCTTCTTACTTACATGCAGTTCAGGGAGTGCCTCTGCCTGTCAGCTTCCTCCTCTGTGACTCATAATCAGGGAAGAGGATAAGGGCAAAACTAGAATTAGTTGGCTCTGCTGGTGACTGTGCCTTTCATTGGCTCCGGCTTTACCTATTGTTGGGCTCCCAGCCCTCTACCCTATCAGCCCCAATGGGCACCAGCCACCACTGATTCTTAGTTTTTTTTATATATGGTGGCAAAGCCAGATACTATTATAGAATCATCTAGTTGGAATGGCAAGGTCTTGTAGGCCATCTAGTCCAACCACCCTGCTTGATGCGGGAAAGCTAGCATGACAGATGGTTGTGAAGCCTCTGATTGCAGACAGCCAGTAATGGAGAGCCTACTGCCCTCTAGATTGTGTGTGTGTGTGTGTGTGTGTGTACCTTTCCCCCCCCCCGGAGGAAAGATCTGTATCTGGCATATGCCTTTGAGCCCAATTTGACAAGTGAACAGAGTTGCCCACCTGTCAGTCTCCTGATGTCATAATGATGTCATCTGATGAGCTAGTAATGCTAGAACCCATGGGCATCCAGTGAGGCTGCATTTTGGAAGATTCAGGACAGACAAAAGAAAATACTTCTTCACATAGCACACAAATGAACTATGGAATTTGCTCCCACAAGAGGCAGTGATGGCCCCCAACTTGGATTGCTTTAAAAAAGGATTAGATAAATTCATGGAGGAGAAGGCTATCAAGGGCTACAAGCCATGATGGTTATGCTCTGTCTCCACAGCTGGAGGCAGTATGCTTCCAAATACCAGTTGCTGGAAACCGCAGGAGAGTACTCTTTGCACTCAGGTTCTGCTTGCGGGCTTCCCATGGGCAACTGGGTCTTTGGCCTGATCCAGCAGCCTGTTCTTATGAAAGTGTGCTCCCAACACACCTCCAAACAGGCTTGTTCCAGGATCACAAAGGGGTTTGCACTGACCCCCCTGCTAAAACAAACTTCCATTTTTGCCAAGGTTTCAGTGCAAATCCCTTCCTGATCTTGGAACAAGGTGTGCTCTCACTGCCTATCAGCTAATCCTGATCAGCTGACAGACAGTAGAAGTACACCTTGCTCCAGGAAAGGAACAATCAGGAATTTGCTTTAAGTTCTCAGTTGTTCCTTCAAAGCCATGGTGGTACTTGCCCCACAACTATCGCTACCGCTGCAGCATCGGAGGGCCCGCAGGCCAGACCAGTTGGCAGCCGCTGCCCTGCTTCCACTCTACCAGCGGCGTCAGCGGCATTGACGTCATGGACCAGGGCATGCAGACGGAGACCCTCAGTGTTAAGCTGTACTACTGTTGGCCTGAGCCACAGGCTGTCGCTGTTTCGGAATGGTGTACCATCCCTTGAAATAGTTGCAAGTTCAGGCGAGACAGAATGTTTTTCCTGGATATTTTTTTTATATAATGTTATTTGCTATTTAATTTCTTTTGTACAATGTATTGCTTATTGATGTATTGCTTTATTGATGTATTGCCTTGTTGATGTATTTTTATATTTGTGTTTACTTTTTCTGTAAGCCGCCTTGAGGGCCTTTTGGCCGAAAGGTGGGGTATAAATAAACATTAACATAACATTAACATAACAACTAGCATCACATAAGGCAGCAGGAGGGCATGGTTTGCCAGAAATGGCCTGGCAGGCCACATTGGGACCCCTGGTGGGCCAAAAGTGGTCTGGCAGACCGGAGGTTCCCCACCCTTGCGCTATGTAAATGATTCCATTGTCAAACTGCTCTGGTGGTCAAGATGTTTTTCTCAATGTTCAATCAAAAGCTAGCGTTTGTCCTTTTCCATGTTACAGCCCTTCAGATATTTGAAGACGGTTATCATGTCCTCCGCCAGTATTCTCTTATCCACCTTTCCTCACAGGACTGGTTTTCTATACTACTGACAACCTTCTTTACCCTCCGCTGAAGCCTTTCAAGTACCCGATGTCAAATTTTTACTGAGGGAAATAAAGTGGCATAAACCATGTATACAGTTGATTGGGTGTTGTCTGAACTTTCTCCCTGCAAAGTATCAGAGTGAAATGATAAGTAAATGACATTTTCCAGCCCACTGAGATGGGGGTGAATGTCAACCAGAGATGCAACTCAAGTGTTATAGGAATGGAAGGAATTTGGACAAGGAAAGTGCTTAGTTCATTGCATCCCTCTCTCTTCATTTATTACTCATTTCTAAACATTTTTAGCAATTAAGAATGCCTTTTGCCACTGTGCTGGCAACTTCTTTTAAAAAGGAGTAACAATACACCTTTACCTTATAAATTAGGCTGCCGTGACAGGGAAAAGTTCATATGGGGGGACTTTTTGGTGGAAGCAAAGAGTTGTGGGCTCAGCCCTTGTGCATGAGGGTACTATAATGCAATATATGTGGGACTGCCTTTGAGGACAGTTCAGAGATAACATCCACACCATACATTTAAAGCACATGGCTTCCCCTAAACAATACTGGAAACTAATTTGTTAAGGATGCCGGAAATTGCAGCTGTACAAGGGATAAACTAAATTTCCCAGGATTCTCTGGGGAAAGCCATGTGTTTTAAATGTATAGTGTGGATGTGACCAGAAATGCAATTAATTAAAAACACAGTTGCAAGGCCTGTTAACTGTGACTGGGCATTATGATCACATCCTGCCTGTGCTTTGCCAACTGCATTATTTCTGGGCTCAATATAAAAACACTGGTTTTGACCTTTAAGGCCCTTCACTACTGGGGACCACGATTCCTGGAGGATCCCTCGTCTCCATACATGTCTGCACACTCACAAAGATCATCAACAGAGATCTTTCTTCAGGTACTACCATCATCTTAGGTGCAACAGAGGAAAGGGCCTACCCAAGCAACTGTGGAACGCTCTTCCCAGTTAGGTTTGCCTCCATGTCATTTTAGTACCAGGCAAAGAGGTGTTTATTTTCCTAGACTTTGTCATCCTCTGTATATTGTTATTTGGTTTTTGAGATGCAGATCTCAATAGTTTGGTTGGACATGTGAGAGTATGTTTCTCCGTGTAGATCTTCCTCAGTAATTGTGTGTTAAAAGGGTGTCAGATTTACAAACCTGCGAAGAAGAAGGTGACAAAATTGTCCAGTAGACTTTCATCATCGCAGTCCTCTTCCAGAGCTGTCAAGACAGGAAACAAAGAGCAAGGCTGACATCCCTCTCCAAACATGACAGCAAATTCTGGGGCATTCTAAAAATACAAATACTGCACTAAAGATGTGACCTCACAGGTCAAGCACGCACCAGAGGATCCAAGACAGAAGAGAAACTTCAAAAGTATACAAGAAACAATCCTATTTGTTATTCCATTTCAAATGCAAGGCTTTCTAGCTTCTCAAGCTCTCTAGATCCTCCACTGTTGAATGTCTCTGAATACCAGTTGCTATGAATCAGAAGTTGGCAGAAAGCTGTTGCACTCAGATCCTGATTGTGAGCATCCTACAACTAATGAAACAAGCCGAGAGACAGCTTGGACACAAGTGGAGGAAAGCTCCAGACGAATGCAACCAAACACTTGTGAAGGCTCATTTGTCAAGCCTACTCAGTGGCAGTGACAAAGAAAAGCTTTGCTGCCTCCATTGCATCCTCACTGGATCAAAGGCCAATGGCTCATTTTTCTTCTTAATAAAAGTGGCAAGCAAAAATAGTAAACATACTTTTTAATGTACCATTTCATGTACAGTAGTTCGGCCTAGGGACCAACTAAATGCTGTAAACCACTGTTTGCTGTTAAAGTTGGATACAAAGTGAAACATACAAATGTGAATTCCAATTGCTGGGATCTGGTTGGCCAGTGTGAAAACAGGATGCTGGTATAGATGGTTGTTTTGCTTAATCCAGCGGGGCTATCTTTATGAATTTGGCAGCAGATTATGATTTACTGTAGATATCAGACAGACAGAACAGACACATTTAGTGGCAAATAACAGACAGAAGCCAGTGTGGACCACTATTCCAGATCAGGCACTCAGGCCTGACTTTTCTTCTAAATAGAAGTGGCCACCTTAAGCACACCTTCTTCTAAAAAAAAATGTATTATCATTAAAAAAGTTTTTGCCCTGGGACCAACTAAAGTCTGTAAATTACTGTTAGAACTGGATACAAAGTGAAACATACAAAAAGCTATCAAACTTCCTTCCACAGGGAGTCTCCCACCTGCACCCTTTAGTATCTGAGTGAGAATATCCAGCGGGATCTCTTCTCCAATCTCCATGGCCTTGTGCCTCCGTTCGAGACACTCCTTCCCAGTACGACGCAGAAGCTTTAAGCTTTCTTGAACATCTTTCACTACTTTCCTGTTCCATGGCATATACTAGATAGATAACAGGTGTGGTCATAAGGAGAGCAAAATAAAACCAACACACACATTGCTGGAGGGTGTAGCTGACAACAACAGCCCTCTGCTCAGATGGGTGGGCAGAAGATGGGGTGGCTCACTGGTGACCAATGTCCCCTTAGCCCAGCATTCTTTCCAAACATGTTAGCAACCAGCAGATGTTAGGCGGGCCACCAAAAATGGGACCATGGTCTGATTTAGGAAGTCACAGTGGCTATGATAACAATAATAAATAATATTACATTTATATCCCACCCTTCCTCCCAAAGGAGCCCAGAGCCCAACACACAAATGACAAAACCTTTAAAACATCTCACAACAATTCCAATACAGTTCTAACTCCTCTATCAGAGGCAGCATGCTGCTGAATGCCAGTTGCATTCAGGTCCTGCTTGCAGGCTTCCCATGGACATCTGGTTGGCCACAGAGAGAACAGGATGTTGGACTAAATAGGCCTTTGGCCTGATCCAGCAGGGCTCATCTTATGTTCGTGTGTCTCATGTTCCAAAGCCGGCATGTGTACTTGCAATCATTTAAAAGATTGGTAACACCTTAAGACAGGTGTGGGGAACATTTGGCTCTCCAGATGTTGTGGAAGCACAGGTCCCTGGCTTGCTATGGGCTGATGGAAATTATAGTTCAGCAACATATAGAGAGCCAAAGGTTCCCCCTCTCTTGCCTTAAAGTAAACATGCTTGCTTTCTATATTCAAAGCTTACTGGTGGGTGACAGGGATTTTAATAAAGAGAAGGCAGACAGGCAAACCACATGTCCTACAAAGTACTATCTAGGCAAAGGAAGGGCAACCTTTTTTCTGGAGAGGGCCACATTCCCTGGGGTTAATTTGTTGGGGGCCTGATGATGCAGGCAGTGGGTGGGGCTCTTTTAACAGCATTTGAATAGCATGTGTTTTTAACTTGCTTATCGGTTTTTATATGTTTCAATTTGGTATGGTTTAAATTTGTATACTTGTTTTTATTGTTCTTAATTGCTGTAAACCACCCAGACGGCTTTGGCTATGGGGCGGTATATAAATGCAACAAATAAATAAATAAATAAATCGTAAAAGCAGTGGTGGGCAAGGCCAGAGCCAAAAATAGATAGGGCTGCCCTTTTGTTTCGTTTGACCAACCCCCTTTTCTCTCTTCCACCCTGCTCAGTGGGGCTGCTGCAAAAAGACAGACTGCTCTTTCCAAAGCGAGAGCTTGCAGAGGCTTTTGAAATTAGGCCAAAGGCTGCGTAAAATTAGGGTGAGTGCCATAGATTACGCACCCCAATTTAGCCAGTGGTGGTGGCACTTCTATCAGTCAGGTTCCCTAATACTCTCTCTCCCTCTCCCCCCCTCCCCCTCTCCCCCCCACACACTTCCCTCTTGTTTTTATGTGGTTTTTAGATTCTGCAGTCAGGACCCTATGAGAGTTCATAGGGACATAGGAAGCTGCCTTACAGTGAGTCAGATCACTGGTCCATCTAGCTCAGTATTCTCTACACTGACTGGCAGCAGCTTTCCAGGATTCTCTTCTAGCCTTACCTGGAGATGCTGAGGACTGACTCTGGGACCTTCTGCATGCAAATCACATGCTCTACCGCTGAGCTACATCCCCCCTTTTTTTGCTGTAAAGAACGTAACAATTTCAGATGCTTTCCAAATAAAATAGGGCTTCTTAACACAAAAGGGTACATGTGCAAAGCAGCCACCTGTACTCCAAGTTGGGCATTGCAGCATGCCAGCATATGCACCCTTCCAGAAATTATTCCTACATACCAGAGATCATACCCATGATGATCAGTGACAGCTGTGCAGAATGCAAAATCTATGCCAGTCCTATAATTGTACCAGTCAGTCTGGAGACAAGTAGGAGGAACAGGGAAAGCCCAAGACCCAGCAGAAGATTCCATGGCGCATCTGCAATGGGGCACATCTGCAATGGGGCTTGCCATTCCAGCAGG
Organism: Rhineura floridana; assembly: GCF_030035675.1. Taxonomy (NCBI): domain Eukaryota; kingdom Metazoa; phylum Chordata; class Lepidosauria; order Squamata; family Rhineuridae; genus Rhineura; species Rhineura floridana. Next base: position 214,146,161 of record NC_084481.1, read on the forward strand.
AACGCTATGGTGCAAAAGAACTCCGGACAGACATCACTAGCCGTTGCGCAAAAGGCCTTTTTCTCCCAACCCCCTTGGAATAAGCTTGACAAACAATAATATAAGCTTTGGAGAGGGGCATAGCTCCACAAGAAAAGACTGCACTGACCTCGAATAACGGGTTGCGTGCCTCACCCAGTCCTTCCATGATCGTGGACACCGCGTGTGGAAAAGGTGTGAGCTCATTATGCAGGGTATTCAATTCTAGGCCAAAGGCCACCTGATAACATTGAGAAAGATGAGACGATTAGCCAGAGGCACAAGAGGCTGAGGGGGTGTTGTTATGTAGTTAGTTACTTCCCATACTTATAGACTGCCCTTCACCTGAAGGTGCCAGAGCTGAAATATACAAAATTAAAGCCAAAATGAAACACTAGTCTTAGGAACATAGGAAACTGCCCTATACTAAGTCACACCATTGGTCCATCTAGCTCAGTGTTGTCTACACTGACTGGCAGCAGCTCTCCAAGGTTTTAGGCAGGAGTCTCCTAACGCCACCTGGAACTGCCGGGTTTTCAACTTGGGACCTTCTGCATGCAAAACAGAAGCTCTACCACTGAGCTATAGGCCTTCTCCATACTCCCTAGGAGAATATTAAAACCAGGCAATAATTTCCATACAATAATTGCTGCCCTGGGCTCCTGCTGGGAGGAAGGACAGGATATAAATCAAATAATAAATCAAGTAAATAAATAAACAAAATAAAAATAAAACAGCAGCAGCAATAAAAACCTACACACATTGGGAGGTAACCAACTAACCTGTTCCATCAATGCAAGGGTTTTCACTAGTGCAAAAGAACTTCACCCCTTCCTCCCTCTGCATGCCCCCTAAATCTTGTTCTGGGGGTTTCTCAACCCTCCACAGTAGATCTGGGGAGAGTGCAGGGCACACATAGAGAGAGGGGGAAATTATTTCAAATACACAAGTGGAAATCCTTGTACAAACTGGATGAATTAGTGGGATAATGTCCAGTGTTATTACTCTGTGATCTCAGCTTAGTGTGTCTTAAGCATCTGTGCAAAAGTTAAGTTATATTGTCTGAAAAGTGATATGCATCTTGTTCTACAGGCCAGCATTTTCAAACAGGTGAGCCAAGCCAAATATGGATGGATTGTTGGCGTTCTGCACAAACTTAAATGATCCTGTATTAGTTGTGTGTGTGGAAATGGGACACATTTCTAGTGATCACCATCGTGTTTGCACCATGCAAGCATTACTTGCAAGCTTGAACATAAAGAAACAAAAATTTTAAAATTCTGCAGTTTATATTAGAACAGTGCATTTCATTTTCTATTTTCATCAGACATGCTTTGTCGGAATTATTTTCATTCACAACCTTATTTTTTCCGTAGAAGTTCATGTCATGACACGTCATGTGAAGATGTTCTTTTTGCCTCTGTTTCCCCCATGCACACACAGTGTGCTTGAAACATGGAATGTGCAAACAAACAGCAGGAGACCTCATTCATTAGTCTTCTTCTACTGTACTATTTTTTGTTTTTTTTAAAAACTACTTTATTGAAGATTGCTCAGTTGCACAAGAGCTAATACATTAACCACTTATTTCAAATACAGCCACCAAGTTCACTTACATTTTCTCTTTTCAGAGCTACCAAATTCATTGGAAGCATAATACACAATGTATTACCTTTCATGACATCTTTTAAATTAGATTTATAAAGAGGAAAAAAGTAAACACAGGATTTATGGAAACAGTCAGTGGCACCATCAAGGCAGGAGTGTGGGGCAGATGGCCAGGCCTCTACTCAAAAGAATGAACAATAGGGCCCCTCCCCAAACGCACCAGGGCTAGCTTATTAAATTTTGAAGTAAGTGACGTCAGGCACAACTTTTTTATTTTAAAATATTCATTTGCTACTTTTCTGGGGAAAATGGAGATGGACTGCCTTCAAGTCGATCCTGACTTATGGCGACCCTATGAATAGGGTTTTCATGGTAAGCGATATTCAGAGGTGGTTTACCATTGCCTTCCTCTGAGGCTGAGAGGCAGTGACTGGCCCAAGGTCACCCAATGAGCTTCATGGCTGTGTGGGGATTTGAACTCTGGTCTCCCAGGTCGTAGTCCAACACTACACCGTACTGGCTCTCACTTTTTTGGGGAAAGGCCATCCAAAACAGCTTACAATAATAAAAAAGTGTAAACAAAACCAAAAAACCAAAAATAAAAACAGACTGGGAACTCCAAGAATATAATGATATTCCATCTTCTATCCCATGAGCTGGACAAAAATTACTCAGGGGAAAGGCCAATTGAAGCAAAAGAGCCTTTAAGGCCTTCTGAAAAGCCTGAAGTGAAGCTGCCTGCTGAAGCTCTACTGGGAATAAGTTGCAAAGCCATCACAGAGAGGGGCCTCTCGTGCACTTATGGTTGCCCAACTTACAGTCGTAGGAGGTGGATGTGCAAAGAGGGTCCTCTAGGTGAAATCTCATTGTGTGGGCAGGTGGAGGTGGTCCATCAGATAACTTGGGCCCAACCCATTTAGGGCTTTCAGGGTTAAAACCAGGACTTTAAATTGGGCCTGGAAACATGCTGGAAGCCAGTGCAGCTGGTATAATACAGGTGATATTGAAGCTCACCACAGTATACCCATCAATTATTATTATTATTATTTTTAAAACTTATATACCGCCCGACTAGCAATAGCTCTCTGGGCGGTGAACATAGATACAATAAAATACAATATAATACAAAAACATCAGTCTAAAATCAAATTTCACAATCTAAAAACAGCAAAGGCTAAAATCAAATTACAAACATTACAATCATTAACAAAAAATTAAAATGCCTCGGAGTAGAGAAAGGTTTTAACCTGGCGCCGAAAGGATGATAGTGTCGGCGCCAGGCGAACCTCCTCGGGGAGACTATTCCATAGTTCAGGGGCCACCACTGAGAAGGCCCTTGATCTTGTCACTGCCCTCCGGGCCTCCCTATGAGTCGGGACCCGGAGGAGGGCCTTCGTAGCAGACCGTAGTGTACGAGCCGGTTCATAGCGGGAGAGGCGTTCCGACAGATATTGAGGTCCTGCGCCGTATAAGGCTTTATAGGTTAATACCAACACTTTGAATTTGGCCCGGAAGCATATTGGAAGCCAGTGCAAGCGGGCCAAAACAGGTGTTATATGGTCAGACCGCTTGGTTCTTGTTAGCAGTCTGGCCGCCGCATTTTGCACCAGCTGTAGCTTCCGAACCGTCTTCAGAGGTAGCCCTACGTAGAGCGCATTACAGTAATCCAAACGTGAGGTTACCAGAGCATGTACTACTGATGTAAGATCCTCCTTACTCAGGTAGGGACGTAGCTGGGCTACCAATCGAAGTTGGTAGAACGCATTCCGTGCCACTGAGGCTACATGAGCCTCAAGTGACAGGGAAGAGTCTAGAACGACTCCCAGACTACGAACCTGTTCCTTTAGGGGGAGTGTAACCCCATCCAGGACAGGGTATGTATCCACCATCTGATTGGAAGAACCATCCACCAACAGCATCTCAGTCTTCTCAGGATTGAGTCTCAGTTTGTTAGTTCTCATCCAGTCCATTGTCGCGTCCAGGCAACGGTTCAGCACATTGACTGCCTCACCTGAGGAAGATGAAAAGGAGAAGTAGAGCTGCGTGTCATCAGCGTACTGGTGACAACGCACTCCAAAACTCCTGATGACCGCACCCAACAGCTTCATATAGATGTTAAAAAGCATGGGAGACAAAACCGAACCCTGTGGGACCCCACATTGGAGTGCCCACGGTGTCGAGCAATGTTCCCCAAGCACTATCTTCTGGAGATGGCCTGCCAAGTAGGAGCGGAACCACTGCCACGCAGTGCCTCCAACTCCCAACTCCGCAAGCCTCTCCAGAAGGATACCATGGTCGATGGTATCAAAAGCCGCTGAGAGATCAAGGAGAATCAACAGAGTTACACTCCCTCTGTCTCTCTCCCGACATAGATCATCAAACAGGGCGACCAAGGCCGTCTCAGTGCCGAAACCGGGCCTGAAACCCGATTGAAATGGATCTAGATAATCGGTTTCATCCAATAGCGCCTGGAGCTGGTCAGCAACCACTCGTTCCAAGATCTTGCCGAGATATGGAACATTTGCCACTGGTCTGTAGCTGCTGAAATCCTCTGGGTCCAGGGTAGGCTTTTTCACACAGCTTGATTTTGAACTGGCCGAAGTTCCTAGACCTTCTTTAAAGGCAGCCCCATGTAGAATGTGTTACAGTAGTCTCATTTGCATGTGACTAGCACATAAATCACTGTGGCTAGCTCTGATTTCTCCAAAAGGGCCACAGTTGGCATACCAACCAGAGCTGATTAAATGGGCTCCTGGCTACCAACTTGGCTTCTTGGGCTTCCAATTAATCAAAGTGAGTCTAGGAATACCTAACTGCACACTGCAAACAATGGAAGAGTTTGCATATTACTCATATACTAAGACTGAAGAACGAGCAGAATCCCTTGTTCCAGGACAATATGAACATTACAGATCTCATTTGATACCTGCAAGAAGTATTTTTGTGTGTGCTACAATTCAACAGACACAGGTCAATCTTCAACAAAATAGTTGTGCTAGCGGAAGTATTAGCACTAGCGCAACATGATTCCCCCCTCCTCCTCTTGCACGCACCCTACGCTGCTTCCCAATCTGCTACAGAGGATTTGGGAAAAAGCTGTAACAGATTTGGGGGTGAGGTGCAGGGGGAGGAGAGGGGGAGAACTGTGCATTGTGCACGGAGGAATCCTTGCGCTAACAGAACTTTCGCCTTAGCACTACATTAAATACAACCCATCAAGTTGAAGACCTTCTTACCCATGTGTTAGCTCAAAAGAAGCACGAATCTCAGGAGTGAACATACCTCCACTGCAGCCTTTTGCCCTCCTTTATTAAACTTGCCCTTTGATTATGGCCCAGTGTTAGAGACGTCCCATGCTCTTCAAAGGAAATGGAAATGTCATCCAACATGTACCTTTGCAATGATGTCCAGCGTCACCCGCCTCAGTAGGCTCATCACATTCACTTCAGTTCTTCCATCGGCTTTTTCCTCCAACTTCTTCATAAGCTCTTCTGCTTGGTCGTTAAAGGTTCCCATCAAGCCCATCAGGTAACTGGACAATTAATAAAGTCAATCAAGACACAGCTTTGTGGTCAAACACAAAGTGCTCTTGCAGTGAAAGGGCTGTAGCTCAGTGGTAGGGCATCTGCCTTGCGAACAGAAGGTCCCAGGTTCAATCCCCAGCGTCTCCAGGTAAGTCTAGAAGAGACTCCCTGCCTGAAACTCTGGAGAGCCACTGCCAGTCAGTGTAGACAATACTGAGCTAGATGGACAAAGGGTTTGACTCAGTATAAGGGAGCCTCCTATGTTCCTATGAGTAATGTGTGAACACAGGGTTTTATACATTATTCATTCACAAGAGAGAGAGACAATAATACCACTGACTGTGAACAAAACACACTATCCATTACACATACACTCATCCAGTGAAAGGAATGAGAGCCAGTGTGGCGCTGTGATTAAAGTGTTGGCCTAGTGTCCTGGAGTCCAGGGTTCAAGTCCCCACTCAGCCATGAAGCTCACTGGGTGACCTTGGGCCAGTCACTGTTTCTTAGACTAACCTACCTCACAAAGTTGTGCGAGGATAAAATGGAGAGAATGAGCATCAAATTTAGCGATAAACAAAAAATATATTTTGACCCAATGTGCATGTAACACTGTGGCTGAGAGTGAACGTGTGGGTTCTCAGAAGAGATTGCGGCTATTTTACTTGGTCCTTCTACTGTTGCGCTTTTGTCCTGCTCCAGAGGTTTGCTCTTGGTTTACATCTGATGGTTTGTCTAGGGCAAGACAAAGAACGACCTTGGCTTCAGACAACACGGTAAGCCAATCCACAGCTTAGCAATCACAGCAGAGCAGCAGCAACAGGAGGAGGAGCAAAGCAGCCCAGCCAAGTTCAAAGTCCTTGTATTAATTTACATAGCCCTGAACAACTTAGGTCCAGGTTATCTTGGGGACCGCCTAAACCTTATATCCCAGCTTGATCACTGAGATCATCTGCAGGAGCAACTTTGATCGTTCCCTGAGTTGGCATGGCTCATTTAACATCGACATGAAATTCAGTGTCATTGGCCCAGTTCTTTGGAATGCTCTGCCAACAGAGATTCAGCAGGTGCCTTCTGTTTCAACTTCTAAGCACCTGCTGAAAACCTTTCTGTTCCGCCAGGCTTATACAGGCAATGAAGAAGATGCTTTTTTTGAAACAGTTGACCTTTGTTTTTATTGTATTTTTAATGTTTTTTAATTCTATGGTGGTCGTTTTTAACGTGTTGTAAACCGCTTTGATGTTTTTAACAAAATAGAGGTAGACAAATATTTTTATAAAATAAATAAATCCCTTCTGTGGGAGCCTGCACACTCATGCGTTCGTGCTAAGCCACAGTTTGGCTTACCATCACATGCAAATTGAGCCATAAGTATATTTCTAATTGGGTGGTTAGGTTACTAACATGGATTGAAATGCACACAATCTCTTAAGAAAACCAGACTGTTTAAAATTGTTGCCTCACGTTCGACTGAATGCTGGATCCATAATTCTCCGCTGCTTGTGCCAATGGTCATAGTCACAATCGGTTACCAAGCCATTCCCGAAAAATCTGAAAAGATGAAGAATTTTTATTGGCATTTTAGGACCAGTTCTGATGTCATTTGCTTGCCTGCTGTCCTGCTGTAGGTGACACACGTGCAGAGCCATGAGAGGTGACCAGGACCAGAATCACAGTCCAAAGGCAAACCAACATCCAACACAGTGGCAGTGCTAGACAAAGGGCCCAAAGGCCAAACACAGGAGAGGTTCATTGAACAGTTAGGTAGGCCAGGATACACACCTCCGAAATCTAATGCAAAGCTACCATTATAGCACTTTGTGCCTAGAACAGAAGGCGTTTAAGCTTTCAGAGCCCCACCCTGGGCTTAGCTGCAGACCATCCATGTTGCCTCAGAATTAGGTCTACCTGTGAGGAGTAGCTTACTTACGTGTATCCCTTTACTCCTGAGGAGTTCCAGTTACTCAGGTGGGCACTTCAGCACCTGGTGGCCAACTGACACTGCTCCTTTAAGAGCCTGCATTCCCTAGGACTTAGGCACCAAGCAAATCATGGTTTGAATGACAGGAATTGACCTTTGGCTTGTACCTGCCCCATATCTTCCTCCTCTCTTGTACTTTGGTTTTCACCCATTGTTTTATGTGTTGTCCCAACTGGGCAAATTACCGTTAGCACTAACTTTCAAATGGTGTGAAGCCACGATTTGAACAGTAGTGAGACCTCTGCTGAAAAATAGTTGTTAGATTTCATTGTGTAAGATCATTTCCAGCCAGAATCCAATACTGGAAGGAATGGTGGGATATAAATTAAATAAATAAATGTTTAATTTTGGGGCAATATTTAAACTAGTTTTAAACCTGGTTTAGGACAGACAACCTTGATGGGCAATCTATCCTGGGAGATGGACAAGGGGTGGGTATCCCTGTTAATTCTGCTCAACTTCTCATTATATCCTTCTGGAACGCCTTTCTAGATTGGGGCTGATATACAGAAGTTTCAGTTCTTCCCACAGGGTTGTTTCCAGAATGCAATGCTAGGCTTCTCCTGCTCAAAAACTCAGACTTTTGCGTTGTGGCATTTATCTTGTTCCCTATGTTGTTCCAATAGCTAACCAGGCTGGATTACTGTAATGCGCTCCATGTGGGGCTGCCCTTGAGATTGGTCTGGAAGTTGCAGCTGGTGCAAAATGTGGTGGAAAGATTGCTCACTGGGGCAGGGTATCACCAACATGTCACCTGCTGCTGAAAGAATTGCACTGGCTGCCCATTTGCTACTGGGCCAAGTTCAAGGTTCTTGTTCTGGTGTACAAAGCCCTTTACAGCTTGGGACCAGGATACCTGAAAGACCGTCTTACCCCTTATATACCCAGTCGATCACTGCGCTCTGCAGGTGAGGGCCTCCTGCAGGCACCATCTTATCAGGAGGTCTGTTCTGCACAACATAGGAAATGGACCTTTAGTGTGGTGGCACCTACCCTGTATAATTCCCTCCCCTTGAATATTAGGCAGGCGCCATATCTGTTATCTTTTCGGCGCCTTTTGAAGACTTTCCTCTTTCAACAAGCCTTTTAAGTTAAGACCTATCCCAGTCTGCGTCTGTGTTGGAATTGCTTTTAATATGTTTTTTTTTAAAAAAAACCTTTTTTTTCTAAACTACATGGTTTTTTTAACAAATAAAAAGGGTTAAAAAACATTGTTTAGAAAAAAATGTTTTTAAAGCTTTTTTAAAGAATGTTGTTAAAGTTGTTTTGTTTTAATGTATTTTAAGGTCTGTTTTTATGATGTTTTAAAGTGTTTTTACTGCTTTTGTTTGCCGCCCTGGGCTCCTGCTGGGAGGAAGGGCGCGATATAAATTAAATAATAAATAAATAAAATATATGAAACTGCTGATGGACATCATCTAGAACACTGGGGTCTGTTGATATTAATACACAGGTTCCACACTTGGAAATACTGTGATGTGCTACACAAAAGTTTATTTATTTATTTGATTTACAGTATATCCCACCCTTCCTCCTGGTAGGAGCCCAGGGTGGCAAACAAAAGCACTAAAAACACTCTAAAACATCATAAAACAGACTTTAAAAAAGCATTAAAAAAAAGCTTTAAAAACTTTAAAAAAAAAACTTTTAAAACATATTAAAAATCAATTCCAACACAGATGCAGACTGGGATAAGGACTCCACTTAAAAGGATTGTTGAAAGAGGAAAGTTTTCAGTAGGCACCAAAAAGATAACAGAGATGGTGCCTGTCTTCATATTTAAGGCGAGGGAATTCCAAAGGATAGGTGCCACTGTGCTAAAGGTCTGCTTTCTATATTGTGTGGAACAGACCTCCTGATAAGATGGTATCTGCAGGAGGCCCTCACCTGCAGAGAGCAGTGATCGACTACATAATGGGTATATAAGGGGTAAGAGGGTCTTTCAGATATCCCAATCTCAAGCTTGATCTCAAGCTTTATAGGGCTTTGTACACCAAAACGGAGAGAGCCAGTGTGGTGTAGTGGTTAAGGTGCTGGACCTGAGACCAGGGTTCGAATCCCCACACAGCCATGAAGCTCAGTGGGTGACTTTGGGCCAGTAACTGTCTCTCAGCCTCAGAGGGAGGCAATGGTAAACCCCCTCGGAATAATGCTTAACCATGAAAACCCTATTCATAGGGTCACCGTAAGTTGGGATCGACTTGAAGGCAGTCCATTTCCATTTTTTCCCCCACACCAAAACGTAGCCCGGTAGCTAATAGGTAAACCAGTGCAATTCTTTCAGCAGAAGGTTACATGTTGGCGATACCCTGTCCCAGTGAGCAATCTTTCCACCACATTTTGCACCAGCTGCAGCTTCCAGACCAACCTCAAGGGCAGCCCCACATAGATTGCATTACAGTAATCCAGCCTGGAGGTTACCAATGCATGGACAACAGTGCTCAGGCTATCCTGGTCCAGAAATGGCTGCAGCTGTCTTACCAGCCAAAGCTGGTGAAAGGCACTCCTCGCTACAGAGATCACCTGGGCCTCTAGTGACAAAGATGGATCCAGGAACAGCTCCAGACTACGAACCTGCTGTTTCAGAGGAAGTACAACCCTATTCAAAGCAGGCAACTGACCAATTATCTGAACTCAGGAACCACCAACCCACAGTGCCTCTGTCTTGCTAGGATTCAGACTCAGTTTATTGGCCCTCATCCAGCCCACCACTGAGGCCAGGCAGTGGTCCAGGGCTTGCACGGCCTCCCCTCATTCAGATGTTACAGAGAAATAGAGTTGGGTATCGTCAGCATAACTGCTGACACCATATTTATAAAAATATGTGCATACCACCCACTCATCAAGGTGGTGTACAATTATATATAAATATATACAAGCACGTCTTCAGAAATTTAACATCTTTCTACAATCTCAGGAACTGTAGAACAATTACATATGTGATTACACATTTCCAATGTAAACATATTTTATAACGTGAGTACAATTATTTAAACAGACAATAGAGATAACGATTAAAATGTTTTGCAAACTCACCACTTTAGATACAAGACACACCGTGGGAGCAAAGAGCTGGAAACATTCTTAAATTAAACTTTGGTGTCTCTCATAAAAAAAACAGAAGGGGTCATAGCTGGGAAATAAATGAAAGACTTTCAATAATATAATTACAATACTACACCAAGCAGATTTGAAAAGAAAGGAAATTCTAAACCTCAAACCACTGGCAGCAGTACAAATCACTCCCGTGGCTGTGAGTTGTTTACACAGGTGTGTTCACTTTACTCATGAAGTTTTTTTATATACAGTTCCCTTAAAGGCACATCTATCCATTCATGTAGTGACTAAATGATATCTAAATTCGTTTAAAGGCACATGAGAGTATCTCCCCATGTTACAATGAACATTCAAAAATAACAGATAAGGAGGAATACTCTTCATGTACTGGAAAGGATGCACACAGAGGAGGGGCAGGATCTCTTCTCGATCATCCCAGAGTGCACGACATGGAATAATAGGCTCAAATTACAAGAAGCCAGATTTCAACTGAACATCAGGAAAAACTTCCTAACTGTTAGAGCAGTACAGCAATGGAACCAATTACCTTGGGAGGTGGTGGGCTCTCCAACACTAGAGGCATTCAAGAGGCAGCTGGACAGCCACCTGTTGGGTATGCTTTAATTTGGATTCCTGCACTGATCAGGGGGTTGAACTTGGTGGCCGTATAGGTTTCTTCCGACTCCACTATTCTATGAATCTATATAGCAATTTTTAAAATAACATCCAATCATTATTCGAGGAAGAATACCAAATCTAAGCTGGCATTTAACTCCTTGGAAATCACAGTATCCAACTTGAAAATCAATTCCGCTTCATTGAGCAAGAGCAGGTTATCATAGTTACACCAACTGTATTTATGTGCATGAACTCTATCAATAACTAGAAACCTAAAATCATTATGGTCATGAGAATAATCTATGAAATGTTGTACCAAAGGTGCATCTGGAACTTGATTCCTTAGTTTAGAATTCTGAGTTCAAATGCTAAACATTTGTACTTATGTTATTAAATATGTTTATATTGGAAATGTGTAACTCATATAAGGTATATGTTATCTTTTTACAGTTACTGAGATTGTACTAGAAAGATGTTTAATTTCTGAAGAAATACTTGTTGTGAAACAGGATTACACTGGAATCCTGTAAAAGATCCACATTCACATCGAGATTTATTTATTTATTTATTTAATTATTAAACTTATATACCGCCCGACTAGCAAGCAGCTCTCTGGGCGGTGAACATAAAAACATATATACAATAAAATTACAGGATCTGATATAACAAATACATAAAAAACCAACTAAAATGAAATTACAACATTTACTTAATTAACTTAAATTAAAATGCCTCAGAGAAGAGAAAGGTTTTAACTTGGCGCCGAAAGGATAATAATGTCGGCGCCAAGCGTACCTCCTCGGGGAGACTGTTCCACAATTCGGGGGCCACCACTGAGAAGGCCCTTGATCTTGTTACTACCCTCCGGGCCTCCCTGTGGGTCGGGACCCGGAGGAGGGCCTTCGTAGGAGACCGTAGTGTACGAGCCGGTTCGTATCGGGAGAGGCGTTCCAGCAGATATCGTGGTCCTGCGCCGTATAAGGCTTTATAGGTTAGTACCAACACTTTGAATCTAGCCCGGAAGCATATTGGAAGCCAGTGCAGGCGGGCCAGAACAGGTGTTATATGCTCAGACCGCTTGGTTCTTGTTAGCAGTCTGGCCGCTGCATTTTGCACCAGCTGTAGCTTCTGAACCGTCTTCAGAGGTAGCCCTACGTAGAGCGCGTTACAGTAGTCCAAACGTGAGGTTACCAGAGCATGTACCACTGATGTAAGGTCCTCCTTACTCAGATAGGGACGTAGCTGGGCTACCAACCGAAGTTGGTAGAACGCATTCCGTGCCACCGAGGCTACATGAGCCTCAAGTGACAGGGAAGAGTCTAAAACGACTCCCAGACTACGAACCTGCTCCTTCAGGGGGACTGTAACCCCGTCCAGGACAGGGTATGTATCCACCGTCTGACCAGAGAAACCATGCACCAGCAGCATCTCAGTCTTATCAGGATTGAGTCTCAGTTTGTTAGTTCTCATCCAGTCCATTGTCGCGTCCAGGCAACGGTTCAGCACATCGACTGCCTCACCTGAAGAAGATGAAAAGGAGAGGTAGAGCTGCGTGTCATCAGCGTACTGATGACAACGCACTCCAAAACTCCGGATGACCGCACCCAACGGCTTCATATAGATGTTAAAAAGCATGGGAGACAAAACCAAACCCTGCGGGACTCAATATTGGAGAGCCCACGGTGTCGAACAATGTTCCCCAAGTATTATCTTCTGGAGACGGCCTGCCAAGTAGGAGCAGAACCACTGCCACGCAGTGCCTCCAACACCCAACTCCGCAAGCCTCTCCAGAAGGATACCATGGTCGATGGTATCAAAAGCTGCTGAGAGATCAAGGACGATCAACAGAGTTACACTCCCTCTGTCTCTCTCCCGACATAGGTCATCAAACAGGGCGACCAAGGCTGTCTCGGTGACAAAACTGGCCCTGAAACCCAACTGAAATGGGTCTAGATAATCGGTTTCATCCAATAGTGCCTGGAGCTGGTCAGCAACCACTCGTTCCAAGATCTTGCCCAAGAATGGAACATTCGCCACTGGTCTATAGCTGTTACAGTCCTCTGGGTCCAAGGAAGGTTTTTTCAGGAGTGGTCTCACCGCCGCTTCTTTCAGACAGCCAGGGACCACTCCCTCTTGCAAAGAGGCATTTATCACTTCCTTGGCCCAGCCAGCTGTTCCATCCTTGCTAGTTTTTATAAGCCAAGAGGGGCAAGGATCCAGTACCGAAGTGATTGCACGTACCTGTCCAAGCACCTTGTCCACGTCCTCGAACTGAACCGACTGAAACTCATCCAACAAAACATGACTAGACTGTGCTCCAGACACCTCACTAGGACTAACTGGCATAAAATGGGAATCTAAGTCTCGGCGAATGCGTAAGATCTTATGCTGGAAGTGCTCAGCAAACTCATTACAGCGGGCCACCGATGTATCTGCCATGTCCTGTGGGCCTGAATAGAGTAGCCCTCGGACGACTCTAAAAAGCTCCGCTGGGCAGGAGAGAGATGACTTAATAGTGGCGGTGAAATGTTGTTTCTTCGCCGCCCTCACCGCTCCTACATACAGCTTGGTAGAAGCACGGACCAGCGCATAATTGCATTCGTCGGGAGTTCGTCTCCAACTCCGCTCAAGCCGTCTCCTATCTTGTTTCATCGCTCTTAGCTCTGGAGTATACCAAGGAGCTATATGAGCTCTACAAAGGAGAGGGCGCGCAGGGGCGATCGTGTCCACTGCCCGGGTCATCTCTGCATTCCACAGATTAGCCAGGGCTTCGACAGGAGCGCCAGTCCTATCAGCCGGAAAATCCCCCAGAGCCCTTTGAAAACATTCAGGATTCATTAGTCTCCGGGGGCGGACCATTTTAATAGGTCCCCCACCCTTGCAGAGGGAAAAGGCCACTGAAAGTCTAAACTTCAGCAAGCAGTGATCTGACCATGACAAAGGGAGAGATGTAAGACTCCCCACATCCAGATTACTATCCCCATGTCCAGTAGCAAAAATGAGGTCGAGAGTATGCCCTGATGTATGTGTTGGGCCACTAACATATTGAGTCAGCCCCATGGTTGTCATGGCGTCCATGAAGTCCTGAGCTGCCCCCGACAAAGTAGCCTCGGCATGGATGTTGACATCCCCCAGTACTAATAGTCTGGGGGATCTCAACAATACCTTCGAGACCACTTCCGTCAGCTCAGTTAGGGAAGCCATTGGGCAGCAAGGTGGGCGGTACACCAAAAGGATTCCCAGTCTGTCCCTCTGGCCCAACATAAGGTGCAAACACTCCAGACCAGTAATTGCATGGACATGGTGCTTGGTGAGTGAGATGGAACTCTTATAGACCACAGCAACCCCACCTCCCCGACCCTCAGATCTACCATGATGCTGGACCAAATACCCCGGAGGGCCAAATACTAAGATCTAGGTTTACATCTCTATATACGGCATATTATTGATTCAGTGTCCAATACACTTGTACACAGCATGTTGTCTATTTGTGAGAGTTTCATTAGTATTATGTTATGTACTAGTTCAGTACTTTGCTGGTTGTTCACTTTCCCCCGAAATGTTGTAAGTCATACATTTGTGTATACATCATTCCTCCAGTTGTGTGCTTGTTAGTATTGGTGTTTTTGTTCTACATACAACTTTTGTCTCAGTTTGTGATGTTATAAACACAATAAAACATAAGATACCATAAAATGCAACACACACAAAATCATAAAAATGAATCGCTCATCTTGAAAAACAAAAACCAACAGAATAGGCCTGTCAGCATGAAAAAAGTCTTCACACCTGAAATTCAAAAGCAGGGATGCCTGCCAAATTTGTGCTGGAAGAGTATTCCACAGCACGAGACTGGCAACATTAAATACCTTACTTTCTAGTTGAAGCCAAAGTGGCTTCTGAAACAGAGAAGGCAATTAACAGAACTTCTCCAGATTATCTCAATGGGGAAGGCAACCAGAATGATCAAGGGGATGGAGCGACTCCCTTACGAGGAAAGGTTGCAGCATTTGGGGCTTTTTAGTTTAGAGAAAAGGCGGGTCAGAGGAGACATGATAGAAGTGTATAAAATTATGCATGGCATTGAGAAAGTGGATAGAGAAAAGTTCTTCTCCCTCTCTCATAATACTAGAACTCTTGGACATTCAAAGAAGCTGAATGTTGGAAGATTCAGGACAGACAAAAGGAAGTACTTCTTTGCTCAGCGCATAGTTAAACTATGGAATTTGCTCCCACAAGATGCAGTAATGGCCACCAGCTTGGATGGCTTTAAAAGATTAGACAAATTCATGGAGGACAGGGCTATCAATGGCTACTAGCCGTGATGGCTGTGCTCTGCCACCCTAGTCAGAGGCAGCATGCTTCTGAAAACCAGTTGCCGGAAGCCTCAGGAGGGGAGAGTGTTCTTGCACTCGGGTCCTGCTTGCGGGCTTCCCCCAGGCCCCTGGTTGGCCACTGTGAGAACAGGATGCTGGACTAGATGGGCCACTGGCCTGATCCAGCAGGCTCTTCTTATGTTCTTAAGGGCCCTAGCTCAGTGGTAAAGCACCTGCTTTGCATGCAGAAGGTCCCAGATTCAATCCTGAGCATCACGAGGAGAAACTCCTGTCTGAAACCCTGGAGAGCCACTACCAGTCAGTGAAGACAGTATGAGCTAGATGGGCCAATAGTCTGATTCAATCTAAGGCATCTTTGGTATTCTATCATTGGAACTTATTTTGAACTGTAAGGGTATTGTTTCGAATTAATTATATATTTCTTAATGAGATGTTTTCTTTAACTTACTGTAAGAACATAAGAACATAAGAAGAGCCTGCTGGATCAGGCCAGTGGCCCATCTAGTCCAGCATCCTGTTCTCACAGTGGCCAATCAGGGGCCTGGGGGAAGCCCGCAAGCAGGACCCGAGTGCAAGAACACTCTCCCCTCCTGAGGCTTCCGGCAACTGGTTTTCAGAAGCATGCTGCCTCTGACTAGGGTGGCAGAGCACAGCCATCATGGCTAGTAGCCATTGATAGCCCTGTCCTCCATGAATTTGTCTAATCTTCTTTTAAAGCCATCCAAGCTGGTGGCCATTACTGCATCTTGTGGGAGCAAATTCCATAGTTTAACTATGCGCTGAGTAAAGAAGTACTTCCTTTTGTCTGTCCTGAATCTTCCAACATTCAGCTTCTTTGAATGTCCACGAGTTCTAGTATTATGAGAGAGGGAGAAGAACTTTTCTCTATCCACTTTCTCAATGCCATGCATAATTTTATACACTTCTATCATGTCTCCTCTGACCCGCCTTTTCTCTAAACTAAAAAGCCCCAAATGCTGCAACCTTTCCTCGTAAGGGAGTCGCTCCATCCCCTTGATCATTCTGGTTGCCCTCTTCTGAACCTTTTCCAACTCTAGAATATCCTTTTTGAGATGAGGCGACCAGAACTGTACACAGTATTCCAAATGTGGCCGCACCATAGATTTATACAACGGCATTATGATATCGGCTGTTTATTTTCAATACCTTTCCTAATGATCGCTAGCATGGAATTTACCTTTTTCACAGCTGCCGCACACTGGGTCGACATTTTCATCGTGCTGTCCACTACAACCCCGAGGTCTCTCTCCTGGTCGGTCACCGCCAGTTCAGACCCCATGAGCGTATATGTGAAATTAAGATTTTTTGCTCCAATATGCATAATTTTACACTTGTTTATATTGAATTGCATTTGCCATTTTTCCGCCCATTCACTCAGTTTGGAGAGGTCTTTTTGGAGCTCTTCGCAATCCCTTTTTGTTTTAACAACCCTGAACAATTTAGTGTCGTCAGCAAACTTGGCCACTTCACTGCTCACTCCTAATTCTAGGTCATTAATGAACAAGTTGAAAAGTACAGGTCCCAATACCAATCCTTGAGGGACTCCACTTTCTACAGCCCTCCATTGGGAGAACTGTCTGTTTATTCCTACTCTCTGCTTTCTGCTTCTTAACCAATTCCTTATCCACAAGAGGACCTCTCCTCTTATTCCATGACTGCTAAGCTTCCTCAGAAGCCTTTGGTGAGGTACCTTGTCAAACGCTTTTTGAAAGTCTAAGTACACTATGTCCACTGGATCACCTCTATCTATATGCTTGTTGACACTCTCAAAGAATTCTAATAGGTTACTGAGACAGGACTTTCCCTTGCAGAAGCCATGCTGGCTCTGCTTCAGCAAGGCTTGTTCTTCTATGTGCTCAGTTAATCTAGCTTTAATAATACTTTCTACCAGTTTTCCAGGGACAGAAGTTAAGCTAACTGGCCTGTAATTTCCGGGATCCCCTCTGGATCCCTTTTTGAAGATTGGCGTTACATTTGCCACTTTCCAGTCCTCAGGCACGGAGGAGGACCCAAGGGACAAGTTACATATTTTAGTTAGCAGATCAGCAATTTCACCTTTTAGTTCTTTGAGAACTCTCGGGTGGATGCCATCCGGGCCCGGTGATTTGTCAGTTTTTTATATTGTCCACTAAGCTTAGAACTTCCTCTCTCGTTACCACTATTTGTCTCAGTTCCTCAGAATCCCTTCCTGCAAATGTTAGTTCAGGTTCAGGGATCTGCCCTATATCTTCCACTGTGAAGACAGATGCAAAGAATTCATTTAGCTTCTCTGCTTCTCTGTTTGACTGTTTGAATTTTGTTTTGCAACTGATTGAATTATGTCACTTTTTTTCATGGTGTGAGCTGCCTTGAGCATAGATTCTTATGAAAAGGCAGCATACAAATAAACCATGATGATGATCTTCCTATGTTCCTATCAAGCTGGGATATAAAGACCGAAGACAGTCCTTACGGTATCCTGGACCCAAGTTATTCAGGGCTTTCCATTTCTGCTAGAGAGCAGCCCAAAGAGATGCATTGCCAAGTAGCGTTAAGAATCACACACTTTTTCTGAAAGGTGATCAATCATTAAAGGATTTTTTTCATTCCACACATCATGTACAATTTAGCTTCATATTAACCTACCTTACACCAAACATATTACAAAGTCGGCCATATGTAATTCGGTCCTTTGGGTATTGTGGTAACATCAGGAATTCCTAAAGTTAAATCTTTTGGTCAGTCCAGATCAAATACAGTTAATGTTGTCACAATGAATATCAAGCACTATCACTTAGGTTAAAATTGTGAAGAGGACAGAGATTTAAGGGATACCTCCCGCCCCACCAAATAAAACCACAGCAGTGTTAAGAGTGCTGGACCTCATTATTTAAATATTTGGGATGGGGGTGCTGGGCTGTACCTCGAGCAACTGGATCAATATGAGTAGGCTTACGAAATAAGAGGTGTCAGAACATCCCCCTCTCCCAAAAAAGTTATAAAGGCCTTGGTAGATATGGTGACAGATTTTTTTTCCGGGCCTTCACAATTTTTTTTGGGGGGGGGACATTTTTTTTCTAAAGCTTTTTTTTTCCCCCTCAAAAACTGAAAAAAGTTGGATTATGAAATATTTTCTTTTAGAATGATAAATAAAATGTTTTAAGACGAGGCGTTCATATATTTAGTCCCCTCAAATGATTTCGAAAACCAAGTACTGTAACAGGAAGATTTTAAAGTAACACTTTGTGAGAGCTAGTGTGGTGTAGTGGTTAAGGTGTTGGAGTACAATCTGGGACACCAGGGTTCGAATCCCCACATAGCCATGAAGCTCACTGGGTGACCTTGGGCCAGTCACTGCCTCTCAGCCTCATGAAAACCCTATTCATAGGGTTGCCAAAAGTCAGAATCGACTTGAAGGCAGTACATTTGTGTGTGTGCAGTATCAGATCATTACAATTCTTATACAGTGCACTGAAGACAAGCAAGTCCTGGGTTGCACACTGATACCACAACTCTCAAATGCAAGAGCAAGATGCATTTCTGCCAGTAGGTGGCACTGCCATTGACACAAGAAGAAGGATTCAGTGCCTTCTTTGTCTGCAGGCCTCCTCATGTTAGCATCAGGGCCAGCGCCAGAGGGCGACCAAGTAGGGAGGGCTCCTAAAGGGAAGATGGCGCTCTCATTCTGTGATCCGCAGCAGCAGTTAAAAAGAAAAAGCAAAAACTGATAGTGAGAGGGAAAATGAGACTGATTAAATCTCATGCTGTTAATTGAGCCTCCCTTTTCTCAGCTCTTTCTATGAAAGGTAAAGGTAAAGGTGTCCCTGCACTTGTAGTGTGAGTCGTTTCCGACTCTTAGGGTGACGTCTTGCGACGTTTACTAGGCAGACTGTATATATGGGGTGGGATTGCCAGTTCCTTCCCTGGCCTTTCTTTACTCATTTTACCGACCACAGATGGATGGAAGGCTGAGTGGACCTCGACCCCTTTTACCGGAGATTCAACTTCCTCCTTCCGTTGGAATCGAACTCCAGCCGTGAGCAGAGCTTTGGCTGCATTACCGCTGCTTACCACTCTGCGCCACGGAGGATCTTTCTATGAAAATGCCTGATTTACATCGGCTTGACACTGTGGAGGACTGAAGGAGACATAATAATTTTCCCAATACATAATAATTTTCTTTTACTTTTAAAAATGTTTTTGATGTTTTATTGCTTGTGGGTTTGCCTCCTTTGGGAGGAAGGGTGGATTATAAATTTAATTTTAAAAATTAGTAGATAAATGTTGATGATTTCTTTTTTTATTGGTTTTGTGCCTGATCCTCATAAACTGGCAAAGCCAAAGTGATGTTAGATTCCTTACAGTTCAGCAGGTTGTACCTCCATTTGTAGCATGAATATTAAAAATAAATTCAACTTGTAATTATTGCCTGAATAAACTGTACTTTTAATATATCAAGCATGATAATTTTATGGGCAAATCAAGTTATACATAATATATTTTATGTTTCTAAAGTAACAAAGTGATTTTCAAACTGTAAAAGGGTGCTAAAAATATAAGTACTGCATATTTTTTCAATTTCCCCCACAATTTCCATTTCTTTTTTTTAAATGATTTTTTCCATGGCTTCAAGATTTCTATAAATTGTACATCTTTAGGTATGACACATTCTGGGTTTTGGTGAAGGGGTGGGGAATCCTGCCTTAGAACCAACAAATCCTGTATATGCTGCCTTAGAACCAACAAAATGCTGATTCAGAGAAACCTCAGGTATGTTTAATAGGAGCAAACCTGGTACCTAGACCAAGTTTAGCAGAGAATATTGCTCTTAAAACATCTGATGGAAACAGAAAGGATACACAGAAAGGGCTGAGCACTTTCCAAAACATATTCACTCAGAACAAAAGGAATGGCTGCAAATTTATTCAACAGTCAGCCATTTTCTTCAGTAGTATGTCCATTGTACAGCTTACCCCTGAACATGTTTACTTGGTGTTATGTACCAAAGCCTTTGACTGTGTAGATCATGAAAAACTATGGAATGCTTTAAAAGAAATGGGGGTGCCACAGCATCTGATTGTCCTGATGAGCAACCTATACTCTGGACAAGAGGCTACTGTAAGACAGAATATGGAGAAACCGATTGGTTCCCAATCGGAAAGGTTGTGAGACAGGGGTGTATTTTATCACCCTATTTGTTTAATCTATACATAGAACATATCATATGGAAAGCGGGATTGGACCAAGATGAAGGAGGTGTGAAAATTGGAGGAAGAAATATCAATAATTTAAGATATGCAGACGATACCACACGATTAGCAGAAACCAGTAATGATGGATTCCATCAAGGAAGCCACAGACCTGAACTTACAAGATCTGAACAGGGTGGTTCATGACAGATGCTCTTGAAGGTCGCTGATTCATAGGGTCGCCGTAAGTCGTAGTCAACTTGGAGGCACATAACAACAACAACAACAAAGTAATGATTTGAAAAGAATGCTGATGAAAGTTAAAGAGGAAAGCACAAAAGCAGGACTACAGCTCAACGTCAAAAAGACTACAGTAATGACAACAGAAGATTTATGTAACTTTAAAGTTGACAATGAGGACACTGAACTTGTCAAGGATTATCAATACCTTGGCACAGTCATTAACCAAAATGGAGACAACAGTCAAGAAATCAGAAGAAGGCTGGGACTGGGGAGGGCAGCTACGAGAGAATTAGAAAAGGTCCTCAAATGCAAAGATGTATCACTGAACACTAAAGTCAGAATCATTCAGACCATGGTATTCCCGATCTCTATGTATGGATGTGAAAGTTGGACAGTTAAAAAAGTGGATAAGAGAAAAATCAACTCATTTGAAATGTGGTGTTGGAGGAGAGCTTTGCCCATACCATGGACTGGGAAAAAGACAAATAATTGGGTGTTAGAACAAATTAAAGCAGAACTGTCACTAGAAGCTAAAATGATGAAACTGAGGTTATCATACTTTGGACACATAATGAGAAGACCTGATTCACTAGAAAAGACAATAATGCTGGGAAAAACAAGGGAGCAGAAAAGGAGGAAGGCCAAACAAGAGATGGATTGATTCCGTAAAGGAAGCCACAGACCTGAGCTTACAAGATCCGAACAGGGTGGTTCATGACAGGGTGGTTCTTGGAGATCACTGATTCATAGGGTCTCCATAAGTCGTAATTGACTTGAAGGCACATAACAACAACATGTACCACTGACCACAGTGAAATTTACTTCCAAGAAAGTGTGCTAAGGATCACAGCCATCACGAGTAATGATGGCTTCTCATGGTAAATTTGAAAGCACCACAAGACAGTTCCTGTGAATTGATCCTTTAATCTAGAAAAATGAACATATGCTCTTTGAATGAATTATTTCCCTCACATCCATCTCCTGCAATTCCCCAGTTCACTAACCTGTAAAGGAACACTTTCAGCCATTGCTGTCTGTTTTTAGGCACCGGGCAAAAACATTCTTATATTCTTATATAAAACACCATAAGTCGTAATCGACTTGAAGGCACACAACAACAAACAATAACCAGACTTATGTTTTTTAATTGAGAGAGTAGTTAGATATAACAGGTTTTTGTTGTGCCTATCCTTTGAGTGGGGTGGGTAGGACCTGTTCCTTTTAAATATATTGTCGGATAAGTATTTTATTTTTGTTTATTGCTGTTTTGAATCTGATTTCAATGTCTGTTATTTTGTTTTTAATTTTTTATTTTGTAAGTTGCTTTGAGGCACTTGAATACAAACATGTGACTGTAATTATTATTAATAATAATATAATTTTAGAAAGAACATTTCCTAGTTATGGTAACAATATAAGTAACATTTTTTAAGAGCAGCAAGGACCTGAGCTAGAAGCATCCTAATTGTTTTCAATCCAAATATATATATATTTTCCGCAGGCTTCATTTCTTTGGGAAATGGGGCTCTACAAGTTTGAACCAGAAGAATGAAGCCAGAGGCTCTGGGAACAGCATGTTTCAGTAGAATTTTTGGGCTAGCTGTAGTGTGGCCAGATGAAAACCAAGACAGGGCCCCTGCACCTTTAATAGTTACTATTATTAATTACTTAACTCATAGATCACTTACTATATATATAAAAATATCTCAGAATGGTTTAAAGTAAGGAGTCAAAGACGAAAATAACAAAAATTAAAGAACTCTAAAATATACAACATTTTATTTTATTTATTAGATATCTTACCTGCCCTTTACCAAAAGGTCCCAGGGCAAATTACATCAAAATATACAAATATAAAGAACAAAACAGTTACACCATAAAAAAAAATAAAAGTGTAATTTTTTAAAAAAACAATTCCAAAACAATACAAGCATTTGAAAACAATTCCTTATATAAAAACAGTTAAATGTAGTTCCAAAACACAAAGAGGAGATTACTATCACATGCAGTAGGAGTGTGGGCATGGTGCAAAGTTTTGGAAGAGATATTTGCATTGTGCGTCAAACAGTAATACCTGACTAGGTACTGGCGTTCGTATCAATTATCAAAGGGACAGGTTCAAAATGATCCATAGCAAGCTGGGGAGCTTTTTTTTACTAATAGAGGCACATATGGAAATGAGGTTCCATCGGAAAACAGCACGTTTTTGACACATGGCCAGATGTAGGGCTTGGGATTTAGCAAATCAGGGTTGTGCGAGGTGCTGCTAAAAAAAAATCATTTTGAAGCACTCTGGCTATCCTTCATATCTTATGTCTTATAAAAGACTGAGGCAATTACTCCAGCAACCAGTCCCACATCACTTCGTGGCAGAGCTTGGTACAAAACAGGAACAGAACAGTGTGCCAGAGCTCTTCAATGAACTGAGGGAAGTTGCGCCGACTTACATATATAACCAAATTATAGAGTGATCCCTGAGGTGATGTCTGTACTATGAGAATTGCACTCTGTATGGTTTCTTGCCAGTAGTTTGTTATTATTGTTTTATTCTGTAATTTGTTGAGGTTTTATATCAGCAAAATAAATTCAACTACGACAATATAGTTCTAACACAGATGCAAACTGGGTTAAAGGTCTCTACTTAAAAGGCTTGTTTGTTTATTTGATTTATATCCCGCCGTTCCTCTCAGTAACAGCCCAGGGCGGCAAACAAAAGCACTAAAAACACTTTAAAACATCATAAAAACAGACTTTAAAATATATTAAAACAAAACATCTTTTAAAACATTTTTAAAAGGTTTAAAAACATCTTTAAAAAAAGGTTTAAAAACATAATTTTTTTAAAAAAAGGTTAAAAACATATTAAAAAGCAATTCCGACACAGACTGGGATAAGGTCTCAACTTAAAAGGCTTGTTGAAAGAGGAAGGTCTTCAATGGGTGCTGAAAAGACGGTAGAGGCAGTTCCTGACTACTATTTTAAGGGAGGAAGTTCCAGAGGGTAAGTGCCACAACATTAAAAGCCTAATTCCTATATTGTGCAGAACAGACTTCCTGGTAGGATGATATCTTCAGGAGCACAGTGATCAACTGGGTATTCAAGGGGTAAGATACTCTTTTAGGTATCCTCAGTGGTAGCTGATGCCCATTGGGACTAGTGGGGTGGAAGGCAAGGAGCCCAACTGTCGGTGGAGCCACAGCCAATGACAGACGGAACCAAATAATTCTAATTTTGTCCTCATGCTCCTCCCTGCTGAGTTCTGCAAGAGCAACACTGACAGGGAATCCCCCCCTGAGTTGTTATAACTAAGAAGGCAGGCAGGTG
This sequence comes from Rhineura floridana, assembly GCF_030035675.1. Classification (NCBI taxonomy): domain Eukaryota; kingdom Metazoa; phylum Chordata; class Lepidosauria; order Squamata; family Rhineuridae; genus Rhineura; species Rhineura floridana. The sequence continues at coordinate 214,170,060 of NC_084481.1, forward strand.
GGGGCTGGATGAGGGCAGACTGAGGGTGGTGGGGCAGTGCCCCACTCCCCCAAACAGACCAGGGTCCACTGGTCTCAAGCTGTATAGGGCTTTGTAGAGTTGTGTAGAAGAGGGAATTTCAAGATGCTCCTGTTGAAATTTCCTCTTCCTCTTAAAGGTGCAGAAGCCCTATCCACTTTTTGCATCCGGCCAACATAGCAGCTGCAGTCACTTTATCAACAAAGAATTCAAACAGAATCTATTTCTACTTGATTTGCTGAAGCTTGATAAAACATAACTGAATACCTGAACTTCTTCATATTACTTTCACCTCCATCCTCAGAGAATAAAATTTTATAGCATACCTTCACTCCTTCAGGACTTAATACCAAGAGTGTGACTCTGTGAAAGGTATTAAAACGCAGAATGGGTCCATATTCCTCAGCCCTAGAAAGGCAAAAATGTGAGCAGTAGTTAATATATATATATTGGTCACTTTGAAAGTATATAGGTAGATAGAATGAAATGCTACCGTCGTATTAAGCCAATATTAGACACAGAGCTGTATTTTTTTCTTTCTAAGGTCATGGCTGTGTGAAGACTAGAAAGGAAATTTCATGCCCATGGAGCCCCTTCCAAAAAGGCTGTCTCTAGGGTCAGGGAATACGAGAAGTAGTGTCTACCTTGGTACATAGCAACAGTTGGAGCATATATAAGGCACTCCAATTAACATTATTTTCAACTGAAATGCAGGTATCAGAACATTCAACTTCTGAGCTGGTGTTTTTAACAGATACAATGTGCAATCAAAGCTGAACTAAAAATTAATCCTTCCTCTACTTTATGGATTGCTTATAATAACCTAGTCAACAGAATGTTAAATCAAAAATACCCCCCATGCCATTCCGATGCATCCCATAAGGACGTGCGAATGTTGTCCCCAGAGCTGTTAGTTCTGGGTGATTTTAACATACACGCCGAGACCACTCTCACTGGAGCTCCTCGGGATTTCCTGGAAACCATGGCTTCCTGGGAACTGCGCCTTAGTAATACTGAGCCCACCCATGTAGCCGGTCATACTCTTGACCTTGTATTTGTCCCAGGGGGGGAGGGTAGTGTGCTGAAGTTAGGGGCTAATTCTTTTACCCCTGTGTCATGGTCAGACCACTATCTGGTAAAGATGGATCTCTCGATGCCGCATGCCCTCCGCAGGAGTAAAGGTCCTATTAGAATGGTCCGCCCCAGGCGCATGATGGATCCAGATGGTTTCCTGACGGTGCTTGGGGAATTAGAACCTGCTGAAGGTCGCCCGGTCGAAGCCCTGGTGATGGAGTGGAATGAGAGGATCGCCGGGGCATTAGACCGAGTGGCTCCGAAACGTCCTCTCCCCCTGAACAGAACTCAAGTATCACCATGGTACACACCACGGTTGCGTACTTTGAGACAGGAGGTGAGACGACTAGAGCGCCGGTGGCGGAAGTCTCACTCCGAAGATGCTCGGACACAGGTTAGAGCAGCAATAGCTGCCTACCAAGTGGCGGTAAGGGCGACAAAGAGGGAATTCTTTGCTGCCTCTATTGCATCAGCAGAGTGCTGTCCCAGGAGGTTGTTCCAAGTGGTCCGAAGCCTGGTCGGTCCAGCTGCTCAGGAACCCTTGGAACAATCTAAGGCCTCCTGTGACAAATTGGCAAAGCACTTTGCTGATAAAATCGAGCACCTGAGGAGCTCGATTCCGTGCACCGTGGATACAGTGAGTGAGCTAGAGGTTACCAGCTGCAAACCGGTCAAATGGGATTGATTTCGGCCTCTTCCTTCTGAGGATGTGGACAAGGTGCTCTCATCTGTAAGGCCTACCACTTGTCTAAATGACCCTTGCCCATCGTGGCTCCTTATGAGCTGCAAAGAGAGATTGGGTGAGGGGATCAAGGCAATGGTTAATGCATCCCTACAAGGGGGTGTTATGCCACTAGCCCTCAAGGAGGCTATTATTAAACCAATCTTAAAGAAGTCCTCCTTGGATCCCCAAATCCTAAACAACTTCCGCCCAATCTCGAACTTACCATTCTTGGGCAAGGTCATTGAGAGAGTGGTGGCAAATCAGTTGCTGACACACTTGGATGAAACGGATTACTTAGATCCATACCAATCGGGTTTCAGGACTGGACACGGAACTGAAACAGCCTTGGTCGCTCTGGTCGATGATATGAGGAGGGCAATGGATAGGGGAGAACTCACCTTCCTTGTCCTCCTGGATCTCTCAGCGGCTTTTGATACCGTAGACCACGGTATCCTTCTAGATCGCCTGGAGAGTTTTGGATTGGGAGGCACAGTTTTACGGTGGTTCCACTCCTTTCTCTCTGATAGGCGCCAACAGGTAGCATTGGGTGATGAGGTTTCAGACCCTTGGCCTCTCAATTGTGGTGTGCCACAGGGTTCTATCCTCTCTCCCATGCTATTTAACATCTATGTAAAGCTGCTGGGAGAGATCATCAGGAAATTTGGGCTGCAGTGTCACCAATATGCGGATGACACTCAGCTCTATCTCTCATTCAAGTCTTCACCGGAGAGGGCTGTGGAGACCATGTCCAAGTGCCTGGAATCCGTGAGTGGATGGATGGGCAGGAACAGGTTGAAGTTGAACCCTGATAAGACTGAGGTACTACTTGTGGGAGACAAGGGAGGGTTAGGAGATGTTGACCTGGTGTTTGATGGGGTGAAATTGCCCCTACAGGACCAGGTCCGCAGCCTCAGGGTTGTTCTTGATTCCAGGCTGTCCATGCAGGCTCAGATTTTGGCTGTGAGCCGGGTAGCTTGGTATCAATTACATCTTATACGTAGGCTGCAACCCTACCTCCCTGTTCAACAGCTTCCACTCGTGGTGCATGCCCTGGTCACCTCTCGTCTGGACTACTGTAATGCGCTCTACGTGGGGTTACCCTTGAAAACGACCCGGAAATTACAACTTGTACAGAATGCAGCGGCGCGCTTACTTACCAACAGCCGCCGCCGGGACCACATAATGCCAGTATTATTTGATCTACACTGGTTACCGGTTGTTTTCCGGGCCCGATTCAAGGTGTTGGTTTTAACCTTTAAAACGCTGTATGGTTTCGGCCCAGCTTACCTGAAAGAGCGCCTCCACCGCCACCAACTATGCCGCCTAACTAGATCAGCCACACAAGGCCTTCTCTCAATCCCGCCAACCAAAATAGTTAGGTTTGTGGGTACTAGGGAAAGAGCCTTTTCTGTGGCGGCCCCCACTCTCTGGAACTCCCTCCCATGTGACCTTCGACATGCCCCTTCCCTAGAGGTATTCCGCAAGGCCCTGAAGACGTGGCTATTCCAACAGGCCTTTGAGGTCCTTGGGAAGGGTAAATCTCCATCTATCGTATGCTGTTAATATAATTGTTTTTATATGTATTGATGACTGTCCAGTATTTTATTATTGTTATTAATATGACTGCATTTGTTATTCTTGTATTTTATCTCATTTTAATGTACGTCGCCTACAGTGGCTATTTGCCAGATAGGCGACAAACAAATTAAATATTATTATTATTATTATTATTTCACAACAAAACCTTACAAAACTTATAGTCCTGAACTCAGAAACGCTTGCTTAACAACTCTCTAAATTTTCATGGTGATACACAAAACAGTCAGAGAGAATCCAGAGTTCAAATTGTAAAAAGAGAGAGAAAAAGTTTAAAGCCTCAAATCTGTTCTTAATTTGATCTTTGTATTCTTCTGGGATGTTATTTAAATTGTATTTTGGCATTATGATTGCTTTGTTCTTCTTTAGCTTTACTCTGATTTTCGATACGACCAGTTCATGATCTGTACCGCAGTCTGCTCCTGGTCTTGTTTTTGCAGAAAGTATGGAACTTCTTCATCTTCTGCTACCAATTATATAATCAATTTGATTCCTATATTGACCATTTGGTGATATCCATGTACAGTTGTCTTTTCAGTTGTTCAAAAAATGTGTTCGCAAGAAACAAATTATTGGCTTCACAGAATTCAATAAGTCGTTCTCCTGCTTCATTTCTTTCTCCTAAGCCTCATTTACCCACAGTTCCTACTTCTTCTCTGTTCCCTACTTTTGCATTCCAGTCCCCCATGATTATCAGCACATCTTGTTTTGGTGTGTGATCAATTTCTTCCTGTACTTCTGCGTAAAATCTCTCCAATTCCTCTTCTTCTGTGTTTGCCGTTGGAGCGTAGACTTGGATGATGGTTATGTTAATAGGTTTCCCGTTTAATCTAATTGATATCACTCACTCAGACCTTGTGTTATAGCTCCTAATTGCTTTTGCTACATCACTTCTTAATATTAAAGCAACTCTGTTTCTTCTTGATTTCTCATTTCCTGCATAAAATATTTTGTAGTTGCCTGACTGGAAATGTCCCATTCCCAACCATTTTAATTCACTCACGCCAAGTATTGTAATACGTTCCATTTCTTGCTTGACAATTTCTAACTTTCCCTGGTTCATGCTTCTCACATTCCATGTTCCTATTGTGTGCATCATACAATTACGGACTCTCGTTTCGCATCTGTGTGCATCAGCCTCTGGGCTTCCTTTCAGCTTTGACCCAGCTGCATCATTAGCCACAGCACTACTCGTACTTGTCCTCTGTTCTTCCCCAGTAGCTCTGTGAGTGCCTTCTGACCTGGGCATCTCATCTTCCAGCACTATCTCGTGTTGCATTTTGGATAGTCTGTTCATGGAGTTTTCATGGTAAGAAGTATTGAGAGGTGGTTTACCATTGCATTCCTCGGAGTTTGGATGCATCTTAGTCTGGTTTCTCAGCTTTGACCATTCTGGCTTGGATGCCCCTGACAGGGCAGAATGGTCAAAGCCCCTTGATGCCATTGCTCTCAGCTTCTTCAACACTCTGAAACCCCCTCACCATGTTAAGGTGTGCATCCTAGAGGGGTACAAATGTTTAGGGGAGTACAATATCTCAGAGAGGAGGTCAGGTCTCTTGCTCCCCTGGTGCATTCACTATAGCTTCCCAATTTCCCTGCTTTTAAAAGTTTGATAAAATATCTGTTGGATATAGATACATTCTTAACCTGCAAGATTTTTTGCCAGTTAGTGAATAAATGTCCAGATTTGTTGCCCCCCAAATCTGGACATTTATAAATCTTTCCAAGGAAGGTCAGAATGGTTAATCCAGATTGTGTTGGTCAGTGGTATAATACAGCCATGAGAGTGGCTGTATACCATAGCCAGCATGGATTTTTCACATTCTGCAATGTTAAACTGAAAATACCCCCATGCCATTCTAATGCTCCCCATAAGCTCATTTCAAAACAAAACCTTACAAAACTTATAGTCCTGAACTCAGAAACAGTTGCTTAACAACCCTGTAAATTTTCATGGCGATACACAAAACAGTGAGAGAGAACAGAGAGTTCAAAGTCCAAAAAGAGAGGAAAAAACCCCAGAGCCCTTTTAGACTTTTTTCTGTCAGAGTTCTCATAATCTGTTGAAATTCATTAAAAAATCAGCCATGTTCACGAAGTACCTGTAATCCTGTTACTGACCTTGCCCCATACTCTGACCTTCATCTTCTGCAGTTTAAAAGTTAAAAAAATCCCTGGCTGATTTTTAATTAAGCAATTTTGGCTTGAACCCAATTATAACATCAGGCATGCTCAGTAAGAACCAACTGTCAGTGTTCTAAAAGCCAGACTCACAGCTGCTGGGCTTGCCTAATCAGGGGGCCACACCCACCCCAGACTTTGATTTCACGTGAGACAGTCATGGCTTCCCTCAAAGAATCCTAGGAAGTGTAGTTTGTGAAGGGTGCTGAGAGGAGACTGCTATTCCACTGACAGAGCTTCAGTGGCCAGACTGGTTTAACAGTCAGCCACTCTGATTGAAGGTCTGTGAGGGGAACAGGGCGTCTCCTAGCAACTCTCAGCACCCTTCACTAACTACACTTCCCAGGATTCTTTGAGAGAAGGCATGACTCTCCAAAGTGAAATAAAGGCCTGGTGTGGATGTGGCCTTGGACAGCTTTGATTTAAATTTGGGTGGGAGACTACATGTGTCTGCTGTAGAATAAAAAGGTGGGGGGAACGCTGGAAAGCAATTATACTGTTCACAATGTTGTTCTTTTGAAAAGGAAAGGGGCTTCCCCTCTGCCCAGTGCCCACCCACCCAATCTCCTCTCCACCCCTCCCCCTCCTCTTCCTGCCCCTCCCCCAGGTCAGTGTTGGACTAGGACCTGAGAGACCAGGGTTCAAATCCCCACACAGCCATTAAGCTCACTGGGTGACCTTGGGCCAGTCACTGCCTTCCAGCTTCAGAGGAAGGCAATGGTAAAACCACTTCTGAATACCGTTTACCATGAAAACCCTATTCAAAGGGTCGCCATAAGTCCGGTCAACATGAAGGCAGTCCATTTCCATTTTCAAACATGATTGCACAGAAATAAATCAAATGATCAAACCCACCCTCCCTTCTCCTCCCTCCTATCTCCTCCCTCCCCCTTACTTTGTTCCTCCCCCTTCCCCTTCCAATCCCCTCCTTCCCCTTCCAATCCTCTCCTCCCCCTCCCCTTCCTTTTCCCCATGGTCAGTTTTACCTATCTTAAGCATGATTGCACGAAAGTAAATACCAGTGAACTCTATAAGCATGCAAATTATCAAACCTGCCCTCCCCTCCCCCTTCTTTTGCCCCCCTCCAATATGCTCCTTCCCCCTCCCACTCTTCCTCCCCATGGTCAGTTTTTCCTATCCTAATCATGATTGCATAGGAGTAAATCCCATTGAACTCAATAAGCATGCAAATGATCAGGCCTGCTTTTCCCCTCCTTCCTCTCCCCTCTTCCTCCTCCTCTCCCCTCTTCCTTCCTCCTCCTCCCCTGCCCACTCCAACCCTCCCACCCTAGTCAGTTTTATCTATCCTAAGCATGATTGCACAGGAGTAAATCGCACTGAACTCAATAAACATGCAAATGATCAAACCTGTCCTCCCCTCCCCCTCCTGCCTGCTCCCATCCCAGTCCTCCCCTCTGCCACGTTACCAAATTCTTCCAAGCTACACAGGAAGTGGATTGGACTGTGGAAGACCAACCATAATGGTGTTTGCATTTTGACCAATTTGTAGGGCAGTACAATATCTCAGAGAGGAGGTCAGGTCTCCTGCTCCCCTGGTGCATTCACTATAGCTGCCCAATTTTCCTGCTTTTAAAGTTTGATAGAAATATCTGTTGGCTATAGGTACGTTCTTAAACTGCAAGGTTTTTGCCTATTAGTGAATATGTTTTGGAATGTTACACACATCTCCTGAAACATTGTACCAGATAAAAGATAATACTAGTTATAGTATTATTTTATGATTGATAAAGTATGTATAATTAATAGGAGTCGTACAAAAGAAAAACAAAAAACCCAGCTTCTATCTGCAGACTTCCACATACAGATAAAAAACCCTGAAGACACTGTATAGACCTCTGGCATTGCAATTCATAGTCTCTTATCTTAAACTCTTTGAATAATTTAAAAAAACTTACCATTGCAGAAAGAGATTGTAAACAGGCTCCTTAGCTTTGATCATTCTCCACATGATTGGCAGGTGACCCAAGAAAAAGCTGCAAAAATTTTAAAAAGCAGGACTTAAAGCATGTATGGCACATACATTAATGGAGGATTCACATACATTTAATGGAGGATTCAGATGACAATGGAAGGAAGGTGAAATAAAAGATTTCCTGTATGATTCCCTACATCAATTTTACAGTAAAATGCATGACGACTCTTAGCAAGTAACATAGGGTACAAACCAGTCCTAGAGAACATAAGGAGACCCATACACACATAGAGCTTCTGTGGAAGGTAGGGTGGCCAGGTTAAAAAAAAAAAAGAGGACAAGGTTTCTGTTATCTTCAATAATGGTCAGGGCTGGCCCTACCATTGCAGGGGGGGGCGCAAATAGTATGGCAGGCTGTTGAGGAACAGAGCTGTGCAGACAGCCCTATACCCCCTAAACTATCCTGCTGCCATCTCCTGAGATAGAGGGTGCTATTCCCTCACCAGTGTTGTAGTGAGATTCAGACACCAACCTGGTAGACTTCTGTATGTGAAACATAGGGGGCACCATTTTGTCCTTCGCTTTAGGCAGCAAAACATGGCTGGCCTAGTTAATGTTGGAAGTGGGGCAAGAGCAACTCCTGTTTTGTTCTTTTGTTTATGTTCCAGAAGGGAGATAGAGTTAGGGTCCTCCAGATGGCTAGGCTTGACTACCTTTACCAGTGATGCTCTGACATCCTTCCTTCGCAGACTGATATGCTTAGGGAAGCTTATCTGTCTCTCCTCCTCCGCCCTTTCCCTTTCTTCTCTTCTTCGACTGTTTGAGAGGAGACACCTTTGTCTCTGCTCTCTCTCTCCTCTGAGCCATGAGGGCAACTCCCAAACCTGGGCGTTGCGCCTCCAACTTAGTTAGAACTAGGTATGCCTTCCTATCTACTATGTATTTCTCAGAGCTTGGAAGATTACTTTTAAAAAGTAATAAATTACAGTTACAGTTACATGGCCCAAAAAAGTAGTAATTACCGTTACAATTACAATTGCTCTGAAAGCAACTGATTACTTTACTTTTCTTCCAAAGTAATCACTACAATTACATTTCAGTTACTTAAAAAAAACGCCTACAAGGTGCTGGCCTTGGCTGCTGCACATCTAAGTAACCTAAAACAACATTAAAAATAAACAAACACATACAAAGGTAGTAGAATAATTATTTTTATTCATAAGATAGCAATGGTGGTCTCTCCACTGGTAAGGGTGGTGGGGAGGGAGGCTGAGGCCACTACTCAGATCTTTGCATGTCAAATCAAGTGCAACCCCCCCACTCAGCCAGCCAGCATAATCTCTCTCACTTAACCACCTCCCAGACCCTGCCCTGCCACCAACTAAGGGACACTCACTCAAGCAAACATTTTCCCCTGAGATGCAAAAAACTTAAAATACTGCAAATGAAGCACAGTAGCCGAAAGGGTGGTGGAGGCCACTTTGTGTGCCAAATGCAAACACAGAATTCTCTCTCTCTCTCTCTCTCTCACACACACACACATACACACACACACACACACGTGCGCGCACACACACATTGTCATCTTTCACCTCCACAGTTCTTTATCTCCATTCTGCTGCTGCCTCCTTCTCCTTTATTTTATCCATGTTCTTGACCTCCTACTCCTTTCCCCCTCCACTCCATTCTTCACCACCACTATCCATTTTTTTAAATAATTGTTTTCTCCACTCCACCCCGTCTCACTCTCCGCCTCCTCCCTCAGCACCTCCTGCCCATCCACAGAGCATGAGGAAAGAGCGACACTGCACAGAAGCCCAGTTTGAGGTACATGATTTTCACCCACAAATCAAAGGAGCAGAAGACTTCCTCGGCTCCCCCCCCAAAGTAATGCCCAAAAGTAATTCTGGAAACGTTACAATTACTCCACAAAAGTAGTAAAATTACTCCTAGTTCTATTACAATCAAAATGTAATGGAATTACCCACTCGTTACTCAAAAAATAATGAATTACAAGTAATTCATTACTTGTAACTAGTTACTTCCAAGCTCTGGTATTTCTATCAATAAAGCAGCTTTTCTTATTTTACTAAGTCTTAAGTTTCAGTGATCTCAATGCAGGGTAAAAGCCTGCTTTCTTAGATAAACGCACACACTGGCACACAGCATCTCAGACCGTTGACAATCTCTGCTAATATCTATATAAATTTATATAACAGTTAAGGGCAGGCACCAGCTGGCAAGAGAGTGAGTGAATGAATTGGGGTACCTTTATATCTCTAGGTCTCTTCCTCTTCCCTCCTTTTCCAGCCATTCTATTCTATTCCCCCCCCCCCCATCCAGTTTTCAGTCTTCAGTTAGTCAGCAAGCAATCCATGGCTACTAAGCATTCTCCATCTTCATTCAGCGGTTTTGGGGGAGCCCCCTTTAGACTCCTCCCAACAGTGTTTTGTACTTCTACAAACCTTGGTGTTCCATTTCTGCTGATTCACTTTACCAACCCAATTCTCTTGTGTTGCTATTGCCATTTTGGCCACATAAGAACAGAAGTGTCCTACTGGATCAGGCTAAAAGCCCATCTAGTCCAGCATCCAGTTCTCACAGTGCTTACTGATTATAATGGCAGCATTTCTGTCCCAATTTCTAACATTCCTTTCACACTGCAGTCCCTGTTGCATTATGAAACTGCAGCTTTTTGAGCAATATACCGCCATGTCACGCTAAATTTCATTCACACCAGTGGGCGTGACAATTAGATAACTGACATTGATTGATGATTGATGTTTGGCCACAGGATAGAGAAGTTCATCAGGAGGGCTTTAAACTGAATCCTAAGGGGGAGGGAGACGTAAACTTGGTGGCAACGACTGATGAAGGCTTGTGCACAGTAATGGGAACAGAGAGATCGGCTCTAATAGGGCCCAGTAACAGTCCTCAGAAAAATGTAGTAAGGAAGCCAAGCAACAAATCACATGGTCTTTGATGTCTGTATACTAATGCACAGAGCATGGGAAACAAAAGCAGGACAAACTTGAACTCTTAATACAGGAGGGTAATTACGACTTGATAGGTATAACTGAAACTTGGTGGGATGACTCCCATGACTGGAATACAGCAATTGAAGGATATAACTTGTTCAAAAAGAACAGAAGGAATAAAAAGGGAGGTGGAGTCACGCTATATGTTAAAAATATATATCCCTGCACAGAAATACAGGAAGATGAGCTTGGTAGCTCCACCGAGAGTCTCTGGATTAAAATTAATGGGGCAAGTAATAAAAGGAATGCGGTGCTTGGAATCTACTACCGACCACCCAATCAAGAATGTAACTTTTGTAAAGCAAATTGCCAATGTTTCGAGGAGGCATGATGTAGTAGTAATGGGGGACTTCAATTATCCTGATATCTGTTGGGAGACAAATTCTGCCAAACACGGCCCCTCCAAGAAATTTCTCACTTGTGTTGGAGATAACTTTTTCCAACAAAAAGTGGAGGAAGCAACCAGAGGATCAGCTATCCTGGACTTGATTCTAACCAATAGAGATGATTTGGTGGAAGAAGTGGCAGTTACGGGAACTCTGGGGGAAAGTAACCACACCATACTTGAATTCTTGATTTTAACAGAAGCAAAAGCTGAGAGTAGCCATATGCGCACCCCGGACTTCAGGAAAGCTGATTTTAATAAACTCAGAACAATTATAAGTACGGTTCCATGACAAGCCACCCTAATGAGAAAAAGAGTCCAAGATGGATGGAAGTTTCTAAAAAAGGAAATTCTAAAAGTGCAATGGCAAGCAATTCCAATAAGGAAAAAGGGGGGGGGGGAACAGAAGAAGAAGCCAATATGGCTTCATAAAAAGCTTAGAGATGACCTGACAACGAAAAGGACACATGCAGGAAGTGGAAAGAAGGCCAGGCCACAAAGGAAGAGTACAGGCAGATATCACAAAATTGCAGGGACGGCGTCAGGAAGGCTAAAGCAGAGAATGAGCTGAGGTTAGTGAGAGATGCTAAAAGCAACAAAAAAGCTTTCTTCAGGTACGTCCATAGTAAAAGACAGAGAAAAGAAACTCAATGAAGATGGCAAAATGATAACAGATGACAAAGAAAAGGCAGAAGTGCTCAATTCCTACTTTGTCTCAGTTTTCTCCCAAAAAAGGGTCTATGACCCTCCCGGGAAACATGAAATAGAAAGGGCAGGATTGGAGCTTGAGATTGATAGACAAATGGTCATGGAATACCTAATCACTTTGAATGAGTTCAAATCGGCAGGGCCCGATAAACTGCATCCTAGAGAATTGAAGGAACTGACTGAAGAACTCTCAGAACCGCTGTCTATTATCTTTGCGAAATCATGGAGGACTGGTGAAGTGCCGGATGACTGGAGGAGAGCTAATGTTGTCCCTATCTTCAAAAAGGGCAAAAAGGAGGAACCGGGGAACTACAGACCAGTCAGCCTAACATCAATCCCTGGGAAAATTCTGGAGCAGATTATAAAGCAGTCAATCTATAAACACCTTGAAAACAATGCAGTGATTACTAGGAGCCAACATGGATTTATGAAGAACAAATCCTGCCAAACTAATCTTATCTTGTTTTTTGATCACGTAACCATCCTTGTAGACTGTGGGAATGCTGTGGACATAATATATCTTGACTTCAGCAAACCTTTTGACAAAGTGCCCCACGATACTCCGATTAGCAAGCTAGCTAAATCCGGGCTGGATGGAACAACTATCAGGTGGATGCACAGTTGGCTCCAGAATCATACTCAAAGAGTGCTTATCAATGGTTGCTTCTCAAACTAGGGGGAAGTAATGAGTGGGGTACCACAGGGCTCGGTCCTGGGCCCAGTGCTCTTCAACATTTTTATTAACAACTTGGATGAGGAGGTACAGAGAATGCTTATCAAATTTGCAGATGATACAAAATTGGGGGGCACAGCTAATACCGTGGAAGATAGAAACACAATTCAATGGGACCTTGATAGGCTCCAGCATTGGGCTAAAAACAGAATGAAATTCGACAGGGATAAATGCAAAGTTCTACACTTAGGAAAAAGAAACCAAATGCACAGTTATAAGATGGGGGATACTTGGCTCAGCAATACGACATGTGAGAAGGATCTTGGAATTGTTGTTGATCACAAGCTGAATATGAGCCAGCAGTGCGATGTGGCTGCAAAAAAGGCAAATGCAATATTAGGCTGCATTAACAGAACTATAGTTTCCAAATCGCATGAAGTATTAGTTCCCCTCTATTTAGCACTGGTTAGGCCTCATCTTGAGTATTGTGTCCAGTTCTGGTCTCCGCACTTCAAGAAGGATTCAGACAAACTGGAACAGGTTCAGAGGAGGGCAACAAGGATGATCAGGGGACTGGAAGCAAAGCCCTATGAGGAGAGACTGAAAGAACTGGGCATGTTTAGCCTGGAGAAGAGAAGACTCAGGGGAGATACGATAGCAAGTACATGAAAGGTTGCCACACAGAGGAGGGCCAGGATCTCTTCTCGATCGTCCCAGAGTGCACGACACGGAATAATGGGTTCAAGTTGCAGGAAGCCAGATTTCTATTGAACACCAGGAAAACTTCCTAACTGTTAGAGCAATATGACAATGGAACCAATTACCTAGAGAGGTAGTGGGCTCTCTGACACTGGAGGCATTCGAGAGGCAGCTGGACAGCCATCTGTCGGGAATGCTTTGATTTGGATTCCTGCATTGAGCAGTGAGTTGGACTTGATGGCCTTATAGGTCCCTTCCAACTTTACTATTCTATGATTCTATGACATGTGGGCAGCGCTTGCAAGATTGCCTTACCCCATATGTGCCCCTTCGAGCACTTCCCTCTGCGAAACAGGCACTGTTACAGGTACCACATAATAGTCATTCTACCTTTGTGAGAAGTCATTCTTTTAGTGTGGCAGCACCTATTATTTCGAACTCTTTGCCTACTGACAACAAGCAGGCATCTTTGTTGTATTCCCTTTGGTGCCCGCTTAAAACTTTTCTGTTTAGGGAAGCCTTTCCAGACACATAGATGTCGATCTGTTTTAATCTTTTTAGTTAGTAGCTGTTTTAATTGTTTTAAAAACTGGTAATTAAAAACGTATTTAACTGTTTTATTGATAATTTTAATGTTTTTTGTAAACGATTTAGAGGTCTTCACATCCAAGCGGAATATAAATTTTGTTAAATAAATAAACAAACAAACTTGGCCTGCAAGAGGTGGGTAAAATAACAATCTTGCCCACCAGCCAGATCCAGTGCCCCATCCCTATTGCAGTTCAGCACTCTAACCACTACACCACTGGCTCTCAATTGTAACGGCACAACAATAGCATGTCCATGCATGAGAAAAAGAAGCAGCCAAGAGAGGAGTTTATATTCTTTCTAATCCAGCTCTTATTTTGTAAGAAAAGCTTGAAAAACTTTTTTGAGTTTTTATTGGTATTTGGATGCTTGGAGAGTCTGTCTGCAAGAAAAATAGCACACAAAACTTCTCTGTGCAATTGACTGTTAGATTTAGGTGGACTGGTTGGGAGGGAATCTGCGAGTTTGCTGTTTAAGTAGATTTGCAGCAGTTTGCATGGATGTGTGTGGAATTTTGGCTGCAAATGCAAATCAGCCTCAGTCCCACTTGTAACCTGAAATATCAACAGTGGGCTACATTGCAGTTTTGCCATAAACTCACTTTGTTCCCCAATAACATTTATATGGATAGACTGCATTGGTATTGGCTGGACAATATAAAAATATTTTAATACTCAAAATTAGAATGATTTGCCTGCAATAAAGTCTGGATTTGAAAAAGCAGGATACCCTGGCACAGCTCTGGCTTCTACCCCAGAAGAGGCAGAAGGCCCATCCAGACTGTCACTATTTTTAGATGGCATTCAGTAATGACAAGTCCGTGGAATTCTTGGTCCCGGTCACAGCGACAAAGTCCCAGCCGGCACAAGCTGGCAAGTAAGCGTCTCATCAGCAGCGCACCCCGCGAGCAGGACGACCCACAGCAGCTACGGTGACACCAGGCAATAGGTACGATGATAACAATACAGGGCCGCAACGCCCCGGTGTTCTAGATGGAAGCACAACCGCAGCAGCAACGAAAAGGCACCGGCCACGATGAGGAACGCCAGCCGTAGCAACCCCGCCACAGAGAAGGTAAGGCTAGGGGCGCTCTTAATGGAATGATATCAGAGGGAGGGAGAGAGACAAAATACTAGCTCACCTCCTACATAAATCCAGGGATGTTTAGGATGTTTTAAAGTCGTTTTAAGATGTTGAATGATAGATGGCGGAGGAGCACCAACGCCACAACCTCCTACTCCGCCGCCATCTTGAGCTGTATGTCCCACCCTTCCTCCCAGAAGGAGTCCACAGCTAGTCACTTTTTGTGCAATGTCAAAAAATCAGTGTGAAAAAAGTTTTTGTGCATCTGAGCGTATGCGATTTAATAAGGAGCTAGGTTGTTTCTAAAAAAATAAATAGATGAGACAAGATGATAAATAGATGAGGCAAGAGAATGAAGATAAATACTGGTGCCTTTCAAATCTTCATAACCTTATAGTGCTAGTTAGTGCTTTTCTGGTAGAAAAAGAGGTGCCAGTACTCATACATTGATAAAAGTACTATGGGTGCCCGCACAAAATGGCTGGCATAGGCAGCAAAAAAAGAGGTGCAGGTACTCCATACTGGTGATTACCGTGACAAAAAAGCCCTGCTCATAGCATATTATGGGACAAATTGCTTGAAAATAGCTTGGGGGTGGGCAGCGTGTTGGCTATTTCTGCAGCAGGATAAAAAGCTTAGAATAAACCCTGGACTGAGCTGGAAGTGCCCTAGAGCATAGCAGAGTTTCCTTCCAAGTAAAACACGCATTGCACAGGATTGACTGCAGCCAGGCCCGGTTTCACCTCCTGACATCTAGGTTGTCGCCCCATAGCAGCCTGCCTGGGGTTGATGAGAATTGTCGCTCGAAAACATCTGGAGGGCACCAGGCTGCCCTCTAGTTCTCCTGTTTCTAGAGCTGCGCCAGGAAAGTGAAGCTTGCAGTGCGCAGCCGGCCTCTTACCTCTGCCTCGGGGCGCTGGGGATATGATCGTATTTCATATGGACTGACTTGATGTAGCAGCAGTAAAGCACAAACACCAGGATAGAAATAGCGAGCAGAAGGCGCAGCGAGCCCCAGATCGCCTCCAGCACTTCCATGGCGGCATCTCAGAGCTCCCCTCGCCCAGCACAATGATAAAAGTCTACCTCTTGTGGCAAAGAGAAAGGTCACTCTGGCTGGGCGGAGCCAGCAGGAACAGCTTTCGCTTTAAAGATGCAGCTCGTGCAATTCCTTCACCAGGAGACCTCAAACCCAAATCAGGTGGAGAGCCGAACCCATCGATAATTTCCAAATCCATTAATAATTTCCATCAAAAAAGCTAGGCAATTTTGTGGAATTGAGGCTCACATTGGACCAGGGGGTGTAGTCGGGGGGGGTCTTAGACCCATTACTTTTCTGGGAGCAGGTCCCAGCAGGGTCCCTCTGTCTCCAGAATCCTATGAGCTAAGCAGCATTTGTGTGTTAGCCACAAAGAAAAATCTTCTAACATGCTTCTTTATCCTTTCCTGCTGCTTGGAGCCAATCAGAGTGAAAGGAGGTGAGTCACCCATTGAGAAGACTCTTCTCAGTAGCTAACACTCTCCCCTTTCATGCTGATTGGCTCCTAGGGGGCCAATTTGTTGTGGGAGAAGGCATTAACAAGGATCACATTCTCAACCCATCAGGATGGGAGGGGGCGTGGCCGTGACTGTCATGAACGGCCCCTGCACTTCTGAATTTGCCACTACAGTACTGCATTGGACTAAGATGGGATTGACGTGCCCCCACACGCGGAAATAATTACCACGCGCGCACACACACACACACACGCCAATTGCCGAGGACAGAATTTGGGGAAGGGCCATAATTCAGTGTTAGAACATCTGCCTTGCATGCAGGTTCAATACCCAGCATCCCCAGGTAGGGCTGAAAGAGACCCCCAGTCTGAAACCCTGGAGAGCCGCTGCCAATCAGTGCAGACAATACTGAGCTAGGTAGCCCAATGGGTCAGACTCAGTATAAGGCAACTTCCTATGACCTGCCAACTGATTTGGGTTTCCCCCTTGATATAAGACTGTCTCTTGAAGGGCAGGCCCTTCCCGCTCCATCCCAGTCTGGCTCCTCCCAGCCCCAAAGGGGCTGTTCTTGCCAAAGCAAGACGGGCTGTCAGCAGGGGGCGGGCCGCTCGAACCTGCGCAGAGAGGCGGCAGTGTTGCGCCGCTCGTCGGAGCGTCTGACCGTCATGGGAGCGCTAGGGGTGATCTGCGGCTTGCTGCCCTCTGGTCGGTGCCTTCCTCGCGGTTTTTGTCTTTGACTGCTCATAAAGTCAGTGCCCATGCAGTACGATCACTTCCTCGGTGCCCCAAGGGCGAGGTAAGAGACCGCCGGGGGGGGGGCGTGCTCCATGGGAGGAGGCGGCGCATCCTGTGAACGGTCTGTTACATGCGCCTTTCCTCTTCTAGCGCTGGAATTGGCCGGCACAGCTGTTGCTGCTGGGGCTGGTCCCGAAATTGGGAGCAGGGATGGGGGCGCCTGTGGCCCCCCAGATGTTATTGGACTTCAACTCTCATCGGCCCCAACCAGCATGGCAACGACCAAGGATGATGGGAGTTGGGAGTTCAGCTACATCTGGAGGGCCACATACGTGTCCCAACAGAAGAGTCCTTATTTAGGGTTCCTCAAGAAGCAGTTTCCACTCACCCCATCCCACAGTTTCCCCATTTTTCGTTGCCAACTGCCATTCAGCATCCCCTGACTGCTGAAGATGCTTTATCTGCATTGGGCTGGGTTTTGGGGGATAGGGGATGTGCCTCCTCAGATTTTATATATATATATATATATATATATATATATATAGATAGATAGATAGATAGATAGATAGATAGATAGATAGATAGATAGATAGATAGATAGATAGATAGATAGATAGATAGATAGATAGATAGATAGATAGATAGATAGATAGATAGATAGATAGATAGATAGATAGATAGATATATAGATTTTCTTTTTGTCCTGGAGATCTCAGGATTCCTCTAACCATGCTGATACTTCCTTGTTTCTTAGTGACTCCGTTTTACCTGCAATCTTGTTGTTGGTACTCACTCAGTTTGCTATTAGAGGGAGTCATGAATTGTGCCCAAACAATCAAAATCAGGCTTTTATCAGTGGTGCCTTGAATTAAAAATCTCAGTTAGGAAGACTGGTAGAAGCTTCCTCCCCTCCCCCCACAATAGTGCAAATAACTCCTTTTCCTCACCTTTACTGCAAAATTCTCATGTGGATAAATGAAGTCAGGATAGTAAAAAATTATTAAATAAAAGTGCTGAGGTTTTATCTAAATGATGACATACACAATGTCAGGGGCCTAGAGGGAAAAAATAGAGGTGACAGAACAGTTTGAGAAAGGCAGAGGGAGGAGGTGGGTTTTAGCCTTACAGTCTGCTTTTCCCTTACTAGCAATTTTGTTAGGATGAAGGCGGTGCAGCTACCCAGCAGCCCAATGCACATTTAAATCACACAACTTTCCCCAAAGAATCCTGAGAGCTGTGGTTTTCCCCTCACAGAACTGCTAATTCCAAGTACCCTAAACAAACTACAGTTCCCATGATTCTTTGAGCGGCAGTCATGTTTACAATAATGTATGGTATGCACACAGCCTAATTCCCCCCCCCTTAAATAAAAAGTATGTTGTGGACCTGTGGATTGCCATTCTACTTGCCTAGGGCAAGGGGTAACCAAGACATGGCTAGTTATCTCGGTTGGTATACTGATAGGTCTTTTAAAACTGTTTTTAATGACATAAAATTATTGTAACCCACTCTGGGACTCTTGGGTGAAGGGTGGGTAGTTAATAATAATAATGCCTAACCCATGAATTTGTATCTTGCACCACCAAGCATTGTGATGCCCTTTACAGGTGTTCCTTCAGATTTGGCCCAAAATATTTTGGTGCCTGAAGAAGAACTGTGTCCACTGTGGTAAACAAATATAGGCTTTGAGCCTAAGATGAGATAATGAAAGGAAAATTGCCCTTTGCAGCCACCTGTGTCTCCCAAGAAGCCTCTCTGGAGAGCTGAGGGGTTGGATGGGTGGACTCCTGAACAATGAGAGATGGGGCATGGGGGAGGGTTGTTGGGTGAGAGAACTGGCTAAAATCAGGCTTGGATCCTCAGGTTAGTTAACATAAGGAAGTGTACCATCCCTTCTTCCCATCCCTCAGCCTCGTGCAGCACATCTCATATTGTTCATGAAGGTCCCCAAATCCTTCACAGAGGCAGGTGGCATGGGGAAGGTAAATATTCCTTCTGTGAACTTCCTTAAGCTGTTTTAGGATCCTAATCCTAAACTAATCCTAAACTAAATAATTTACAATTTGTTGTTATTTAAAGGTGAGATGGGCACTCTGATGTAGGCTGCTTACAGACTATGCATTTAAAGTCCATTTAAATCACATGGCTCCCCCCCCAAAAATACTGGAAACTAGTTTCTTAAGGCTGCTAGGAATTGTAGTTCTGTGAGGGGTAAACTACAGTTCCCAGGATGCTTTGGGGAAAGTCCTGTACTTTAAATGTGCATTGGGCTGCTGGGTGGTTGTACCACATCTATCTTAGCAAGATCACCAGAAGTGCTTTAAATGTATGGTGTGTACACAGCTCTAACATTATGGCCAACCCGGTTTCCCTTTCTTCTGTGTCTAGTGTAGCATGGTGTTTAACAGTGTGAGCTAAGAGCTGGGAAGTTCCTGGGCCGCACACTCACCAGGTGGCTTTCAGGCTCACCGGCATGTCTGCAACATGAGGATAAGGGTTCTAGCCTATTGTACAGGCTTGTTGCAAGGGTTACTGAAGCGGTGTATGAACAACCACTATGCACTAGCAATGTGCAGCAGCATAAAGAACCAACCCTCCTCCTCACTCCCTATGTGCATGCATTTTTATTTTTTTGTGCCTATGGAAGTATAATATTGTTGCTTTGGTGGCCCCAGGGATACATATCCTTGCTGTAGCTTGCTCCTTGCCTCCTTTCTCTGGGACTACATGCTCTTTCCTGAGGTTCTCTCCATGCAACTCCATATGCATGCACATCCTCTTGTGTTCCCTGTGGATCATTATGTTTCTTGCTATGAGTAATGGATTTTGCTGTGAAATTTATTTTTGAAGTCTCATAGGAATTCATCCTTTCTTTGACCTTGGTACTTGACTCTTACAAGGAGCCCAGAGAGTTTCATCAAGTCACGTTTGATTGTTCTTAATGTTGCAGCTTTTTCCTTGGTCACCTGCTGAATATTTGGAGAATGCTTAAAAATCAAGAGGTGTATTATGATCTCTTTCTGCAATGGTAAGTTATTTTATTTATTCAGTCAGCTTGAAATTAGAGGCTATGTCCTGCAATGACTGTTTAGACAAATATAGTCAAGAATGGTAGGACCCCGCAGGAAAGTGTGTGTGTGCATGTGTGTATACACACACACATAATTATATTATACTATATAATTAATTTATTTATTTATAATATAAATAATATAATTACTTAATTATAGTTATATATGTAATTGATAGTAACATAGTGATACTGAAATGTGGAAGTGTTTATAGAATGGGAAACAATTGCACATTTGCTTTGAGTATTTCTATCAGGCTGAGATGCATTATTGATCAAAACAATATGTATCTCTGTGTTAATGGTCTTGAGCTTCCTAGTAGAAGAAAGATGAGGTATAAAATTTCAAAAAGTATTATTATCTTCTGGTAGCATATTGTTGATGTACACCCCCCAGAGAGCCTTGCTATGGGCGGTATAAAAATTGAATTAAATAAATAAATAATAAATAATACTGCCTGACAACTTACAAGAAACCCCCAGAGGGATAGAAGAGAAAGCATCACCTTTTAGGACACCAATGACCTTGCAGTGACCTTGGTCTAAAGTATGGCTCCCAGGATCATGGTTAAGGACTCTCATGAGCTGTAACCACAGGACAAACCTTGCCTATGGAGGCAAGGAGGATAAATCTTAACCATGATCCTGGGTTTGGATGACACACTAAGCCAACACTTGGCTTAGCTGCTGTTCCGAGCTGAGCTAAGAAGCCTAGGGAGAAACAAAGAAGCCCTTGGGAGCCAGCATGTTTATGTGTTCACACTAAACCATGGTGTAACTTAGCGTTACATCACTGTGTTGGGCAGCACCTTTGTGGTGGGAAAAAACAGAGGCTAACCAGCTTCTCAGGATAGTTGTCATAACTTGTTTCCATTGCTGCAGCAAGGGGAGAGAGAGATCTTACAAGACTGTGTTACAAGGAAAATGGAGCCCTTTCTCCTTTTTTGAGCAGGTTGTTCAATACTTATAGTCAGGAATAAACAAAGTTTCAAGCAAGCGTAACAGGATCGCAGAAGCTTCAAACATTAATTTCTAATGATACAATTTCCCTAGCCACAGCCTAGCAACATCTGATACTCAGCCTGGCAATGGCAGTTAGGGATTAGATATTAACCACATACTGTCTCGTTCCTTTTCCCTTCTCTGCCTTCATAGTCTGTTAACCTTGCAGACATGCTAACTTTGCAAAAATTATTAACTTCTAACTTGAATGAGAAATGCTCATCCAAAATGGAGGCCAAAATGGTGTCTAGTTGGTTCATTTTCTCCAACACCTTCAACAGTGGAAAAAACTACCACTTTAAATAAGAATATTGTTCTCTTATTTTCCGTAAGTGCCAACTGTCCACTTAACACCAGGAACAGTCTTTTTATCTTTAAAATCCTTATTAGGGCAATACCGTTACTAGGCCAGCCAGAGTAGCATAAAATAGTGTGCAAACTTTCGAGTTCTCATGGGCCACATCTCCACCTTACATTTAAAGCACTGTTATACCACTTTGAACAGTCATGGTTTTCCCAAAAGAATCTTGGAAACTGTAGTTTGTGAAGGGTGCTGAGAGTTGCTAGGAGACCCCTATTCTCCTCACAGAGCTACAGTTCCCAGACTTCCCTGAGAAGAGGGATTGACTGTTAAACCACTCACGGAACTGTAGGATTATTTGGGGGAAGCCATGACTGTTTAAAGTGATATAAGAGTGCTTTAAATGTATAGTGTGGATGTGACACAGAACTCTTAATCTGGTTAGTTAGATGATAAATTGAGTGGGCTGGGGAGAGAGAAGGAAAAAAGGTGGACAGTCTTAAGATGGAAAGGGAGAGCATCTGGCAAATGTTCAGGTGAGGCTGTTTAGGTTCCATGCAGGTTTTGGGTTGCACCAAAGCCTGAAGCAGGACAATGGTTGATTAATTTTTTGTGTCCCTGTTTTTAGTTTCCTTGTTCCTGTTTACTTTGGAGATGCTTTTTAAAAATGTTGCCGGTATGCATTCGCATGCGTTAGAATTGCCATTCTTGACAGTTCAGGGCCCTTTCCTGAGTTTGTAGTTAAAAGCTAAATCTTTCCATGTGCTTGAGTGCATGCATCATGAATCTGTGCACATCCATGTAAGCGCATGAACACTAAGGCACTGGGTAGTATACAGCCTCACATTTCACATGCTGCTGTTGGTGTTCAAATGGTCATATGATCTGCTGTATAGAACAATTCTGTTTTTCTGGTATAATCAGGGCCGGTTCTAAAGGGTGGCCAGGTGGGGCACTGGTCCAATGGCTCCTGGAGCTGCAGGGGCACCCTCAACCACCCCTCCACTCCCCTTCTGCGATTCACACACCCCCACACCCCCACTTACCTGTCTGCTGTCTTTTACCATTGCCCTTAACGAAGATGGCGGCCGTGGTTTCCCTAAGGTACTGAAGCCCCTGCCACCATCTTAGTTGATGGCAGAGATGCGCGCGCGTAGCATGCACATGTGCCATCAACAAAGATGGCGGAGGAGGCGTGATCCCCTTAGGGAAACCGCGGCCGCCATCTTCGTTAAGGGCAATGGTAAAAGACAGCAGACAGGTAGGTGGGTTGTGTGTGAGGGCCGCGTGTGTGCATGCGCAGTCACACACACACGCACGCATGCACACACACTCTGGAGCCCAGGGCAAGCTGATGCCCAAGGGCCCCGGCATTCCTGGAGCCGGCCCTGGGTATAATAGGGGCAATGTTTTATTGGGGACAGGCACCAGAAAATAATGACTGTCTCTAATAAATAAGGAAGGATCATAGCTCAGGCCTGGCATCTCCAGGCAGGGCTGAGAAAGACTCCTGTCTGAAAACCTGGAGTCAGTGTGGGCAATACTGATCATAAGAACCTAAGTAGAGTCTGCTGGATCAGGCCAGTGGCCCATCTAATCCAGCATCCCGTTCTTACTGCAGCCAGCCAGATGCCTATGGGAAGCAAGACCTGACCACAAGAGCACTCTCCCTACCTGCAATTCCCAGCAACTAGTATTCCCAAGGCATATTGCCTCCAACAGCCAAGGGAGAACATAGCCATTGTGGTTAGTAGATATTAATAGCCTGATCCTCCATGAATTTGTCTAATTCCCTTTTAAAGCTGTCCAAGTTGGTGGGCATCACTGTGGGAGTGAGTTCCATAGTTTAACTATGCGCTGTGTGAAGACATCCTTTGTCTGTCCTGAAACTTCCAACATTCAGCTTCATTGGATGTCCATGAATTCTAGTGTTATGAGAGAGGGAGTTCAGCTTTTCTGTACCCACTTTTTCTCCAAGCCATGCATCATTTTATACACTTCTATCACATTGCCTTTTACTCACCTTTTCTAGATAGACCAATGGTCATACTTGCTATATGGCAGCTTTCCACGTTCCTTCTACTCTGCTACCATCAATGGTACCCAAACTCTGCCGCCTGGGGCAACCCTCCTCACCTTGCCTCATGATAGGGCCCTCTCTGGTGTGACTTGATGTTAGTGGTGTATTTTGCTAGCAAATTGCTCACTGTCAATCCGACTTAGGTAAGAAAATTCTAATAGCTAGATAAGTCTGCAGAATTTCTTTTATCGGCTTCTTTCGTGATAGTATTGCTTTTAACTTAAAACAACAACAATTATTCGGTCACTTTTTTGTCTTCATAGGGCTGAGGAATATGGACCAATCCTGCGTTTAAATGACTTTCACAAAGTTGCATTGTTAATATTAAACCCGGAAGGTGTAAAGGTATGCTGTGTAACATTATGTCTCCAAGACTGCAGGAAGATACAGTACGTCTATCAAGTTAAGTCATGGTTTGGATTAGCAATGTGGCTGAACTGGGGCTCATGGTTTGTCTCACTCCAGATAAACTACAAGTTGTAGTCAAGGCTTTTTCTTGGCTTACTTCTTGTGGTTTGTCCAGGAGAAACAAACCATGAGCCCAGGTTTGGATGTAATGCTAAGCCAAACAATGGCTTCTGGATAGTGCAACAGGAGGATGACCAAAGGAGGACCACAGTGGCTGCCAGCCTATGGCAGCCAACTAGTGCTGGCACTCATTGCACTTTTATCAAGATATGAGTACCGACACCTCATTTTTCACAAAACAAGTACTGATAAATATTATCATTTATTGGATTTTTTAATTGATTGTTATCCAAAGGTCTCTGGGGGACTTACAACATTGTTGAAAACAAAGAAAATATACCATAAAAACAAAATAATAAAACAACAACCCCCATACAGCCACAGAGGTTTTTGCCATACAGTAACACAAACAACATAATCTCAGCCTATCAAATGCCTAGGAAAAAAAGATAAGTTTTTACCTGGTGACGGAAAGGTAAGCACATTCCACAGATGGGGAGCCACAACTGAAAAGGCCCTCTCCCTTGTCACTGTCCTCCGAGTCTCCCTTAGGGGGACCTGGAGAAGGACCTCAGAAGGAACAGTGGCAGCAGCAGTAGTGGATAGTGGGGGAGAAGAATGATTCCCCCCCTTCTTTTCATCATCCTGCTGTACTTTGCAATACAGCAGTACTGAAAGAATGCTGCTGCTTGCGATAGGAAGTCTTCATAAGGACTGATTCAATAGCTGTAGTACCTGGGAAGACTCCAAGTCCCATACAGCACTCCCCTTTCAGTCCTGACTCCTATGAGCTTTGTATTTCTGATCCCTGCCCCCCAACACATCTCCTCATTTCCCAAGCCCCTCACATTGGTTCAGGATATGAACCGATTCATTTTTGACCTGAGGGGTGGGAAACAAATCAGGGGGCTTCCAGAATATCACTGTTTTCAGGGATTTAATCACATCCCAGCAAATTCAGGCTGCACAGCTTGGAGTTCTTGCTAAACAAACCTGTTTCCCCCAAAGATCAAACTTTTTGCAATAAGGAAGGTGATGGAAAAATGCACTGGAAAGTGTGAGATTACACTTGCTTCCCACAACTTTGTCTAAGCTCCCCAGAAACAAATCAGGATGAATGCTCATTAAACAGGTTGCCTGGAAATGACCTCAGTTCCTTTTGGTGTTAGGTTCTGGGCACACTAGTGGCTTCAAAAACAGCTAGAATGGTTTTTCTGGCTGCGTTTTGAAGCAACTCTGCCCTCTGCTGGCCCCACCTTCCTTCTCCACTGCTGCCTTCAGACCTTTCAGGACCGCCTGCAGCAAAGCATTTCCATTGGCCATCTGGAAGACAAAGGGGTTGAGCTACCAACCAGTTGTGAAACCCTCCCTGAAGCTCCCTAAAGACAATAGAGATATAACAGGAGAGAGTTCCAAAGGGTACTCTGTAATAAAGTATACTATATTTTTGCGTCTCAAGTTGTTGGGAATGCCATCGTAATTTGTACTTCTTTTTTCATTTTTCTGAAGCTGTTGAGTCCCTAATCAACTCTTTCTGTTTGTTTGTTTCTATGTATGAGTCTTGAACCTCCACCCACTACACATAATTCCTATCTGAAGCATTTTCTAAAATTAAGTGATCCTAATTCCCTATAATACCAAACACGGGTGGATCCACGCCTATAGGCTAGAAGCGAAAGAAGGCCAACCAACACTAAGGTAGTGCTTTCTGCATGCATACAGGACCCAGATGATGCAGAAATTATATTACTTTGTAATTTTTAGAAAAAAGGCTTATTGAGCACCAGTGCATTTCTTGGACTAATGGAGTGTGTTGAGAGTGTTGATCAAAGAACAAGGAAGGAATGGGGATGAGAGAGGGACTGAGAGTGATTTGGCTTGCTTGAGTCCCTCAGAGTTTATTGTTACTGGAGGGTGGGAATAGAGCACTGTTGGTCAACTTTGGGACCCCAAATGTTAGACTACAACTGCCATCATCCCCAGACAGCATGGTCAATGGTCAGGGATGGTGGCCATTGTAGTCCATCATCATCAGGGGGACCAAAGATTGAAGAACACTGGATTAGAAGATGTGTGTTGTGATGTTAAAAATGTCTCTTCTGCTGCTATCTTGGAAGGTTTTCAGAGAGAAAATAAAAAGGGTGTCTTCAGGCTTTCTCTTCTCTCTGCTCAGATACTGAAAACTGCAGGTAATAGGTGTAAGATATGTTTGGTATTCTTAAAATGTGTGAAATAGGAATAGTTTCGTGGTCCTATTTCTTAGCAGAGATATAAATGCAAGCAGCGGGATGAGAATCAACCAGTTCGCCCTTTCCCTCAGACACAAATAATTACAGACACAATCTTCTTAAGTAAAAGATAATGTTTACTCACGACCTTTCATACATTCAGGAAACATAGGCTCTAGCTTAGGTGAAAGAAAAGTAGAAGTCTCAGTCCATAATAATGGTCATCTTGGAGAGGAGCATGTGCTTTCACTCTCCTCAGGCTTAATGGAGAATATGCAAAAACTACCAGACAAAGGAGGAGGAAGAGAAAGCCAGGCAACCCCACCCTTTAGGAAGTTACATCACTGGTAAACAAGTACATGGGATATTTCCCAAATATCCCTTAAAGGGAACATGCAAGTTTGCTTATTCTAACAAGATAGTCTTAAGCAGTTCTTTTTATCAAATATTTTGCACTTGCCTGTGCTTTAGAGTCTGCTCTCCAAACATATTGGGGACAAAGTGGGGAAAATGCACCAAGTGGTAGTCGAAACTGAAGGAGGCAGGCTCTGGTGCTGTGTGGAAGGTTTATAGCATGCTCTGCATGTTTTGGAGAATATATCTTCTTCCTCAGGAGCTAAAAACAAAAACATTAATTGGACATAACATACTTTTGCAACATACCAAAGATCACCTCCATTGATAAAACTTAACTTTCTTAAAAAACTTTTTTTATTACAAGTGGTTGCATCTGCAATCAAATAGCATAAAATATTACTATGCCTTCACCTTTAGTGAGATAAATTGTCTACGAATTGCCATGTTTTGCAACTACATAGCCATTAAACACACACCCCCGGCAAGCCCTGTACTGACCTGTGGAGCCATGTTTTCTCCAGTTCCCAGATTATCAATCCAAACATTGAAACATGTAACAATCCTTTGCCAAAGCCGCCCCCCCCAAAAAAAAACATATGCCTGGAGGTGATCTTTGGTATGTTGTAAAAGTATGTCCCATTAAATGTTTTTGTTTTTAGCTCTTGAGGAAAGAGATACATTCTCCGACACACATAGATCATGCAGTAAATCTTCCATATGGCACCAGAGCCTGTCTCCTTCTGTTTTGACTGCAAATATATTGGATCTTAATAAATAGGAGTGTTTCTTGCATGCTTCCAAGGTTTGTTTTCTCTTTTGTTCCTATGACATTTGTTTGACCAATGGGGCCACATCTCTCCATCTGCATATTATCTCTGTATTGTATGTTTAGAATATTTCAGAGTTTCTCTCGTGTCCCTTCAGACTGGTATGTCATGTGAACCTTGCTCTTTATTTCTTGCCTTGACAGTGCAGGAAGGGGATTGTGATCATGAAAATATGGTGGACAATTTTGTCAACTTCTTCTTTGCAGGTTTGTTACTGTTTTACTCTTTAAAATTAAATATGCAATCGACCCAGTTGTGATCCAAGAACAGCTGCAGATAGAAACAGGCCTTCTACAGGTTCAACCAATGCATATGCAGATTGCATTGAACGCTTCTTTTTCATCCACAGTGAGATAGTTATGGTCACTCTTCTTGTATGCTGCTTTTCCATACGCATCATGCATAAAGAAGTTAATAAAATAATTACCTGGGCTCCACTGAACTGGCAGGATTCTTATTTTGAACAGCTAATGTTCAAAAGGTAGGCTTCAAAAGGTAGGTAGATTTAGGCTTCAATCCCATGCACACTTACCTGGAAATAAAGCTCCACTGAATATAGTATGGCAATTTCTAAGTAAATATTAATGATTGCTATTTTAGTTTAAACTTTAATCTAGGTGTCATAAATGGTTAGAGGTTATAATACCTGGTTATAAAATTTTCTTTCCTAAATATTTTCAGTCACAGATCACAGAGTAGGGTTGCCAGGTTCAGGGCCAGAGACTGATCCTGTATCTTTAGGAGAAGAGAAAGTCAGCCAAGTACAGGTGTTCTTGCAACGTTGTAATGGGAAAAACCACAAGGTGGGATTCTCTCTTCCCCCTGCACAACTTTTAAAGATACAGAAGACCTCTTGGAGGCCGGGCCTGGAGAGGGGGCAGTTTCCCATGTCCTTATCAGCTGCCTTCTCTATGTGCCACCTGCTAGAGATAGCAAGTGAGACCAGCTAACCCTTTTGTCAACTAGTTGGCTTTACCAGTCAACATAACTAGATGTGTTCCCCTGGTGTTTCTGGTGGCAATGTCTCTCTCAGACCTCCAATAAACGGAACACCTTAAGTGGTGTTACAGCAACTGTCTAAGATGTTTACAAACATAATGGAATGTTGGCTGCTTTCCCAGACACCTTATTTCTCTTCATTTTGCTACAAAACTCTCATAGAGACTCACTGCTTTACATGGGTTTGGGGGAAGGAATCCTTCTTTGAACTTTTTGCAACTTATGCATACTATGATATCAGCAAGCTGTAAACTAAGCAGACTTTGTTAGCAACTACAGCAATTACAAGCATATGTCAAGCCTATATGGAGCTGGGCCTATCACAATAATCTATCCTTGACTTCATTCTGACCAATGGAGATGATTTAGTGGATGAAGTGGCAGTTAGGGGAACTCTGGGGGAAAGTGACCATGTTATACTTGAGTTCTTGATCTTAAAAGGAAGCAGAAGCTGAATGCAGCCATACGCATACCCTGGACTTCAGAAAAGCCAATTTTAGCAAATTTAGAACAATGACAAGTAAGGTCCCATGGCAAGCAATGCTACTAAGAAAAGAAGCCCATTATGTGTGGGGAGTTTCTGAAACAGGAAATTCTAAAGGCACAATTGCAAACAATTCCAACAAGGAAAAAAGGCGGAAGACAGCAGAAATAGCCAGTGTGGCTTCACAAAAAGCTCAGAGATGACCTGAAAACAAAAAAGGACACATACAGGAAGTGGAAGGAAGGGCAGGCCACAAAGGAAGAGTACAAGCAGGTAGCACAGAATTGCAGGGATGGCATCAGAAAGGCTAAAGCTGAGAATGAGCTGAGGTTAGCGAAGGATACTAAAAGCAACAAAAACACCTTTCTTCAGTAAAGTAAAAGACGGAGAAAGGAAACGGTAGTTCAGCTACTCGATGAAGATGGCAAAATGGTATCAGATGATAAAGAAAATGCAAAAGTGCTCAATTCCTACTTTGGCTTAGTTTTCTCCCAAAAGAGGGTCTATGACTCTCCTGGCAAACATGAAGTGCAAGTTGAAGGGGCAGGATTGCAGCTTGAGATTGAGAGACAAATGGTCAAGGCATATCTAATTACTGTGAACGAGTTAAAATCTCCAGGGCCTGATGAACTGCATCCTACAGTAATGAAGGGACTGGCTGAAGAACTCTCGGAACCACTGTCTATTATCTTTGCGAAATCGTGGAGGATGGGTGAAGTACAGGATGACTGGAAGAGGGCTAATGTTCCTATCTTAAAAGGGCAAAAAGAAGGAAACTGGGAACAACAGACCAGTGTTACGAGGTGCAAGGCCCTGGAGCCTGCTGAACTATAAGTCCTACCCCACACACCCCTTGTATTTCTGGTTATGCTTTCCTGAGGTACTGTGTAACAAGGTCATTCTGTGAGCAACAAAAATAACCAAAAGAAACTGGAATAAATGTTGTCTTCTTCCTTGACACATGTGGGCACAAACGACATGGCCAGAAACACCTTGCAACAGATCACCTCAGACTATGAGGCTCTGGGTAGGAAGGTCAAGGATTTTGGGGCTCAGGTGGTCTTCTCGTCAATTCTTCCCGTGAAGGATAGAGGACTACAAAGGGAAAGGAAGATACTGCAGGTCAACAACTGGTTACGCAGATGGTGTCGACGGGAGAGGTTTGGATTCTGGGACCATGGTCTAAGCTTCTTGGAGGTGGGACTGTTGGCAAGAGATGGGCTGCACCTCACGAGGACTGGGAAGAATCTCTTTGGCAGAAGTATGGCAAAACTCATCAAGAGGGCTTTAAACTAAAGTCTCTGGGGGATGGAGATGATAGCTTAAACACCGATCCAAAGACAGCGGGTTGTAAACGCAAGGATTTGAAGGGTACAGGAGACACTGGGAGAGAGAAAGGGATGCACGGCAAAGCTCACGGTATATTAATGGAGGAATCCAATTAGGACAAAAGAGACTTCTGGTGTCTATATACCAACGCACGGAGCTTGAGTAACAAGCAAGAGGAGCTTGAAGTCTTAGTGCATCAAGGCAAATATGACTTCATAGGGATAACAGAGACTTGGTGGGATGACTCCCATGATTGGAATATAGCCATTCAAGGATATAAACTCTACAGAAAGAATAGAAGCAACAGAAAAGGAAGGGGAGTAGCGTTATACGTCAAAGACAAATACACCTCTATGGAAATCCAAGAGAGCGAACAAAGTGGTCCGATAGAGACCATTTGGGTAAAAATAAATGGAGAAACAAATAAAACCAACATGGTAGTAGGTGTCTACTACAGACCCCCTGGCCAAGAAGAGGTGGTAGACAAGGCCTTTCTCAAACAAATCTCTGAAATCTCAAGGAGGCAAGAAGTAGTAGTGATGGGGGACTTCAACTACCCGGATATCTGCTGGGAGACAAACTCTGCGAAGCACAAAACCTCCAACAAATTCCTGATGGGCCTTGCTGATAATTTCCTCTTTCAAAAAGTAGAAGAAGGAACAAGGGGATCGGCAATCCTGGACCTGATCTTAACTAACAGGGACGAATTGGTCATGGGAATTAAAGCGGTCGGTACCTTGGGGGAAAGTGACCACGTAATGCTGGAATTCGTGATTCTGGGGAAAGCCAAAGAAGAATATAGTCAAATATGGACCTTGGATTTCAGGAAAGCCGATTTTAGCAAGCTCAGGGAAATGATGGGTAGGATCCCGTGGCTAGATAGACTAAAGAAAAAAGGAGCCCAAGAAGCGTGGGAGTTCGTGAAGAACGTATTATAAAAAGCGCAATCGCAAACAATTCCGAAGAGGAAGAAAAACGGAAGACATCGGAAAAAGCCAATGTGACTACATGGAAGACTGGTGGAGGAGGTAAAAATAAAAAAGAGCATGTATAAAGAATGGAAGGAAGGACGCATCACCAAGGAAGAGTACCAACGAGCGGCTCGGGCTTGCAGGAATAGCGTAAAGAAAGCTAAAACCCAGAATGAGCTGAGGCTGGCGAGGGAAGCGAGGAACAACAAAAAGGGGTTTGTCAAGGAAAAATCCTGTCAAACTAATCTCATCTCTTTTTTGATCGGGTCACTAGCTTAGTAGATGGTGGAAATGCTGTAGATGTCATCTATCTAGATTTCAGCAAAGCATTTAACAAAGTCCCCCACGACCCCTTGATTAGCAAACTGGTCAAATGCGGACTAGATGGAAATACTGTCAGGTGGATTCACAACTGGTTGGAAAACCGTACTCAAAGAGTGGTCATCGGTGGCTCTGCTTCGGACTGGAAGGAGGTTTCGAGTGGAGTGCCACAGGGTTCTGTCCTGGCGCCGATACTCCTCAACATTTTTATCAATGACTTAGATGATGGGGTGGAGGGAAGCCTTATGAAGTTTGCGGATGATACGAAACTGGGAGGGATAGCTAACACAATGGAAGACAGGAATAAAATCCAAAGGGACCTGGATAGACTAGAAAATTGGGCTGAAATTAATAAAATGACATTCAATAAAGACAAATGCAAGATTCTGCATTTAGGCCACAAAAACAAAATGCACGGGTACAGGATGGGAAATACCCGGCTTAGCAGTAGTGCGTGTGAGAAGGACCTTGGAATTGTAGTGGATCGCAAGTTGAACATGACCCAGCAGTGTGATGCTGCGGCAAAAAAGGCAAATGCGGTTTTGGGCTGCATAAACAGAGCTATAGTTTCCAGGTCGAGGGAAGTAATAGTCCCACTATATTCTGCATTAGTCAGGCCTCATCTGGAATACTGCGTTCAGTTCTGGGCACCTCATTTTAAGAAAGATATAGACAAGTTATAGCGGGTTCAGAAGAGGGCAATGAGGATGATAGCTGGTATGGAGAACAAGTCTTATGAGGAAAGGTTGAAGGAACTTGGCATGTTCAGTCTGGTGAAGAGAAGGCTGAGGGGTGACATGATTGCACTCTTTAAGTACCTGAAGGGCTGTCACATAGAGAAGGGTACAGATTTATTCTCTGCTGCCCCAGAGGGTAGGACAAGGTCTAATGGTTTTAAGTTGCAGGAGCGTAGATTCAGATTGGACATTAGAAGGAACTTCTTGACGGTAAGGGCAGTTCAGCAATGGAACCGACTGCCTAGGGAGGTGGTGGGATCCCCTTCGCTGGATGTCTTCAAGCAGAGGCTGGACAGCTATCTGCGGGAGATGCTCTAGCTGTGGATTTCCTGCTGTGAGCAGGGGGTTGGACTCGATGGCCTACAAGGTCCCTTCCAACTCTATGATTCTATGATTCTATTCTATGACAGACTTCCCTCACGTCTAGCAGAAGCATCCCATTATTCAAAGAAAGTTTAGAAAAAAAGTAGCCTGTATCATGCCCTTCTGCCCCTCAAGGCGCGAGAAGTATGCTTCAGACCCAATTCCCATCCTTAGGGTAATTGTTCTGGAATCCCAAATACTAAATTCTTCCTTACCAAGGCTATGTAAACCAACACCAACCTTGTAAGGTAGAAAGTAGGCTGCCACCACCCCTGTCACTGGTTCAACTCAGAGCTAGGGGAACTCTGAGCCCAGAAAATAGGTAAACCAAGGTCCTGTAAGACAAGAGCCAAATGTACAGTCCTTGTCAAGAAACCTCTGGTAAAACCCCACAAATTAGAATTAAGCTTTAACTCTTTTTCCCTTTTGGTAGATGTGTAGCGGAATGGTCAAGGTGCTGAATTCAGAACCACCCTTACCCTCAATGAACACACCAAGTTAAATAGAAGTAGCTTTATTCAAAAAAAATATAAGTGCACATTAAAATATAGCAGCAAACAGTTCCTCAAAACCATACACTCAAACAGGGGTTTAGGTACATATAAGAGAGTTCATTCACACAACAAGAAAATAACAACCTAGCTAACCTAGCTACTTACATAGGAGGTAGTTGGTTGAAGTCTCGTCTCTCCTCAGAGAGAATAGCATCAGTTACAAGCAATGGAACCCTGCTTAGGTAGCCTCCCATAGGCACCACTCAGAAGGAACCTTTCAGAACCTTCCTGAGGGAACAAAGGCTATGGGTCCTTAGCCCTATACTTAAGAGGAAAGAAACTCAAAGGTCCAAGATTAATTAACCAATCAGGAGTCTTCTGATGTAATCCCTTTCTAAATGTTTCTCCACTTTTTTGCATCTTCCAGGCCCCCCTCCCAACAGGGTTTCAATCTTCTGTGACACGGATGGCCTTGAGTGCCAGGCTCTTACTGATTAGCATAGATAACCAGGTGCCTCTGTTTAGGCCTTCCTTAACTGTCCAGCTGGGAATCGAAACTTAACATTTTCCCCTTTCCGAGGCCTGTTTCTCTAACAAGATGACACTCCCAGAGTCCTTTGCACTGAGCCATGATGTTACATATAATTTTAACATTTCAGAAAAATATCCAGGTTCATGACAGCCTGAGTTACTCAGTGTCAGCTAGAAACACACACACACACACACACACACAAAATCACCTCATACCCAGACCCCTCCTTTGCAAGGAGAGAGAAAAAGAGTCTTTTAAAAAGAGGCTTGAGTGGGAAAAGGTGGGTAATGGCGATCTGAGCTCTTAACATGTGTAACAACGCTCTCCAAGCAGGGAGATAACCAGGAAGGAATTCTGTATTTCAGCACAAGCCTTGGGGCAAACGGATTCCTTCCTGATTTGGGGTCAGAGCTCTTCCACACCCCTTCAGCTGCACTCCACTGCCCACCCCTGGGCCTAGGATAGGTAATCTCTCCTACCTGTCACTCTTTATAGTAATAGGGCCCTTTGATCTCTTTAATTTCCTCTTTCAACAAGCCTTTTAAGTTGAGACCTATCCCAGTCTGTGTCTGTGTTAGAATTGCTTTTAATATGTTTTCTTTAATAATATGTTTTTAACCCTTTTTTTAAAAAAAGATGTTTTTAAAGCTTTTTTTAAAAATGTTTTTAATGTTGTTTTGTTTTAATGTATTTTAAGGTCTTTTTATGATGTGTTTTTAGAGTTTCTGTTTGCCGCCTTGGGCTCCTGCTGGGAGGAAGGGCGGGTTATAAATCAAATAATAAATAAAGAAAATGAAATAATTTAAAGTTATGAATGGGTTAGGATATTAATTATTAATGCTGCCACGCACCCAGTAATTTTATAATGCTATTCATCTGTTTTCTCTCAATAAAAGAAAGCTTTGCTTTAGTCTGGTTTGGACCTGCATTTCTTGGGTTATACATGCACCATTTAGGCACACTTCAGGGCAAAGTGCTTGTTTTATCCCTAGCAAAAGATCCCCCTCCTCTCAAGGAGGTGTGTTTCATGGGATGTGTGGGTGGCAAGTTCACACACTCAGGTTCCCAAGGACACGTGTTGTAACAGATTGGTGGAGACTAATGTGGGCAGTCCCGCAATCCAGGGAAACAGGTAGCCGAGTTCTGAATGTGTCTGGAATGTGTGTGATTTCCTTTTCCTTTGTTACTATGTTTTGCCGTCTCTTGGTTTAAAATAAGCAGGGAAATGTCCTTTAAATGCTGTGGTACAATTCAGAGGTTAAGGTATAGAGATTCCTTGGCACATGGTTATCACCCTCCCCTTCTGTCCCTGGCAACAAAACTTTGGCAAAAGGTGGTGGCAATTTATTATTTATTTATTTATTGTATTCATATACCGCCCCATAGCCGAAGCTCTCTGGGCGGTTTACAGTACCTAAAAACACTAAAAACACATACACAAATTTAAAACACATCTTTTAAAAACAATTTAAAAGACAATTTAAACAGTTAAAACAATTTAAAAACACATGCTAAAATGCCTGGGAAATTCTGGCACAGCGTTTAGTCAAAGTTGATACTGGATAAAGAAGGTTAACCCACTAGTGGCCAGAAGCTACTAAGGAGTTTCCCTAAACTGGGTCCCATCCATTTTGAAAGCTCTTGATAACACTTGTGACTCCCTCCCCTTCCAAACAAATCTGAAAAAACGAAGCCTTGCAAGTAGCTTGAGGGGGGGGGAGTGCTAGGCATTTGGGAAAGGCGGAAATGGGATTTGCACTGGGAAGGTTCAGTGCTCTGGCTGGCAGAGATTCCTAACTGGTTCCTGTCCCTTTAGATACCCCCCTTGTTTTTCCTTTTGAGAATCAATCTAGGAGAAAAAGCTGGTGGCAACAGCTTTACTCATGAGTGGCTTGATCTGGGAATGTGGCATTTGAAGGTGGCTCATCCCTGAATTTATTTTGAGACTAGGTTTGGTTGTTTGTGTGTACACTGTTTCACTCTTTGCATTTGGCTTTTGGTGTTAGAAATTTCTAAACTTACGGCAAAAGTGGCAGCCATGGAGGGAACAAAACGCTTTATGAGTTCAGTAGAGCTCCTATCGAAGATAGAGAAATGGTTGATTAAGAAAGGAAGGTGCGTGTGGGATGATGAGTGTTTTAAGACAGATGACCCTATAAAAACAATGAATGAAGCAAATGAGGGATACTGTAAAGAGTACAAACCCTCAAAATCAAATAAAAGTACTGCAGCTGCTTGACGACTTTATAATACATGTCAGGATTTGTCAGATCTAGGAAGAACGCAAGAAAAATCAGGAGTCGAGTAAGTTGGCTCAGGCAGAGGAGACATTTGATCAAGAAAGAGAGGCTTTTGCAAGAGAGCAAGCCAGTTGGAATGAAAAATTTGAAAGAGAGTGCATCAGTTTGACTGAAGCATTTAAAAAGGAATGTGTGGATTTGAATGAAGGGTGGAGAAATGATTGTGACAATTTTGGCCTGAACAAATGAATGCAATAGCAGAAAAAATCAGGTGGGCTTTAAGACAAATGGAGAGGGAGCGAAATGAGGCATTAGCCCAGGCTGAGATGGCTTGTAAGGACTTGAAAAAGAAAGAGGATGAATGTCTTTTCCCACTCCCCCTCCCCCGGAAGATGCTGTATCATCTGCTCCTTTAAATCCTGAATGGAAGGAGTCACAGGCACACGCACCCAGTAATTTTGTAATGCTATTCTTCTCTTTTCTCTCAATAAAAGAAAGCTTTGCTTTAGTCTGGTTTGGACCTGCATTTGTTGCGTTATACATGCACCATTTAGGCACATTTCAAGGCAAAGTGCTTGTTTTATCCCTCGCAAAAGATCCCCCTCAAGGAAGTGTGTTTCATGGGACGTGTGGGTGACAGGTTCACACACTCAGGTTCCCAAGGACACGTGTTGTAACACCAGTCAGTCTGACATTTATCCATGGGAAAATTCTGGAGCAGATTATAAAGCGGCCAATCTGTAAGAACCTTGAAAACAATGCAGTGATTACTGGAAGCCAACATGGATTTGTGAAGAGCAGACTAATCTTATCTCATGTTTTGATCTGGTAACCTTCTTGGTAGTCTGTGGGAATGCTGTGAACATAATATATCTTGACATCAGCAAAGCTTTTGACAAAGTGTCCCATGATATTCTGATTAGCAAGCTAGCTAAATGTGGACTGAATTGAACAACTATCAGGTAGATCCACAGATGACTACAGAATCGTACCCAAAGAGTGCTTATCAATGGCTTCTTCTCAGACTGGGGGGAGGTAACGAGTGGGGGGGGGATACTTGGCTCAGCAATTCAGTGGTTCTCAAATGTTTTTGGTTCGCGGCGCACTGTAAAACAAAAATTTTCTGGCACACTTAGTGTACAAAATTAAAAATACAATATATTTTAAACTATGAATAAAAATAACTTAAACTATAGAAAACTATTACTTACCTTATTTTAATAAATTAAGCATGGTCATGTGAGACATGAGCTTGATGTTTTTTGGCGACCTTTTCAATGTCAGGATGTATATGAGATAAATCTTCATCTTCAATGCATTGGAGTCTTTCTCTTTTTTTGCATTTAATGTTAGTTAGTGAAGAAAATCCTAATTCACACAGGTATGATGTAGAAAACTGCATCAAAATGGACAAAGCTTTTTTAGCTACTGAAAGATACTCTTCCCTAATTGAAATCCAAAATTTTTTGATAGACAACTCTTCATGTTTGATTTTTAGACCGCGATGGCTGGATATAGAAGCCAGTTCTTCTTCTTCAGATAATTTCAAACCAACATCCGATGGAATTTTTATGAATGGGTTTTGAACCCAATCATAGTCTTCTACGTTTAATGATGGAAAATAAAAGTTTAATTTCTCTCCCAGAGTTGTCAAATGCTCAACCATGATAGGAGTCATTTCTTTTATATGGGTTTTACGTAGCAAAGGAAACATTTCAAAATTACTGTCTCTAGCTCTATTTTTCCAAATTGCTATTCTTTTCTGAAATGCAATTAGCTTATCTGTCAAAGTTAGAATATTTTCATTTTTACCTTGCATACTTGTATTGAGGTTATTAAGGTGCATAAATATCTCTGTTAAATATTCCAGCCTGGAAATCCAAAATTCACAACGAAGATATTCACAAAAGCATAAATGTTTTTCTTCCTCAAAAAATGCAAGCATCTCTTTCTGGTGTTCATGTACGTGACATAGCACCTTCCCTCTTGACAGCCATCTCACTTCTGTGTGTAAAATTAAGCATCTGTACTGTGAATCCATATTAATACAAATTTGCTTAAATAAGTGAGTCTTTAATGGTCTGCTTTTAATGAAATTAACCATTTTGACAACTTGGTTTAAAACTTTTTGTAATTCAATTCCTAATTTTTTGAAACGAGGACCTCCCTATGTAGAAAGCAATGAGTTGTAATAACATTGGGATTTTGCTGTTTTACGAGCGTTGTAAACCCTTTCATAGAGCCTACCGTAGATGGAGCTCCATCCGTACAAATGCCAATGCATGACTTCCATGAACATTTCCATTTTTCAAGGTAGGCGGTTAAAGTATTAAAGATGTATTAACCTCTTGTAGTAGCTGGCATTTCTTTGCAACAAAAAAATTGATTTACTATTTGGTCTCCATCAATAAAACGAATAAATGCAAGTAGCTGTGCTTTGTTACTGATGTCAGTAGATTTGTCAACTTGCAAAGCAAAATCTGTATTTTATAATTTATATACATTTTCTTCTATGTCAGCTGACAGTTCTGTAATTCGTCTACAAATTGTATCGAATTGGATTCCTGCATTGAGCAGGGGGTTGGACGCGATGGCCTTGTAGGCCCCCTCTAACTCTACTATTCTATGATTCTATGATCATTTGAGAGGGGAATTTTGCTTATTTCTTGTTCTGCTTCATTTCCCAATATTGTTTTAACAATCTTTCTACATGCCGGCAAAATAATTGGCTCAGGTAGGGTATGTGACTTCATTTTTTGTGCCACCATTTCAGATATCTCATAAGAAGCGATTTGAGCCTTTTCAGAAACTGTTCATCTTTTTTAAAAAATGTTTGCTTGTTTCAATTGCTGCTCTGACAATCTTTTGAAATAATTTGAATATTTTCCTTGAAGATGTGAGTGTTTAGTTGTAAAATGTCTTTTTAACTTGCTAGGAACCATGACTTCATTTGACATTTTTTCACCACAGACAACATACAGTGGGAAAGGCTTATCTTCGTTTCCAATCCAGAAAAAACCAAACTTTAAATAACTGTTGCAATATTGGCAGTTGTGTTTTAACTTTATTGACATTTGTTGCTTTTGAAGTAAGCTCACTTTCAGATTCACAGTCGTCAATGCTACATTTCCTCTTAACAAATTTATCCATTTTTATGGGGTGCTATATGTCATAAAAAATAATAATAGAAAAGCTGAATTGCATATAGATACAACACTCACATACAATATATATTGAATTGCACATCTAACACAGTCACAGAGCACATGTAGCCTATTCCGTAACACAGTCAGAGAGAACATGTAGCCTATTCCGTTGTCTGGCTCAAACTAATATAAGTGAGTCACCAGCCTGCATCCTAAGCGACCACGCACGTATGAGTGTTTTGAATGCATTTCAAATGCTCCTCGGTCATGTTGCTTGCTAGCTGTGTACAATAATAACTGTTACCCTAGGGCCCTAGCCTAGCTATTAATTGATCATGGATATAATAAATCTCTATACAAATGGGTTTCTTCTCATTTTTAAAATATACTTTCATAATATTCGCGGCACACCTCTTGCAGTGCACCAGTGTGCCGCAGTGCACCGTTTGAGAATCACTGGATCATGAAATTGTTGTTGATCACAAGCTGAATATGAGCCAATAGTGCGATGTGGCTGCAAAAATGGCAAATTCTATTTTTGGCTGCATTAACAGAAGTATAATTTCTAAATTGCGTGAAGTAATAGTTCCCCTCTATTCGGCACTGATTAAGCCTCATCTTGAGTAACGTAACCAGCTCTGGACACCGCACTTTAAGAAGGATGCAGAAAACTGGAACAGGTTCAGAGGAGGGCAACAAGGATGATCAGGGAACTGAAAACAAAGCCCTATGAGAGACGGAAAGAACTAGGCATGTTTAGCCTTGAGAAAGGAAGACTGAGGGGAGATATTACAGCACTCTCCAAGTACTTGAAAGGCTGTCAGAGAAGGGCCAGGACCTCTTCTTGATTGTCCCAGAGTGCAGGACATGGAATAATGGGCTCGAGTTACAGGAAGCCAGATTTCAGCTGAACATCAGGAAAAACCTCCTATGGCTATGCAATATGACAGTGGAACCAATTACCCTGGGAGCTGATGGGCTCTCCAACACTGGAGGCATTCAAGAGGCAACTGGACAGCCATTTGTCAGGTATGCTTTAAGATGGATTCTTGCATTGAGCAGGGACTTGAACTCAATGGCCTTATAGGCCCCATCCAACTGTACTATTATTTGTAAAAGCCTCTTTGAAGTAGGTCTCACATGAAAGCTGCTTCAAAGGGCACTTTGCACAGGGCTTTAATCCCCACAGCTGATGAGCAGTGATGAAATCCTGCTGCCTTAGCTGCATGAACTTGTTCCCTTTTGGGAACAGGATTGTACAGCCAAGGTAGGATTAAACCCTGTCCTCCTGCCCATCAGCTGACATCATTAGTGATGTCAGCTGGTGGGTGAATGTGCATGGCTTGGGGAAAATGGCCTCATGGGCCAAACGGCACCTTTGCACTGGTATTAGTGCATGGATCATTAACACAGCACACATGCACCCCTGCTCAAACCATCATTTATTGTAACTCCTGTATAAGGGCTGCCCTTGAAAAACCTACACTTTGTTTCATAACTGGACTAAGGAGTTGGCATAACCAGTGGGGCATGCTGGGATTGTTCCCTCTCTTTGACCCTCTTCCTTTACACAGCTTGCTACATGATATGAATGCAAACATTTTTATGGGAAGTAGCAGTAAGTTAAATTTGATGAACCATTTCATACACAAAGGATGATTGGTTGAAGATCCTTTAACTGAAAATCCTGTTTACCCATGAACAAAGGATCTCTTCCGTCAGATATAGATACCACTAAGGTGCAAATTAAGCTTGAGGTTTTAATTAGCAGAATAATAGTTGTTTACTCCAGGTTCACACCAATCTGGAGCTACATGACTGTAAACAGGATGGTATCGCAGGAATCTGTAGGCTTTTGAACCTTGCCACCTTTTCCCCTCATGTCAGATATTCCCTTTTTACATACACACCTATGAGAACCAAAAATATACTTAAAGGATAGATTTTAGCCTTTTCTCTTTTGCAACAGCTGACCTTTGTTTTTATTGTATTTTATTCTATGGTGGTGTTTGTTTTTAACGTGTTATAAACCACTTTGATGTTTTTAACAAAATAGCGGTATACAATTTTTTTATAATAATAATAATAATTTAGCTATTTTAGCTCCAATGCTTTTTCCTACCTACACCATGCTCTTAAGGAACATCTTTAACACAGCACTGGATACCAGACCAAGAAATCTAGGTAAGAATTCTTTTGCCTGGTTGCATTCCCACCCAGAGCGACCTAAAAATAACTGAAATTGCATTAAGGCATAGAATTCCTGATCCTAACTTGGATCCTAGCTTCATCACATACTTGCATACATAACAGCTGCAGGAACGGTCAAGCTGAGCTGGGGTAGGTAACTTTACAATTTTTCTCTGTCTTCTTGGAGCTTCGTATCAAATTGTTATGCTTCATAAGCAACAGTCAAAGATTCAGCTAAGTGGGCTCTTGCAGAAAGACTGAGCTATTTTTTAGAGATGAAATTTGTAAGGAACACCGCTCTCCTAAGGAGGCATCTGTCTAAACACAGAAAGAGGTGCTTACATGAGATCATATTTCTTCTGACACATACTGCATAGAGCAAAGTTGTGACTTGAGCCTAGAAGCTAGAGACAAATATGATAATGTTGGGTCTATATTTGGTATCTCTTATTTCTCCAGGACACTCACTGAATAAACCCTTGTTTTTCTTGCAGGCTCCTTGTCTGGAATCACAGCTTGTATGTATCTGTAATGTATTTGTCTTTTCATGAACCTTGAACTCTGAAAGGTGTAGATAGGAGCTTCAAAGTTTTGGCTACTCCTACCCCTAAACCAGGGGTGGGGAACTTTTTTTTTTTTTAATTCCCTGAAGAGCAATCTGTTGGGGGCTACGTGTTGATGGTGGGCAAGGTCAAAACCAGCTGAGGGCAGGGCCACTTCCAAAAGTAGCTAGGGCCATCTCTCCCCCCATCTCTCTCTTTCTCTCCCCTTTCAGGCTCAGCCAGTGGCTTGTGGTGGGAAGAGTGATCTTGCCACAGATCTCAACTAATCACAGAGGGCTCCTGAAACCAGCTGAGGGCCTCCCGTGGCCCAAGGGCACAAGTTGCCTGCCCTATAATTCTGACATGGGTTGCCGACACTGCATTGCTTAGAAGTTTAGAATAATTTGGCTTAAAAGCTGAACTGGAAATGTGAGACTAAAGTATTGTCTAGATGAGACACACCTCTGGAATAATTCCACTTTCTGGCTTCAAGTAAGCCTTAAGTGATCCCTCTGTTAAACCAGATTTGGGTGGGGCCAGCATTTAAACTCAACGGCACAGGCACACAACCCCCCCCCCCCATAAAACAATCCATTGTTTTGTGCCATGCTTCAGAACCATATCATCTTTGACTTCTTAAACCCAGTCTTTTTTCTCCTTTCTCTTTTCTATCCTGCTCTAATCCACTATTAGGCACACATTTGCTGAGAAAAGGATAAGATCACCTTTGCTGCTATTTTCTCAACCCAGAGAAAGGAAGCCAAGGCTTGGATCCAGCAGACCACTAACTGGGGCCGAAAGACACATCTGCTCGAACAAAGGGGTCTGTGTGTATCCCCAATTCATGCTGATTCCTCTCTCCTGCTCCAGCCCTTCTGTCACAACCCCCACACTATCCCAGAAGGTGCTTCAGTTTGTAGGAACACTCTTTTGAGGGGCACAGAGGGAAGGAGTTGGAAGGCAAGGAACCCTCCCCCTCATCCATAACCAGAGCTCTGTTCATGGTTTGTTGGATCAAAGCGCACACGAAGAGGAAGACGGATCTGCTCGACTGAATGGGCAAATCTGCAGGACGTCACTGAGGGGGTGAGCTGCGGGGAGGGAAAGAAATTTTATTCACTTTGCATATAAAGGCACACTTCCATTATTTACACTTTCTGAAACAATACGTGAACCAAAACACAGCCTTCCTTCAAAATTCGAGCTTCTCTGAATGTTGCAATGCAGTTCTTCAGCCAAGGAGTATGTTCATGAAATGGATTTACTAGGGTGTATGCATAAAAATGTATATATTAGTGAAAATAATATATAAAATGTTTAAACGGAGGGGGAACCTCAGTCCCTGAGGGCCAAATGTGGCTCTCCTGATCTCTCTATCTTGTGCTCAGCCCTATTCCTCAGGACGCGCCCTCTCCCCAGACCTGCTTCGCATCCTCAAGTGCTTTTGCCTGGCTGGAATGCACCCTTGAGATCCGACCATGCCTTTTGTCTGTCTGGATGGAGGAAAGAGGAGGGAGTGTCAGTATGTGTAGAAACTAGCCTGCTTATACAAAGACAAAATTTACATTAATTCTTCCACCTGCTTTTGCCCCTGGCCATGCCTGCCACTGCCAACATGCCCCTCAGAAGTTTGCCCACACGAGAATGTGGCCCTCGAGCTGAAAAAAGATTCCCTGCCTATCTTAAAGGGTATGTGATGAAGATGCACCTTTTTTATTCTAGCCTTTTGACACCTGAGATTGAGGACCCATCTTGTTCTTTTGATTGTACTTGTTTTAAACTAGTTTCAATATTGCATTTTTAATCTGCTATAACCTGCCTGGGACCTTGTGTTGAAGGATGGGTAAGAAATCAGATGATGATGATAAAGATGCAAAGAGGAATAACCAAAATGTTCTCCTTGATTTTGAAAGGGACAGTTTTACTGTAAGTAATTTTGTGAAGTTGAGTTAGACAGTATAGGTGTTGGTTTTACGTATGTGAGATATACAGTGATGATGTGAGAAATTTTTCAGATTTATAGCCTTTATAGGTGTTAAGATCCTCACACAACTACATTCCCACAAGAGGGAGAGCAGGGCAATGCTCAATAGACCTGCTCCTGCCATCACATCCCTTTAGGGCTGGCCTCACTGCTGTCTTTGAACTGGGGTTGAATCTTTGAAGTGGGGAGCCTGCTATTTGCATTAAAACTCTGATCATGCAGGGTTCTAAGTGGCATGG
The DNA here is from genome assembly GCF_030035675.1 of Rhineura floridana. Lineage (NCBI taxonomy): Eukaryota > Metazoa > Chordata > Lepidosauria > Squamata > Rhineuridae > Rhineura > Rhineura floridana. The sequence goes on from NC_084481.1 coordinate 214,213,896, forward strand.
GGAGCCTAGCCATGCACAGCAGGCTCCTGCTTCAGACCTTCAGCTCCAACCCACAAACTACAGCGGGGCTGGGCTGGGCTGGAGGGGACAGGGCCGATCAGCCCTGCTCACCCAGGCCATGGGATTGCAATTGCATGGCCAAGAATGTCTGAAGAGGGTAAATGATTTTTGTATTGTTGTACTCTTGAAAAAGCACAGCAAGTTTGAAATGTCTTGCATAAAAGTAAACAAATCTTCTGCAGCGCTTTTTTAATGTTTCCCTGTTTCTTCTGGGATGGATTATAAGAGTTTCTCCTTTGCCCTGGTAGGGACAACACATAAAGCGAGAAACAAACACCTTTTGTCATTTTCACTGATGCTCTTGTCTGATGCTTTCTGTTCACATTATTTCTGTCCAAGTTAAGTGCTGGCATTGAGCAAGTCTGCATTCCCATATATGCGCACACTCATACACAAAAGATCTTGTACCTTGAGCAAAGGCGCAATATATATATATATATATGTATATATATGGGCAAGGATGGCGCCAAACACTCAGGGTGGCAGGTTAATCCATTAAATTTTGTTTATGAAAATGCTAGGAAACAGCACCTATCATTGCTCAGAAATTCTTATAAATGGATACGTTTTTTCATTTCTAAAAAAATATGTATCATTCTAATGCTGTTGGGTAATCTATAATATACAATCCTGCCAGATGTGGTTAAAATAATGCACCCTTTGAAGGTGCAGTCCACCATCTTGATTAAAAATAGCATCCAGCTGTCTCTAAACATAGATTAAAAACCCTTCCTTGATTTCAAGCACCATCATGCAACATTTGGCTACTGTCTTGCTTCAGATAAAACCAAATCCAGCAGTCCCACATCCACTCACAGGAACAAGCCAAAAAGCAAGATCTGGTCACAGTCCAAGTCCAAAAAAAGAGCAACACAAGAGATAAGACCCAAAAACAGCCCAAGGCAGTCCAGACACCAACTATCACTATCTTTCAAGGCCAAAATCCAGTAGTCTCTAACCATGAGCTTTCAAGAGCCCTGCCCAGAGCACAGCTGCAGGCCATTTGGATTGCCTGAGTAGCTTCCTCATGAACAGCCCATTACTCCTGAGGAGTTCTTGCTCTTCAGGTAGGCACTCAATCCTCTGCCAGCTGACTGTGCCTGCACCTTTAGGTGCTGGTGCCCCCCCAGACGCAGTGTCAGCTCAGTTCCACTTCCAATTCTTTGCATGGGCCCTGTGTCTTGTGGAAGAGGTTGGGGGGTCTTGACCCCTGAAGACTCCAGATCTCCCTGCTTTGGCTCACTGTCCATTGACACAGCATGGTCCTCTGTAACGTTTGCTTTGGAGAGCGCCAGTTCCTCCTCTGAGGAGGGTTCCTTCAGTTGCGGGCATGACAGTTGCAATATCATGAGAGGTGTCTAAATTGGTGCACATCCGAAAAGTTCAGTCCACCACCTTGATTCAAAGTGGTGTCCGATCGTACACAAACACAGACCAAAACCTGCTCCTTGATTCTCAGGAACCATCATGCCAAATCTGGTTATAACGTAAGATGTCCGCACGCATACAGAGCAGGTGAACGGACAAACAACTATCCAGAATATAGATATAGATTTATAGACAAACACCTTTTGGGCTGTGCTGCTTCAATATGTTGAGGGCACCTCTTTTGACCAATTAGCCTTAAAATCCCAGGACTGGAGACAGGTCAATGGAATGAAAGTCAGCCCTTCCATTTTACTTTTAAGCAGAAAATGCTGGCGCTCACACATGCCTGGAAACCATAATCCTAGATATGTGGAGGGAAGGACAGGCTGTTTGCTCTGTTTTAAGGAACAAGCGCTCTGCACTTGCACTCCGTCTTACTTGTTACATTCATATGCTACCCTTTCTCAAAAAAACCCATAGGCAGTTAGGCATGCTTTGTCTTCACAGCAATCTTGCAAGGTAGGCTAAGCAGATAAATTCTTGCTTAAAAGGGACTGGTTCCCACACTGTCTTTCTTTCTGGCAAAGCTCCTCTCCCTCAAACAGTAGCCAGGAAAACAGACTGAAAACACAGTGAGCGCCACACCAGGCCACAGATGTCTGAACTCCCAACAACCTCCCAGTTATATTCTTACCAATCTCAAAGGAACTGCTGAATGTGTGAACCAACTCCATGGGAAGCTCTGCGTGGCTGTGAGGTGAGTTGAAACTTCTGCCTATGGTATTAGAAGCTATTCCACAAGTTATCTCTTGATGTTGCGATCTTCTCCAAGTAGGGTTGCCAAGCTCAGGGCTTGAGAATAATTCTGTATCTTTAAGAGAAGAGAAAATTCAGCCAACTGCAGGTTTTCTTGCAACACTGTAATGGGAAAAACCACAAGGTGAAATTCTCTCTTCCCCTGCACAACTTTTAAAGATACAGAAGACCTCTTGGAGGCTGGGCCTGGCAACCAAGAGGTCTTCTGTATCTTTAAAGGTTGTGCAGGGAGAAGAGAGAATTTCACATTGTGGTTTTTCCCATTACACTGTTGTAAGAAAACCTGCAGCTGGCTGAATTTTCTCCTCTCTTAAAGATACAGAATCATTCTCAGGCCCTGAACCTTGCAACCCTAAAAGTGACGCACACACATGCAGGTGCACTGTACACCAAACCTTACCATGCCTCCTAGCGGAGGAACATCGAAAGCTTCCTTATACTGACTCTGCCATTGGTCTACCAAGTATTGCCCGCACTGACTGGAAGCGGTGCTCCAGGGTTGCAGACAGAGACATTCTCAGATTTACCTGGAGACGCTGCGGATTGAACCTGGAGCAAGCAACGCAGATTCTCTACCACTCAGCTACAGCCCTTCCCGGAACGGATTTCAGGGTTTCCCGACTGGACTTCAACAACTCTTGCACTATTCCTAGCTGAGGGCCTTGAAAAATGGTTCTGGGGAGGAAAAATGGAAATAGCCTGCCTTACTATTGCCTCCCTCTGAGGCTGAGAGGCAGTGGCTGGCCCAAGATCACCCAGTGAGCTTCATGGCTGTGTGGGGATTCGAACCCTGGTCTCCCAGGTCGTAGTCCACCAGTCCTGGCCAAATCGTGGCGCCGGGATGGGAAGGAGATTCCCTTTGGAAGGCTGTTGTTCCTCGCTTTCCCTCCCTACTGGAGAAATGAGGGACTCCAGGGGGACAACCTGGGAGATGGGCGGCGACCTGCTGCAGACCCGCCTCCCGGGCCGTAACGAGATCTCCCTTCCCTCGCTAGGCAGATCTGAAGGGTTGGCTTTGGGTAGTCGCTGCTTGGAAGGCTGGCTCGCTCTCGCTCCTTCTTCGCCATGCCGCGCCCCGAGGCGCTCCTCGCCCTGGTGGCCGCCCCGGCGCTGCTCGCCTTGACCCTTGTCATCTCGGGTCCTTGGAGGCTGACAGACGCTCCTCTGCCCCCGAGCCTGATGCAGGAGCTGGAGCGGCGCGAGATGGATCTGAGCCGCTTGGCAGCCTCCGCCCGGGCGAGCGCCTTTTCTTCTCCACCGCTGGGACGCGCCGTCACTTCGGAAGCTTTGGGCTGCGCGGAGCTGAGCGGCGTGACGGGCGTGCGCTTGGTGGGCTCCGGCATCACCAAGCTGGTGCTGAGGGCTGCTCTACCGCTCAGCGGCGGCGAGGTCGCCCTCAAGTCCGTGCACACGACAGGCGGCGACGTGAGCCGCTGCGTGCAACGCTATGGACACCCGAGAGGTTGCTACCGCCTCGCCGCTTATAAACTGCTCAAAGAGATGGTTTTCTTGCAGAGCTTGGAGCATCCCGGCATCATCAAGGCACGTAGCACCGATCTCGGCGGTTAGGCTTCCAACTACCGACCTAGTCTGCAATATTGAATTATTTGGGGGCGCAACCCAGTATATGCCTTTATCACGCAGTCATGTCTGTCTCTTAAAATTGCAGCCTAAATCCCACTGAAAATAATTTATGCCGTAATTAAGGTTGCCAGCCTTAATTTCGTGGGAAGAAGCCCTATTGAGCAGGGTCGGGATTACTTTTGAGGAAGCCCACGTGGAAACCGTACATTTAACTCCCCACCACCCAGTAACTTCAAGTGTGTGTGTGGGGGGGTCGGGCTTGGTTGCTCACTGGGGAGGAAAATGTTATCTGTACATGCTTAACTGCACTTTATTTTTCATTATAATTTTTTCACATGGCCTAGTACTTGATTCATCACCTTGAAAAATGTTAAAGGATTGCGTACGGCGCTGACCTCAAACTAACAGCACAGTTCTATGCATGCTTACTCAGAAGTAAATTCCATTATGTTCAATGGGACTTACTCGCTGGCAAATGTGTTTAGAATTATAAACTTTCACTGGTGCAGTCTATCCTTTTTTGTAAGAGGATCCCAAATGTAATCCCAAACTTGTTTACTTGGAAGCAAGTTCCACTGGGTTCAGTGTGGCTTGCTTTCAAGTAAGCGGGTCTAGAGTTGCAGCTTGAAAACATGTATTTAATCATTTTGCAGCAGTGGTGTGCATTATTTTGGCTTTAAATTGATTGCAACTGGATCCTAAATAGTTAATTTTATATAATGAAACGTGGGGTATGAACTTTATTTTTTTTTAAAAAAAGAGTATTTAATAAGAAATCTCGTTTAATTTAAGTAAAAGAGATTGAGTTCAGAGTCTAAACTGATGTAATTCCCAGTATTTCTGCTTTTCGCAGAGTTTTGGAGTTGTCAAGGGATAACCTGTCCCAGTAAAGTGCCTTTGGTAGCTTCAGCTGCTGTTGAAGGGTATATTTTTCATTTACCTGGGACAAGCCACTGATAATTGCTGGGGAAGGTTACCAAGACCATGTTGTATGCCATGATCTGCCACTTCCCTTATGCCTGCTTAGAAATTCACTTCCTGGTTATTCCCTTTCCTCTGCTCCCCCAATCTTATTAAGGAGGAAAAAAAGCTTTCCCATGATTGACAACTTTACTATCCTATAATAACTGGACAGAGGTCCAGTGTAGCCTTTTCTCCCTGGCCATCTTCCTACTTCCTTCTGAGGGTGGGCAGAAGGCAGACCAGGATGTACTAGTAGATCTTCGGGTGAGTTGAACTAGATTGGCAAGGGTATCTGGTTCCCAGTAGTTTAACAATGGAAATGGACTGCCTTCAAGTCAATCCTGACTTACGGTCACCCTATGAATGTGGTTTTCATGGTAAGCGGTATTCAGAGGTGGTTTAGGCAGTGACTGGCCCAAGGTCACCCACTGAGCTTCGTGGCTATGTGGGGGTTCGAATCCTGGCCTCTGAGGTTGTAGTCCTAGGATAGGTAAAACTGACCATGGGGGAAGGGGAGGGGGAAGGAGGGAATTGGAAGGGGATGGGGGATGGAAAGGGTGGGGTGAAGGAAGGGGGAGGGAAGGGGCAAGAGGGGGAGGATAGGAGGGAGGAGGAGGGGAGGACATGTTTGATCGTTTGTATGCTTATTGAGTTCAATGGGATTTATTGTTGTTATGTGCCTTCAAGTCGATTATGACTTATGGCGACCCTATGAATGGAGTTTTCATGGTAAACGGTATTCAGAGGTGGTTTTACCATTGCCTTCCTCTGAGGCTGAGAGGCAGTGACTGGCCCCAGGTCACCCAGTGAGCTTTATGGCTGTGTGGGGATTTGAACCCTGCTCTCCCAGGTCATAGTCCTAGAATAGGTAAAACTGGCCATGGAAGAGGAGGAGGAGGAGGGGGAAGGAGGGGATTGGAAGGGGATGGAGGAGGGGATTGGAAGGTGTTGGGTAGAGGAAGGGAGGGGTGAAGGAAGGGGGAGGGAAGGAGCAAAAGGGAGGTGATGGGAGGGAGAACCAGGGGAGAGTAGGTTTGATCATTTGCATGCTTATTGACTTAAATGGGATTTGTTGTTTTTGTTATGTGCCTTCAAGTCGAGGACTTATGGCAACTCTATGAATCAGTGACCTCCAAGAGCATCTGTCATGAACCACCATGTTCAGATCTTGTAAGTTCAGGTCTATGACTTCCTTTATGGAATTAATCCATCTCTTGTTTGGTCTTCCTCTTTTTCTACTCCTTTCTGTTTTTCCCAGCATTATTGTCTTTTCTAGTGAATCATGTTTTCTCATTATGTGTCCAAAGTATGATAACCTCAGTTTCATCATTTATTATTTATCTATTTATTTATTGGATTTATTAGACGCCCTTCTGGCAGGTTGTCCCACCACTCTGGGCGATGTACAGTAAAAATATATAATACACTCAGTATAAAAACATATACACAGAAATTAAAATCACATTTTAGCTTCTAGTGACAGTGCTGGTTTAATTTGTTCTAACACCCAATTATTTGCCTTTTTGGCAGTCCATGGTATGCACAAAGCTCTCCTCCAACGCCACATTTCAAATGAGTTAATTTTTCTCTAATCTGTTTTTTTCACTGTTCAACTTTCACATCCATACATAGAGATCAGGAATACTATGGTCTGGATGATCCTGACTTTAGTGTTCAGTGATACATCTTTGCATTTGAGGACCTTTTCTAGTTCTCTCCTAGCTGCCTTCTTCTGATTTCTTGACTATTGTCTCCATTTTGGTTAATGACTGTGCCAAGGTAATGATAGTCCTTGACAAGTTCAATATCCTCGTTGTGAACTTTAAAGTTACATAAATCTTCTGTTGTCATTACTTTAGTCTTTTTGATGTTCAGCTGTGGTCCTGCTTTTGTGCTTTCCTCTTGAACTTTCATCAGCATTCGTTTCAAATCATTACTGGTTTGTGCCAGTAGTATGGTATTGTCTACATATCTTATATTATTGATATTTCTCCCTCCAATTTTCACACCTCCTTCATCTTGGGCCAATCCTGCTTTCCGTGTTCTGTGTTCTGCGTGTAGATTAAACAAACAGGATGATAAAATACACCCCTGTCTCACACCCTTTCTGATGGGGAACCAATCGGTTTCTCCATATTCTGTCCTTACAGTAGCCTCTTGACCAGAGTATAGGTTAAGCATCAGGACAATCGGATGCTGTGGCACCCCCATGTCTTTTAAAGCCTTCCATAGTTTTTCATCATCTACACAGTCAAAGGGTTTGCTGTAATCTATAAAGTGCAGGGTGATTTTCTTCTGAAATTCCTTGCTCCGTTCCATTATCCACTGTAAGTTTGCAGTATGATCTCTGGTGCCTCTTCCCTTTCTAAATCCAGCTTGGACGTCTGGCATTTCTCACTCCATATATGGTAAGAGCCTTAGTTGTAGAATCTAGAGCATTACTTTACTTGCATGAGATATTAAGGCAATAGTTTGATAATTGCTGCATTCCCTGGGATTCTCTTTCTTTGGAATTGGGATGTATATGGAACGCTTCCAGTCTGTGGGCCATAGTTAGTTTTCCATATTAGTTGACAATTTTTTTTCAAAATTTGGACAGATTCTGTCTCAGTAGCTTATAGCAACTCTATTGGTATGCCATCTGTCCTTGGTGATTTGTTTCTTCCAAGTATTTTAAGAGCAGCTTTGACCTCACATTCTAAAATTTCTGGTTCTTCATCATATGGCTCCTCCATGAATGAATCTTGTCATCCTGGCATCTATTTTATAGAGTTCTTCAGTGTATTGCTTCCATCTTCCTTTTATTTCATCTCAGTCAGTCAGTATGTATGTTCCCCGGTTGATTATTCAACATCCATACTTTTGGTTTAAATTTCACTTTCATCTCTCTAATCATTTGGAATAGGGCTCTTGTTCTTTACATACATGCTTACCTGGGAGTATGTTCCATTGAAACTAGTGGAGCTTACTTCTGAGTAGACATGTCATAACTCCACATACCTGGGAGTAAGCCCCATTGAAGTCAGTGGGACTTACCTCTGAGTAGACTTGGTTAGGATTGCAGCCTTGGATCACCTTGTGAATGCCTCTCCACCCTACCGCCTTAATAGATATTTGCATAAAAGAAAGGGTGGGGAGAACTGTGCCAGTCTGCATCTGTGCTGGCGGATTTTGCATACTTGAGGGAAATGGGAAATGTTTAATCGCAAACATCAACTGCACTTAGATAAGGCAAGCCTTTGCATCTGCATTCTGTAAACTAAAGTTTCTCTTTCTTGGTTCAATTATTGTTAATGATCTGACAGAGCTCATAAGGCTTGGGCGGGGGGGGGGAGACCCACAGAAAGCAGACTGCTGTACCTCTTTGGAAGAAAATTACTCTTGGCTAGGTTAATCGTAAATAAACATCAATGGGAATGCACTGTTCTCAGGGCGGTGTAAACATTCAGCTTCAAAATGCAGACTAATTAATGTTATGATTTATATCCAGTATCAGCACGCTTGAAACCAACCACATAAGAATATTATTACTGTGGAATCTCATAAGACCAGTTGAGGTTTTTTTAATCTGGTATTTGCCTTTCTACAAACACACACATATACTGTACTTGTCTTTTAACTTTTGTAAATGCTGGAATTAGCTTTCTATCTATATTAATATGACATTTTTGTGGTTTTGACAGTTGCAGGGCCAGTGCTACAATCCTAGTTTTGATCCTGAAATGAAGGTGGTCACCATCCTAGAGTTGGGAACGCCTCTGGAGATGATTCAGCTTCTGCAGACTCCCTGGGAAGAGAGATTTAAAGTAAGAAAACAAAAACAAAGTGAGGTTTTATCAATAGGATTTAGACCTCAGGCTGAGTTCATTCAAAGATTCCATGACTGTGGTTTAGAGCAGATGGGATTGTTTTGATCTCCTCAGTTTGCTTATGGAAACAGTCTTTTGAATAATCTTGCTTTGATTTCTTTGAAATTGCATTTCACCTACATCCCCATCACTGATAATAGTTTACAGAGTCACAAATGGTTTGGAAAAATGAGCCTGGGAATGTTTGATCTTTAACTATAATGCAAAAGAAGAAAATAACCTGCACCAAGTTTAACTATGTAAAAATCCATTCTACCCTTCCCACTCATAGTAAAAATGCCCTACGGAATCTACTCCTTAGGAACATAGGAAGTTGCAATACTCCAGGTCACACTATTTATCCATCTACTCAGTATTATTTGCTCTGACTAGCAACAACTCACCAGGATCTCAGACAGAGAGAGGTCCTTCCCATCACCTGCTATGTCAGGTGTGGGGAACATTTGGCCCTCTGGATGTTGCTGAACTACAGTTCCCATCATCCCTGATCCTTCACCATGTTGGCTGGGGCTGATAGGAGTTGGAATCCCAACAACATCTGGAGGGCAAAGATTCCCCAGCTGTGTGCTACTTGATACTTTGTAAGTGGAGATGCCATGCATTGGACTTGGCACCTTCTGCATGCCAAGCCTGCACTCTACCAGAGTTATGTGCCCGCTCACATAAGATAATGGTCTGTATTGTTTCTAGCTTCAGGGGCTGGGAGGAAAAGATAAAATACAATTTTGGGGAGATGAGGAATGTTGTTTTTGTTACGTGCCTTCAAGTCAATTATGACTTATGGCAACTCTATGAATCAGTGACCTCCAAGAGCATCTGTCATGAACCACCCTGCTCAGATCTTGTAAGTTCAGGTCTGTGGCTTCCTTTATGGAATTAATCCATCTCTTGTTTGGTCTTCCTCTTTTTCTACTCCCTTCTGTTTTTCCCAGCATTCTTGTCTTTTCTAGTGAATCAGTCTTCTCATGATGTGTCCAAAGTATGATAACCTTAGTTTCATCATTTTAGCTTCTAGTGATAATTCTGGTTTAATTTGTTCTAACACCCAATTATTTGTCTTTTTCACAGTCCATGGTATGTGTAAGGCTCTCCTCCAACACCACATTTCAAATGAGTTGATTTTTCTCTTCCCCACTTTTTTCACTGTCCAACTTTCACATCCATACGTAGACACCAGGAATACCATTGTCTAAATGATCCTGACTTTAGTGTTCAGTGATACATCTTTGCATTTGAGGACCTTTTCTAGTTCTCTCATAGCTGCCCTCCCCAGTCCTAGCCTTCTTCTGATTTCTTGACTATTGTCTCCATTTTGGTGAATGACTGTGCCAAGGTATTGATAATCCTTGACAAGTTCAGTGTCCTCATTGTCAACTTTAAAGTTACATAAATCTTCTGTTGTCATTACTTTAGTCTTTTTGACGTTCAGCTGTAGTCCTGCTTTGGGCTTTCCTTTTTAACATTCATCAGCATTCATTTCAAATCATGACTGGTTTGTGCCAGTAGTATGGTATCGTCTACATATCTAAAATTATTGATATTTCTCCCTCCAATTTTCACACCTCCTTCATCTTGATCCAATCCTGCTTTCTGTATGATATGTTCTGCGTATAGATTAAACAAACAGGATGATAAAATACACCCCCGCCTCACACCCTTTCCGATGGGGAACCAATCGGTTTCTCCATAGAGGAATATCAGATCAATAGATTAATCTTTATTTGCGTAAGTCAAGCTGTTCGACAAAAGGAATGGACCCAATCTATTAGGATGTTCTCCAGTGCAATCCTCATGGTCTAGTGGGTGACACAGGAGAGGTCCCATAGAGTAGGCTGTATCTAGTACAGCAGCGACTGACATGATAGTTTAGTTTGAGCATTTGTAAAAGTGTACCTTACAGTAAGGTAGCAACCAAGATAATACTGCTTATGCCTGTTTTCCAGATTTATAGTGTTACTTCTACAGATCACTCGCACATCACTAGAACAAATGTCATTGCATGCATTTGAATGTTGGAAAATCAGGTTCAGTTCTTCACCTTATTTATTCCATTTTTATCTCACATTTTCTCTAAGGAGCTCAGGGTCATATACCTTCATTTTATCCTTGCAACAACCCTGTTAGATAGGCTAGGTTAAGAGATAGCGACTGGTCCAAGGTCATCCAGTGAGCTAGGTGGTTGATAGGAGGTTTGAACCTAGATCTCTGACTCTTATCTGACACTAACCACTACACCCCACTGTCCATTTACGAAGATCCTTAGTTGTCCTTGGGTCTGCTCTCTCACTGTAATCTACCTCACCTCAGAGGGTTGAGAATAAAATGGGAGAAATCCATGTGTGTTAGTTTCAGTTTTCTTAGAGTAAAGGAGTTTTTCAAATAAATAAAAGATAAATCTGTAGGGGTTGTTCAGGAAAAAGAAGTTAATTTGGCTGTAGGGCTGATTATGGGAGACTGTTGGGAAAGTCTCCCAGTTCCAGATGAGTTCCTTAAGAGAAGACTGGAGGAATATGAGTTGGCTGTGCCATTTGGCAGAGTGAGGTGGCTGTGTCAGGCAACAGCTACTATGGTTTAGGTGTGGGGAAACTGGCCTGCCGGATGTGCTGAACTATAACTCCCGTCAGCCCCAGCAAGCATTGCCAATTGCCAGGGATGATGGGAGTTGTAGTTCAACAACATCTGGCAGGCCAAAGGCTCTCCACATCTGTACTGTGGAGCAGAGAGCAGTGGTGAGTTGCTGGAGGACAGAGCTGAGTGTGCTATACAGCTCCTCCCTTGTTTGCCAAAGCTAGGTTGCTGCCCTGAAGTGTGGCGGAGGATACTGTTGTCCCATGGCCAGTGCCAAAGTAAGATTCAGCATAAGCAATTGGAGAATTGAGATTGCTGGTAGAAATAATAAATCGATCAATTGATTGATCCAGTCAACAGATCTGATTATAAAACATATATTATCAACATACAATATAGTATACAAGATTATGGGACATATCTCAACAGATAGGAAAACATGGTTACATTTGTTTGGATAAGATTTTTATGCGCATCTTCATTCCTCTCCACTTAAATTTAGTTACAACCCCCCCAATAATCTTCAGGTGATCTGTTCAGGATACAAAACGTTACTGGATTAATCCATTCTTTCTGGACATCCCAATAAAAATGTTACAATAATAAGATATAGCTTACTGTTTCAATTTCTTCTGAATAAGTGGTGAAATTTGCCACATCTAGTTTGTACTGAAGTTTTTGTAGAATTATTTTGTGAGATAAACCAGCCTTTTATCAGTTGAGGTATTGTTTAACTTGCACTGTAAAAGCCCTCCAGGTATCAAATCAAAGGCCAATTTGAGATCTACAAAGGCTGCAAGCAGCCTCTCACTGGCAGGAGTATTTTTCTGCCAGATGCGCTAAAACAAAACAATCTATAATAGAGGAGCCTCTTCAAAATTCTGGATGTATTCAACGTAGTGCTAACTTGCTGGTTCTGTCACCGCAAGGGTTTCTTGTTGCACGGTGGGACTTCTCCCCTCCCCCCATGCCACCTAAATCTGTTCTGAGGGTTCCCCCAACCCTCTGGAGGAAATTTTGGGATGGCATGGGGCATGCACAAGGGGGAAAAGAGAGGGGGAGTCCTGTTGCACTAGTGCAATTATTTAGTGGAATGTTCCCCAAAATATTTTTCTGTATCAAGCCAATCCACATATTTCAATATAAAGAAACTAGCATATAGTTTTCCAATGAGAAACAAGTTTATTGATCTATAGTAGGAGGGGTCAGATCTACACCACTTTTTGTGAATAGGAATAATTATTGTCTGCTGCCAAATTTCAGGCACAAGGCTGGATTCATTAATAAAAGCAAAAAGAACAGACCACAGTGGGGCTTTAAGTAATTCAAGGGCAAAATCAGGTCTTCCTGAGAGGTGACTAGAGCCCATTCTGGGAAATCTGAAAAATTATCTGCTCCTGAATAAATTAAGATGTTTATGTCATTGAGGATAACTACAAAAATATTGTTTCCAGATGCATGAAGAAATACAATGCTCAGACATTCTAATGTTTTTTTACTCTCTTTGTTGGAAGAGGGAACTGACAGTCATCTTCCCTAATTTCTGCTGTATTAGTTGTACTACTTCTTTGAATAAAGAAAGGAATCTGGCAATATTCTAACGTCTTTTTTTATATTGTCAATAGACATTATTCACTTGTTGTTTTTCCATAAGGGCACATTCCTGATCAAATGGCCGGTTAGTCAGAAATGCGGAGCCCTTGTTTAAAAAGGTGCTATCTACAGTTAGATTCTTCTGAAGGGCAGTCACGGCAGAAATTAAATGACAACACACTTGCAGGATCTCATTTTCCTGATCCAGAAAAATTATATATAACTATTACAGTGGGGAACAAAACACATACTTAATTCGTGTGGAAAACATTTCACTTTCCACCAAATTTAATAACTCTTGTTTTGTATAACATTGTAATAAGTATACGGTTTTAGTGACTAACTGCATCCTTCCAGGATCCATAGGAAAGTTGTCTGAAGTGCCTTTTGATACTTTTAATTATTATCAATGCTTTTCTTGTGATGGAACTCACAGGTACAGAGTACCATCTTTTTGTTTTTTGCTGCCCAATAAAAACATTTTATGCTGGCATCCACAACACTTTTATCAAGGTATAAGTTCCAGCATCTCATTTTTTGCCAGAAAAAGCACATTATTATTTTATTTTAATGTACATACTGCTTAATGCGAAAATAGGCTCCTAAGTAGTTTACAAACCAGCTAGACGAAAAAGTATAAAAATTCATAATTATAATATGCAATAAAACAATCCAATTAAAACATTAAAATAATCTATCTAATCTATCTATATCTCTGTATAGTGTATGTGCCAGCTTCATCCCTTCTGCAATATTCAAATACTCCCAGAAAATCAGTATATACCCCATCTTATTTTTCAGGTTTGTCTTGATTTGGTTGAACTGCTCCATTACTTGGCAAATTCTCCTCTGGGTTCTGTTGCCCTTCTGGATTTCCAGCCCAGGCAATTTGTTATGGTGAATGGGCTCCTGAAAGTTACAGACATGGATGATGTGAGCACTGAAGAATTGCCATGCAAAGGAGATGAGGACTGCACCTTGGAATTTCCCACAAAAACCTTCTCTCTCAAATGTACTGCACATGGGAAATGCGAAGGAATAAATGAGAAAAGGAATCTTTTCAATGCATACCGGTATGTTGGGATAATATTTTTAAAAACTGTAAAAAAAAAAATCATCCTGAATATCATAGTGAAATGTTTTAATAGTTGGATGATTTTATGTCTACTTTTTCTTCAGAAGCCACTTGGGGAAACTACTTTTCTGGAGGCACATTTTAAAAACAAAAATTAAAAAATAGCCTTTTATTTCATGCATTCTTTTCTTCAGGATTATTATGATTTAAACATTAGTGCATGATGTATGTCCTAGAATCAAAGAACCCCTTCCACATGCACCAAGTGCTCATCAAGTCTTCCCCTGCAAACACCATCTTGTGTTACATTTGAGGTTGCTTGCAGGTATTCCCCAAATTTGAGGAGCAGCATACCCTGTGTGATGTGGGTGGTTGAGGCTGAGGCTGAATGGAGGAATGGAGGAAAGCAGTGCTGGCCTTGGATATTTTCACACTTGAAGGATGGCTCCTTGCTCTGAGATTGATGATGATGATGATGATACAGAAATTGAGACTGGAAGTAGGAAGGAATACTGGAATATGCTGATTGATGGCGATGAGGTTCAAAGATGTATGGAACTCATGGGGACTTCTGAACCCCTTCCTCCATGGTGGCCTTATCAGAAAGCAACATGAAGAGGTTGCATCAGGCAGCAGATTCTCATAAGAATGAATAACATAAAAGACTTCCCTGGCCATAATCATAATCCTGGCAGTGCTTGCAAAGGCACCAAGTCCCAACAACCAGTTGATCATTTGCAAAGCCCAATTTCGGCAGGGAGCCAAACCTTTATCTGCCTCATGCCTGACTTCATACATGATGTCACCCGTAAGGCAAGTGGGCTTGGCCTGGCCAAAAAGGTCTCACAGGCCAACGGGGGAAGTCTGAAGTGGCCTAATTAGGTTCGTGGGCCTGAGGTTCCCTCTGCCTGCCATAATGTTACCATGTTACTGTACCATTACCTGCATCTGCTTCCCCGTGCAGAATAAAATGGGCAGTTGCTCTACATGAAATGAGATCATTTTTAGTGCTGGGAGAGGCATGTGCCATAGCCGAAGCTCCATATCAACAGCAACCTTTTCATGGAGTAAAGCTGCCTGGAAAACAGTGTAAATCAGAAAAGTAGCTTTCAGTAGCCTCCTCTAGAATGCACACCTTAACGTGGTGAGGGGGTTTGAGGGTTTTGAAGAAACTGACAGCAATGCCATTGGGAGTCTAGACCAAGAGGCTAGACTCCTAGCAGTGGCACCCAAGGTGGAATGGTCAAGCTGAGACACCAGAATAAGATGCATCCAAACTCAGAGGAAGGCAATGGTAAACATATCTTAATACCTCTTACCATGAAAACCCTAAGAACAGAGTATCCAAAATGCAACATGAGATAGTGCTGGAAGATGAGACCTCCAGGTCAGATGGCACTCATTGAGCTACTGGGGAAGAACAACGGACAAGTACGAGTAGTGCTGTGACTAATGATGCAGCTGTGCCAAAGCTGAAAGGAAGCCCAGAGGCTGATGCGCACAGATGTGAAAGGAGAGTCCGGAGTTGTACAACACACACAATAGGAACATGGAATGAAAGAAGCATGAACCAGGGAAAGTTGGAAATTGTCAAGCAAGAAATGGAATGCATCAACATTACAATACTTGGCATGAATGAATTAAAATGGTTGGGAATGGGACATTTTCAATCGGGCAACTACAAAATATTTTATGCAGGAAATGAGAAATCAGGAAGAAACGGGGTTGCTTTAATAGTGAGAAGTGATGTAGCAAGAGCAATTAGAAGCTATAACACAAGGTCTGAATGAGTTATATCAATGAGATTTAACAAGAAACCTATTAACATAACCATCATCCAAGTCTATGCTCCGATGGCAAACACAAAAGAGGATATGGAGAGATTTTATGCAAATGTACAGGAAGAAATTGATCACACACCAAAACAAGATGTGCTGATAATCATGGGAGACTTGAATGCAAAAGTAGGGAAAAGAGAAGAACTAGAAATTGTGAGGAAATGGGTCTTAGGAGATAGACATGAAAGAGGAGAGAGACTTACTGAAATCTGTGAAGCCAGTAATTTGTTTCTTGCAAACACATTGTTTGAGCAACCAAAAAACAACTGTACACGTGGACATCACCAGATGGTCAATATAGGAATCAAATTGGTTATATAATTGGTAGCAGAAGATGGAGAAGTTCCATACTTTTTGCGAAAACAAGACCAGGAGCAGACTGCGGTATAGATCATGAACTGGTAATATTGAAAATCAGAGTAAAGATAAAGAAGAACAACAAAGCAATCATAATGCCAAAACACAATTTAAATAACATCCCAGAAGAATATAGAGATCAAATAAGGAACAGATTTGAGGCTTTAAACTTAGTTGATAGACAACCAGAACTATGGAGTGAAGTCAGAGACATGATCAGGGAAGAATGCAAAAAGACAATACTTCTTGTTAAAAAGAGAGAAAGACCTCAATGGATGACTGACGAAACTCTTAAAATGGTTAAAGAAAGGGAAAGAAAAAGCAAAAGGATACAGAAACACATTCAGAACCCTAAATGCAATAATACAGCGACTAATGCATAGGGACAAAGAGAACTACTATAATAATTATTATATAGAAATAGAAGAGGACAACAAAAAAGGCAGAACAAGAGCCCTATTCCAAAAGATTAGAGAAATTAAAGGGATATTTAAACCAAGGGTGTAGATCTTGATTGTGTAGATCTTGAAAAACTCTGGAATGATTTAAAGGAAATGGGGGTGCCATGACATCTGATTGTCCTGATGCCCAACCTATACTCTGGGCAAGAGGCTACCGTAAGGACAGAATATGGAGAAATTAATTGGTTCCCATTCGGAAAGGATGTGAGGCAGGATCATTCAGACCATGGTATTCCCGATCTCTGTGTATGGATGTGAAAGTTGGACAGTGAAAAAAGCATATAAGAGAATAATCAACTCATTTGAAATGTGGTGTTGGAGAAGAGCTTTGCAGATTCCATGGACTGTGATCTTGATAGGCTGGAGCATTGGGCTAAAAACAACAGAATGAAATTTAACAGGGATGAGTGTAAAGTTCTACACCTAGGAAAAAGAAACAAAATGCACAGTTATAAGATGGGGGATACTTGGCTCAGCAATATTACATGTGACAAGGATCTTGGAATTCTTGTTGATCATAAGCTGAATATGAGCCAATAGTGCGATGTGGCTGCAAAAAAGGCAGATGCTATTTTAGGCTGCATTAATTGGATGTTAGAACAAATTAAACCATTTGGGCTGATTGCAGGTGTTGCCACCACTCACCATATGCTCAGAGGCACATGTTACCAAATTCTTCCAAGCTACACAGGAAGTGGATTGGACTGTGAAAGACCAACCCAAATGGTGTTTGCATTTTGACCAATTTGTAGGGCAGTCCAATATCTCAGAGAGGAGTTCAGATCTCCTGCTCCCCTGGTGCATTCACTATAGCTGCCCAATTTCCCTGCTTTTTAAAGTTTGATAGAAATAGCTGTGGGCTATAGGTACATTCTTGAACCGCAAGGTTTTTTGCCAATTAGTGAATATATATATATAAACATAATTGTGATTAACAAAACAGAGGTTTTTATTGTATTAACAAAACGTTTCAGCTTCCGCCTTCATCAACTGCTAACATTCAAATGCTGTTACCAAGGTGGCAGTTATAGAGCTTTGAGGATGGAATGCTCAGAGGGGCTTCATTTGCAGAAGCTAAGTAGTGGTGGTCCTCCAGGTTCAGGCCATGTGGTGCCAATGTGTCCAGAGAGTATATCGAAAAGTTCTCCCTTTTGGTCAATGCTGCTGGATCTGCTGGCATCTCTATTGCTGTAATGGAAAAGTCCAACAGGCTGTGACCCTTGATGTTAAAATGCTTTGCAACTGGTTGCTCCACTTTTTTTTGTCAAGATTGCCGACTTGTGGTTCCTGAAGCGCATGCGTAGGTCAGTGGTGGTCTTTCCTACGTATTGGATATGACATCCTGGTCTTTGCGCTCGATGATGTAAACTATATTGCAGGACTTGCAGGTGATGTTCTGTTTGATGTAATATGTCCTGCCTGTGCTAGTGCTTGTAAAAGTGGCTGTCTCCCTGAGGTACACACAGGTGATACAGCGTTTGGAGTGACAAGGATGAGACCCTGGATTGGTGATAGGTGGCTTAAGCACAGCTCTCACCAACAGTCTGCGCAAATTAGGAGGTTGGAGAAATGCTATAATAGGAGGCCTGCTGATGGGCCCTAGTAAGATGTTCAGAGTTTGCCAGCAATGGGTAGCTCTCCCTGATTGCTTGGTGATAGTTAGGAGATGCTGGATGGAAATCTACCACAAATGGAATCCGTTGCTCTCTGCTCTTTGACACCTCAGTATGATGGAGGAGGTTTTCTCTGGACAGAATGGAGGCTCAGTGGATGTTGCAATTGATAATATGTGGAGAATATCCTCTTAGAAGAAGGTGTTCTTTAAGTTCACTGATCCTTCTCTGGTATTTATCTTCAGTGTTGCAAATAAGTTTGATTCTAAGAGCTAAGCTATACGCAGTGTTTTTCTTTCTATGCTTAGGATGGCAGGATTTCCAGTTTAAATAGGTGTGGGCATCAGTGGGTTTGCTGTAGAGATCAGTGGCTATTTTGTTTTCAATGGTGAGAAGGACATCCAGAAAAGGGATATGCGGATTGTCATTTGTACTATTAAATGTAAACTTAATAGATGGATGGATAGAGTTGATGTAATTTTTAAGGATATATATACATATACATGGGGGTGGTACTAAAGGGACTACAAAGGTAAAATTTAACTTAGAAGGCATAAAATCAGTGTCAGGCTCTTCCTTCAGTCCCTCCCAAAGGCTCTCCGGATCAAGATTGTTTTTCAGAAGCCTCCAGAAAACCATCAGGGAGAGAGCAGAGCGGACTTCTTGGGGTAGGGTATTCCAAAGCTTGGGGGTCACAGCTGAAAAAGCTCTCTCCCATGTGCCTGTCAGTCTAACATCTTTTATTCCAGGCACGCAGAGGAGACCAGAGGCAGATGATCTTAAATTCTGGGCAGGTACATATGGGTGTAAGCGGTCCCTCAGGTATATTGGTCCAAGGCCGTTTAGGGCCTTAAAGGTCAGAACCAGCACTTTGAATTGGGCCTGGAAACAAATTGGGAGCCAGTGGAGTCGATAAAGCACAGGGGTGATATGCTCCCTGCACTGTGCTCCAGTTAACATTCTGGCTGCTGCATTTTGAACCAACTGCAATTTCCGAACCGTTTTCAAAGGCAGCCCCACATAGAGTGTGTTACAGTAATCAAGCCTCAATGTCACCAATGCATGTGTCACTGTGGCCAAGTCAACTGCCGCCAGGAACAGACACAGCTGGTAGACCAGTTTGAGTTGGCCAAAAGCACTCCTGGCTACCGCAGCCACCTGATATTCAAGCAGCAGGGCAGAATCCAGGAGGACTCCCAAACTGCAGTCCTGCTCCTTCAAGGGGAGTGTAACCCCATCCAGAATAGGTTGCAACTCTGTCCCCGGTGGAGTTTTTCCCTTGACCAGCAGTACTTCCGTCTTGTCTGGATTAAGTTTCAGTTTGTTAGCCCACATCCAGCCCTTCACAGTCTCCAGGCACCGGTTTAGGATGAGCACCCCCTCCCTGCAATCAGATGGAAGGGAGAGATAGAGCTGAGTGTCATCAGCATATTGATGACATTGTACTCTAAATCTCCTGATGACCTCTTCCAGCGGTTTCATATAAATGTTAAAGAGCATGGGAGACAAAATGGAACCTTTCGGTACCCTACAAGCCAACGGCCAGGGGGTGGAGCAGTAGTCTCCCAGCACCACTTTCTGGGTCCTGTGCGTCAGGTAGGACCGGAGCCACCATAAAACATTGCCTCCCAATCCCATCCCAGCTTAGACGGCCCAGGAGGATACCATGATCGATCGTATCAAAGGCCACCGAGTTGTCCAGCAGCACCAAAAGAGATGCATTCCCCCTGTCTGATGCGTGGCATAGGTCATCAAGGAGGTTGACCAAGGCAGTCTCTGTCCCATGACCAGGCCTGAAGCCTGATTGAAAAGGGTCTAGATAGTCCGATTCATCCAGGAAAACTTGGAAAATTATGAGAGATGAGATTCAAAGACTTTTCAGTATTTGACTCTAGTTATGTCATGCTGTAGTAATAGTTAAGCCTGGAAGATCATTGACATAGCGTTTAAGATTTTCTAATATATAGATATATATATTTGTAGGTATTTCTTCACATATCTCTTGCCACACACTGCACCCTTTGTTTTGCAACCGATTCTGAAGGAGATCCTGAATGCCACAGGTATGTGCTGATAGGAATCTTTTGTTAAAATAAATTTGTTTAAATAAGAGCTGCTTTAAAGCTTTGTCCTCCTTTAAATCATTTTCCCTCCCCTCTGCAAATGTAGGTGATTTGCGATATGGAGCAAATGAAACCCTGAGAGCTTTTCAGAAAGTTTTGCATTTATACAAGGCTGGACTTTATCTGCAGAAAAAGTCTTCTCATTTGAAAGGTACAGATTTCACACAGTACTCTTAACGCCTTTACATGATGGTTTGATCTTGGTGGGGAATATCAGACATCAGACTATATGCAGTGAGCCCCAGTACAAACGAAATGAGTTGCTCTAAATTCTCATTGAAATCAGTGTGAAAAGCTAGTCACAGCTAGCTAAAATCCTATTGACTTCAACCCAACTCACTTTCCCTGGATGGGTGTCACTTGCAGTTGGCATTGTTCTTGAAG
Organism: Rhineura floridana; assembly: GCF_030035675.1. Classification (NCBI taxonomy): domain Eukaryota; kingdom Metazoa; phylum Chordata; class Lepidosauria; order Squamata; family Rhineuridae; genus Rhineura; species Rhineura floridana. The sequence continues at coordinate 214,234,568 of NC_084481.1, forward strand.
AGGGAAGCAGAATATTGTGGGTTCCCTTTCTGTTAGGCTACTTCCAAAGTGTGCCAGTGCAATGAGGGTGTGTTGGGGTGAGATTCACAGCTGATTTGCATAATAGCCTTGCTAGGGGAGATCAGTTCTACATGAAGCAAAGAATCATGGGAATAATTCCTGTTTCCCCTGCTGATTGTCAAGTCCAAAATAGCTCTCATTTTCCATGATATATTTTCTGTCGCTTTCCTTCCCCCAGAGTACATTGCCTTAAAGGGATTTCATACAACGGGTGTAGAGGACTATAAATGCTGGCCGTCGTACAGCCATTTGGGATGCATGCTGTCTGTTCACAGTGCGGAGGAAGCTGCCACCATTTGCAATGCCCATCCACAGTGTCAACATTTTATCATCACTCTGCAGACAACATGGACAGGTGGGAGCAAGTGACTTAATCTTGCTAACGCACATAAATCATGCCCTTCCCCCACCCTGATTTCTTCTTTTTTTAAAAAGAAAAACTCCATAGTTCTTTTCCAGTACAGGGTCCAGTAACCTGCTATAGATGAGACATTAAAGATTCACTTAAAATACAGATAAGATTCCATGTAATGCCCTTTAAGCTACCTGTCCTATCCCTCCCTTTAGGTGCGCAGGTATTTTTTTTGACTGACAAAAATTGTACCGGTATTCCGGCATAGGCACAGATAGCAGCAGCATTTCTACACACACTCCTGTGTCAATACAACTAAAATAATTGAAAAAGGCAGATCCTAAAGGGAGAGGGCTTGCATGGCGATTGAATGAGATCTTAGACCTCCTACACAGTGGGGAACAGTGCGCGTGTGTATAATGGGTGAGGGATGAAAACAAGACATTCATTGCAGCCATGTGAAAGACAGTTGTGCAAAATGCTGGTATATCAGTTGGAAACTCAACTGTTCCTTAATTCAATAGGTACTGCAGTGTGAAAGGAATTTTAGAAATTGGGACAGAAGCGATACCATTAAACTAACCCAATAAGCCTCATAGCTGAAAGCAGCCTTTATAAACATTATAACAAATAATGGCAATGAATAAACTGTTGCAATCACTTGCTGGGATAACTTTAATATTTTTCTGTCTGTTTGGACGCATGTGATTAAACTTAGAGAGAGCCCACATTGAAAGAGACTCATGTTCAGTTCTACAGCTATATTGGGCTAATTCTTTTCTTCTCTACCTCCAATCCAAGGTCAGAACTCTTTCCATTTGTTGTCCTAATTATTTTTGAGCGTCTTTGCTCTGCATCATTAAACAACTTCTGTGTCCTCCAAGCAACGCAGGATGATGTAATCTGTGTGGCATGTATAAACTTTTGTCTAAATACCTTGGGGTATTTGAGATGAAAGGTCTAGAATGAATGATGCTCTTTCAGTTACAACAATGATTTGAATGATATTCTTTTTATCTACCTAAGTCCCCAAACCAATGCATTTTCACAAATGCCCTGTAATTAGCACTGATTACAGCCTTTCTCTGAAAGTAGCTAGAGTGTGTGCATGTGCATATATATTGTATGCCATACATTGTCCCATTTTAGCTGACACTTTTTACAGCAATCAGAGCTATTACCCTTAATGTGAATAATGAAGGATACAGATTAAAGCAAACCAGCCATTGAGGTTAAGAATGGAGTAGGCACAGGTACTATTTGCAGCCTTCCTCATCTGGGGTTCTGCACCAAGTATTTAAGGCACAGCTGGGGAACATTTGGTCCTCCAGATGTTGCTACTTGCTGTGCCCCCTTGCGTCCATGCATACAGGAAAAATATCTGCAGAAGTATCTGTACCTTCATGATTTGGCTTCCGGATCATGTGAAAGTGTTCACATGTACAGCTGTACATGTGAAAGGCACCTTCCCTGCAGACATTCAGCCTGTCTGCATGGATGCCAGGAGAAAGAAAACTTGGCACAGCCCAGCTCTTACCTGTGGGTATTACACCTGAATATATCTATATCAACTATAGATAGCTGTCATAATAGATTCATAATGTGGTGGTGCTGATCTATGCAGTCAATATTGCATACACACAAACATTTATGAGAATAGGGACCAGTCACCGTGGTAAGATTGCTTAGCATGAACATTGGCCCTTATTACAGTGGCTGCAACAGGGAACCACGAGGGATGCTGTGGTTCTTTATTGCATAGGCATACAAATAGGACATCTTGTTTTCACTTTCTGGAATGCTTTTATATTTCCAGTGTCTCATTTTATCTTAGCCTGTGTTAACAAATAACTGCTTTTACTCATCTTGATTTGTTCTCCCACCCCTCCCTACGTTATTTCCTCCTTCAGGGCGTCCACTTGCTTTGTTTCAAAGCAACTTGACTGACTTAATTCCAGGCGGCGACAACATGGTGTATGTTAAGCCATCTGCAACTTCATGGGCAAGCCTCTAAATGGCCAGCCTGAGAGGGCACAGAGTCATTTGACAAGGAATCATCACCGGGACTAACTTCACCCACTCAGAGGGGATGAGCTGCTTTATTACTGCTTCAAGATGTTTCTGTGTGACTGCTTTGCCTGAATCAAAGGGTGCTGTTCCAATGATCAAAGCAAACATTATTTTGGTGAAATGGAATAACCTGGCCAAGTTGTTTATCTGATCCTATGCTCAGTGGTTAGAAATGGGCATAACTTGATTTTAACCACTACTAAAGTCTTATAATGGCTTGCCACCAGCTGCATCAAGCCCACCAGCTAAGGAATGGAAGTTACCATGAGGGGCACCTTGTTGTGTGAGTTCTAGATTGTTGCATCAGTCCAACTAGCATAGATGGAAGGAGGCTGCCATGCACGTAGCTTTTAACTAGATGAAGATCTATGCACACAAATGTTCCTGTTTAATTACACACTTTTTGTTTCCAATAGATAATTGACAGCTGGTAGATAAATCCATCCTCAGGATCTCCTCCAAAATAGCTGATCGGCACTGATCAGCTCTTTCGGAAGGGGTCATGAAGATGGACTTAAATTTCCTTGCTGCCATCTTCCTCTGGAAGTGGAGGTCGTTGCAGACTTATGGTGTGTTGTAATATTTGAGTATATTTACCAATATACAAGTCAACCTGTATACCTCCACCTAAGCTCAAACTTTCCCAGTAGCAAATTCCACTGTTGCACATCAGATTCCCAGAGAGAGACAGCCCACCTCTCCTCCTGGGCTTTCCAGAGCCCACAGCTAGCTTTCTCCCTGTGTCCCTCTCTTTCTGAAAGTCAAATGCAGTGTGTTCTATTTCACAGACATAAATCTAGATTACATCATGGGGGAGGTACACCTTTTGTCAACATGTTTCTCACTTTAAGATGTGTGTCCTGCCATTTCTGAGTCATTGTGGGCCATTTATCTCTTAACTGCTTTGGCAAAAGGTGTGCCTGGCATACTTTTCTACTAAGGAACATTCCAACAGTCTTTCTGACTTCATTGATCTTCCAACACTCCCCAAAAGGAAAGAAAGGGGGACAGATATTTATTTTGGAAAAAGCCCAGGGTATCTCAGCTGATGATTTTGTTTTGATGTACAGCTTTTTTAAAAAATTGTATCAACCTTGGAGGTTTTTCAGCGTAACTTTCAGTGAAAGAAATCCTGATGAGCAAAATGTTCAAACTATTTATGTATCAAAGCATATTCTATATAAAATGATATTTTTTCCACTTTGAAAATGGATTGTAATTCCTTTTTTATGGTTATATCTTATGATATATAATAGGCTTAAAAACTACTACAAAGTGTTATCCAAAAGCCCATCCTCACAAGTTGTTTGCTGACTTGCTATGATGTCATGGAATGTTCATGAAGAGTCTGACTTCTTAAGAAAGAAACCAGGGCTGCTTCATTTGTTAGTGTCTCAGTTCAGATTTTTATATATCCAGCTATACACCAGGGATGGAAAGAAGATAGATTGGGATCTACTGGTAGAACTCTGGGTTATTTGTAAAAGACAAGCAAGAATGTCTAACTCCCAGTTGTAACAATGGCAGTAACAAAATGACTCTGTATCCTAAATAATGAAGAAAGTTTGAGGTAACCAGAAGTGGACTTTTGTGTAGAAGGAATGGAAGGAGCTTACATTCAGTTCTGGTACTCAAAATCTTTCCTGGGCCCAGAATTCTTTAATTCTCTATGGGTTTTGTTTGCACAGGCTCTGCTTAGGAGATCACACAGTTTTAGTACAAAACCAAGTAGATCCCACAAGCCTGAACTGCGTCCACCTCTGCTACACCCACTGAACTCAAAGGGACTTACCTCTGAGTAAATAGGGATAGCCTTATGCTGTAAAAAGCCTACGTATTTACATGTGGTTGGCACTGCAAGCAGCTTGAAATGTTTATGGGCATACTTCTTTGGTTGCTCTCGCTGTGTTTTCACATGTTCTAAATGATTCCCTGGTTGTATTGGACAAGTGTGAGGATGCCCATTTAGCCCTTGGGTGGGATAGGATGTCAGGGTGTTTACTTAGAATGAGGGAAAACCCAGGCTCCGGTATAAAGCCTGACTACATCACCAACTCCTAACAGATCCATTTTGAGGGGGGAAATTTACTGGCAACATAATACAAACACAATAAACCCATAAGTGATAATACCGACAGTAAGGCTACTTCTTGGAGCAATATCTTACCACTTCGTGAGCTTTTAAAACAAAGTTAAAATAATATTTAGTGGAGCCCACACAGAGAAAAAATAGAACGTGAATATAATTATCCTCCACCACATGATCCCACATTGAGTTACATCAGCCTGGTAGAAATATTAGGGATGTATCTGAGTAAATCATGATATTGAGTAGCAAAATCAATGGACTTATTGGTTATGACTAACTTAAGCCTGTTGATTTCTGTGGTTCTGCTCTGAGCGTGACTTAGTCAGATACAGCCTTTTTGTGCTCACAGAGAGTAAAAAAAGAGGAAGACCAAACGAGATGGATTGATTCCATAAAGGAAGCCACAGACCTGAACTTACAAGATCTGAACAGGGTGGTTTATAACCCAGCTATTGGAGGTTGCTGATTCATAGGATCACCATAGGTTGTAGTCGACTTGAATGCACATAAGGATCTTTCACAGAGTGAAATTCAGGGATGAGTAACCTCTGTCCCTCCAGGTGGTGTTGGACTCAAACTCCCATCAGCCCTTGCCAGCATGACCAATGGTCAGAGGTGATGGGAGATGTTATCCAGCATCATCTCATAGGCCTATGTTGCCAGTTATCATTTCTTCACTCCTGGCACATAGGGTATTTCAGTAGTTTTCATGAAAGTCCTACTAAGGTAGGCCAGTATTATTCCCAAATTGGAGGTGTGGGACTGAGGCTGAGAATGCACCTGGTATGGGCTGATGCTGTCCACTCCAGTGGTTTTTTCACCTTTGCAGTGGTGGGGAAAGTACAGATGCTCCTACCTCAGTGGATGAAAAAAAAAACAGATTTGGGAGGGTGATTTTGATAAGAAAAATGGTCAGAGGAGAAAGGGTGGTCCTTAGGGGTCTTCTAATAGCACCTCTTCCCCCCCCCATTGGCTTCCAACGAAATTTGCAGTGTTCCACAGTTGCTTTCCATTAGGCAAATAGGTAATTATTCCATGTGTTTGCTGTTGCAATACTTAATTTGGTCCAGAGGCAACCCAGTGACTTCATGGCTGAGGTGAAATTTGAATCAATAACTTTTCACACTTTTCACCCCTGTACTATACCAATGATGCTGCACTGACCTGTTAGCATAAGTAATAGGGGAATGCAAAACTTTTTTAAAAAACTCATCTGGTTTGATCTTAAGATGGCATCCTGTGAAGGCTCTCTGTGCATAGATATGAAGGTTTTGACAATACCTTGTTGGATAGAGCGCTGATATGTTTGCTCCTGCGCTGATGACTAATATAAATGAGAGAACCTTGGCTGATAAGGACACATTAACTAACAGTCAGGGCTTTTCCCCTTGCCATTGTTATGCATTTGGCTCAACTCAAATGCAGGAGGGGGAGCCACTTGTCTTAGAAGAATCAGTGAATGAATATAGCCTATTTAGCATAACAAAGTTGCCCTAGTGCAAGGCATTCCTCATAACGATGGCTTTGTGATGGAAACTAACCTAAATGAAGACCATGAGAATCTTTTGATGTGATGGTCTTCTTAGAATGGACTTTTATGGTGGAGACATTCCATCAGAGTTCAGTGGCTTTGGGCATGAGATTCTGGCTGCTCTCGGTTATAAGAGATAAGAGGTTATCATCTTGCACACCTTTTAACCCTGGGAGATAAAATTAGAACAAGGTACATCTCAAAAGAAAAAAGACGGCCTAGCAAGATGGGAGGTCAGTTCTTGTTTTCTTATCAGTCAAACTGAGGGGGATAAAGCCCAACACTAAGTCCTAAACTAGTTTACTAGGTAATATGTTCCACAGATTTCAGGAAATTTTTCTCTAGGTAAATATGTTCTGAAGGCCTCAGCTTTCAAAACAGTGTTTTGCAGTTGTTACTTAGAAACTGAAATTTAACACAATTTTCTAGTCCTAGCTTTGTATTTTAGTTATCACATATCCATTAGCTTTTTTTTTTAAGTAGCGATTTTGGCCCATAAGAAAAATTCTAAAATCCATATTAGGGCAATACCTTGTTAGGCCAACCAACATGTCCCAAAATAGTGTGCAAGCTTTCAGTTAGTCCAGAACTCTTCATTGGACTAGATGGTAAATGAAGTGGGGTGGGATGACCTGGTGGTGAAAACACTGAGCCTGCACCTGGTCACAGTCTCAAGACAAACTATGGGAGGAGAAATATGACATTCAAATGAGACTCTTAGGCACTATGCAGATTTCAGGTTATGCCAACGGCTGCTGAGAAGAAGGAACATTCAGTGGTTGATCGCCTCCATCTTTGGAAATATTTTTTATAAATTACTGCTGTATGCACAGTGCTTTGAATACTCCAAAATGCTATATATCCAGAGCTTGGAAAAGTTACTTTTTAAAACTACAACTCCCATCAGCCCCAGCCAGCATGGCCACTGGATTGGGCTGATGGGAGTTATAGTTCAAAAAAGTAACTTTTCCAAGCTCTGTAATATATCCTATTATTATAGAACAGTAATTTTTGCGGCATGGTGCAAAGATGAATAATGGAGCAACCTTACTTAAAGCGAAAGAGGGCTGGGTGTTGGCCAGTGCTTAGGTGGGAGACCATTTGAAGTTGGAAGAAAAGCAGGATACAAATGTTTGCAAAATAAATAAATAAAATTAAAGAGCCAGGATCCACCTTAGGTCCAGCCTGCAACATGGGACCCATTTTGTTTTAATTTTTTTTTTAAAAAAATTACATCACTTTCTTCTTTGGTCCCCAGAACTACAGCTCCCATCATCTTTGGCCATTGGCTAAGTGGGTTGGGCTTGATAGGAGTTGTAGTCTGATAACCCGAGGTTGAAGAACAGTGCTCCACTTGCCCATTTTCCCTCCTCTTTCCCATCTCTTTCCTACTTTTCTTTTATGTTTAACTCACTCTTCTCCTGTGGTCCTTCAGATGTTGTTGGGACTCCAACATCCATCAGCTCCAGCCAACATGAGCAATGGCTAGGGATGATTGGAGCTGTAATCCAACATCTGCAGGCCCACAGGCTTTCCAGCATTGTTTTAGAGCAACAACCCCTTAAAAAAGACAATGTAGGTGGCCGGTAGTGTGACTCACCTTATATTGGGGCATCAGCCCATTGTGCGTCCCACATCATCAGTTAAAAATTAATTGCAAGGAGAACATAGTTGCTCTCTGTATCATAATTAAGTTAGTGGTGGTGGTTTGTCTCTCAAGTAACCTTGTTGGTTGGCTCCAAACTAATACAACTGCTGGAGTCTGTTTATCTCTGTGCTATCAACTTATCAGTTGCCACGTTTGGAGATGAGTCTAGCATGGTGTTTCAAAACTACAGGGGATCCACTGCTGCAATGGAAACCATGTGTGCTGGAGGAACAGCAATTCTATACAAAATCTTCATCACAACCTTTGGAAAGATATTGTTAGTGGAAGAAAACTTTTTTTGAGGGAAAGTGATGGCTTTGAGGCAGGAGAGGGAAAACATTTTTTAAAATCAATTCTTAAAAAAATAATTCCAGATTACAACAACTGAGATAAAGCAACACCAACCAAGTATGGTGTGATTCAAAACCCACGGGACTCTTAAAAAAAAAAGAACAGATGAGAAATTATTTGCAGAATGGGGTCACGGAGATAAATACTATCAAGACACTTAGAGACTGTGCTTTCTGCAATGATGCCTCATTTACAGCCCTGGTCAGCAAACAGATTTACTGGACAGGGTAGAGGATCAGATCCCCACAACAATTTCCCAAACTAGGCTCCAGAACAGTTTCATGGACACAGCCACTAATGGTGCCGCTAGGTAATTTTAGGCTCTGGATTTAATGATCTTCTGAATACTGCCACCCCCCCTCCCCAGTCTGTAAATGGTAACATGTATTGCTTTACTTGCTTCAAAATGGGGCAAGCCAGCCCTCCTGTTCATTCTCCTGAGAGGGACCACAGACCTCTGCCCTAAAGTCCTGTCCTGATGGCACTGCTGACAGTCACTACTCCCCTCTGGCCCATACACATGACTTAGATGTCACCATGGTTGCACAGGTGCCAAAGCCCAGCAGTTGAGTGCCAGCGCTGCTCCCTCTTGACATAAAATCCAGCCCAGCTGGATGCCGGATAGACTGACGATCAGACTACTGCCTAGCTGAGATTCAATAACTGGGAACTATAGCTGGTGGCTCCATGTCAGTGGGGCAATGGAATCTGTTCTGGGTTTTAGTCTGAACTTGCTGAAGCACTTTGGACAGCTGCTTGTGTCAGGATGCAGGATTGGGACCCTGGCACTTCAGACAAGGAGGAGGAGATCATTTTCCCAGAGTTGTGTGAAGAGGGGGAGGGAGGCCTTGAAACTCCAGCAGACACAGATACAGACTCTGCTCAGGAATTTCCCACGCTCACCCCCCTTCCCGAGCCAGAGCTGTTAGAACAAGAAGGAGGGGGACTTCAACTCCCTCATCAGCCAGAGAAAAGCCCGCCTGATGGGCATGACGTTCACCCCCCTCTTTCCCCAATACCAGAGGTAGAATCTTCAGAAGGGGAGGGGGCAGAACTTCCCCCTTCACCACGAACCCGGAGAAAACAAAAACGAGCAAAGGGGAGAGAGAGGTGGGGCGGGGAAGAGAGCACCCTAAGGCGGAGTGAGAGAATTCGCGCCAGAAAGCCCCCTTTATAAGGAAAGGGGGGGCTGGGATTCCTTGTTCTGTCAACTCTCTTGCATGTCGCTGGACACGTGTATTGTGTTCCTTCATGAGAAGGCGCAGCCTCTGTTTGGATATTACTCTAATAAAGACTGAACTGCTTCCACAACCTGGTCTGGTTTCTGAGTCCAGTCCCGGACACGACAGCTTGGAAGTTCAGGCTAAAATCCAGAGCAGAGTCTTCTAACCCCGCTGTGCATGGAGCCGCCAGCCACCACTGCCTGCTGGGTCAAGGGAAGAGCCAGACTGGGCCTGCTGAACATGGGAGTGGAACGTAAAACAAAAGTTCTCAGTTAAGCAGAGAATAGCCACCCGCCATGCTTCTGACCGCTCACTCTGAAATTGCACTTTTCCTCCTAGAGAACAACTAAATGCTGAAATGCTTAGAGATCTGGTGAACTGCATCAGAGGCAAACCTTGCTGTCTGACCTCTCTTGGGCCTGTACCAACAGAATGTGAGCTTCAGAGATCCCTGTGAAAGCTCAAGGGATTCTGTGATATATGTGCTTTAAATGCATGGTGAGTATGAAACCTAACTCTGGAGAACTCCTCCTCCACTCCAATTCTCAAGGCAGTTAAAAACTGTCCTAAGTTTAACATCTTTGTCCTACTCTTGTTCTCTCCCTTTTGGTCAATGTCCACTTTAAAGAAGAGTTCCAGAGAACCAGAAAACTTGTTCACAACTTTATGATAGTTTGGTTGGTCTAAAAAAGTTGTTGCTTTTGCCTTTTACTGACAGTGTTGAATTAAATCTGTTCCTGTTCAGTTTGCATAGCTGTGATTACTATTGAAGTAATTATGGATCATTTGCAACAGTTTCTCCCTTTCAGCCAGTGACTTCATGTCAGTGGGACAGTGGAATCTGCTCTGGGGTTTAGTCCTAACTTTCAAGAAGTTGTCCAAGGTGCTCAGACTATTTTGGGAATAGGTTTCAGCACATTGGGCAGCTTCTTGAAAGTTCGGATTAAAACTTGGAGCAGATTGCACTACCCCAGATGCTACTGCTTTCAGCACTCCAGACAATGAACTGCAGTCCTATTCTCCCGTATGCTACATCTGCCACAGTTACACTGTCCTAGTATTCTGTATCCTTTTTCAGATCTGTGCCCACCTTTAACCAAAACCTGCAATCTGGGACCCAATTTACCTTTCTAAAAATCATTAATGTTTGTAATTTCCACTCTCTCTCTTTTCATCCTACCCTGAAATATGTCAACCAAACAATAAATAAAGAAAAAGGTGATCGTGCCAATTAGGGTGAACTGCCTTAGGTCATCTTGACCCAACAATTAAGAACCAATGTATTAGCCAATGACTGTTCTGTGGGAGGACAGATACAGTCATTTTGCATCTCTGAATCATCTTCACTCTCCCTTTAATGCTGGTTTCTTTGGGGATGTTTTGATCTACGTCTTCTCTCTGATCCACACCAGGTCTTCAGAACACACAGTTTGTCTGGTGGCCAACTTTGGGTCTACAGCAGAAACTCTGGGTCCTCCCTAACTCCCTGAGGCGACGATGCACTGACTCACAGGGGAAGCAGCGCTTACACCTTTTCGTCTCTGAAGATCAGAGAGAAAGTTTAGGAATAGCCTGGAGAGGATTTATGGAGTTCAAAGTACCTAGTTATTAAAATGTTATTAAAGTTTTCTCTCCCTTTAAATGTATAAATATGCAGATGAAAGGGGGCACGTGGTTTGGCAGGTGGCCATCCTTGCTATAACCCCCCCCTTCCCTGGCATAATTATACCTTGCCATATCAACTGCTTTTCTAGTGGCGAGAATGATTTAAGAGTTGGGGGCAAGTAGAGCAAGCACCGTGGGGTCAACGTCTTATGAGGGCTTCCTGCTGTTTAATAACTGCCCGTACAAGCAAGAGAGGAGGAGGAAGTTCTTTGGCACATGGAGCTGTTTTTCCAGCCACAGGGCTTGTGTGCATAGCAACCTCTCTCTCTCTCTCTCTCTCTCTCTCTCTCTCTTCCCTACAAGAGACCCTGCCAAGTCAAGCTAACCTACTTCCTACTTGCAAACATACTGAAAATTGAAGGTGTGGGAAAGCAATTCCAGTTTGGGTGATGTGTGCATGCCTGAGGGGAGAAAGAGAGAGGGTCTTCCAGTTGGCTAGGTTGTCACTTTACCTCTGCTCATCTACCTGCCTGCCTTCCATTGTAAACTGAGACCCTTAGGGAAGCTGACCACTCCTTCCCGAATTTCTCCCTTCCTTCTCCAACTAGCCAAGGGAGAGGAGACATCTTGCCTTTGTCTCACTCTCCCATAGAATGGGAGCAATGTCCAAGCCTGCCCATTGCAACTCCAGCTTGGTTAGATAGTTAGAACTAGGCTGCCTTTCCTATCAGCTACTTGTTTCTATTATTAAAGTAGCTTTTCTTATTTTCTACCAAGTCTGAAGTCTCAGTGATTTAAAGCAGGAAACTAGCCTGCTCCTTTCAGGTAAATTGCATACACTTGCTGCTCCCATTCCACTATGCTGGCTGCTGTAGCTCAGCTGATCTCTGCTAATGAATATTCAACACTGAATATGTGCAGGATTCATAGAATCATAGAGTCGGAGTGTGGCTTGCAGAACAACCTGTCCGACACCTTGCTTGATGTAGGAAATCCAGATCTAGAGCATGCCCAACAGATATCTGTCCAGCCTCAGTTGCTCAGCCTCTGCTTGAAGACCTTAAGTGAGGCAGAGCCCAGCTACCCCTGGTAGTTTGTTCCATTGTTCAACTGCTCTTCCTAGTAAGACATTTTTTTCTTAATGTGTCATTGAAACCACCATCCTATAACTTAGGGGAAGAGCTGTGGTGCAGCGGAAGAGCATCTGCTTTGCATGCAGCAGGTCCCCACTTCAATTCCTGGAACCTTCAGGGAGGTTTGGGAGAAACCCCTGCCTGAAATCCTGGAGAGAGCCACTGCCAGTCAGTGCAGACAATACTGAGCTAGATGGCTACAGAATCATACTCAAAGAGTTCCTTCTCGAGCTGGGGGGAAGTAACAAGTGGGGTACTGTAGGGCTCAGTGCTGCTCAACATTTTTATTAATGACTTGGATGAGGAGGTGCAGGGAATGATTAACAAATCTGAAGATGATATAAAATTGGGAGAGATAGCTAATACCTTGGAAGACAGAAACAAAATTCAAAGGGATCTTGACAGGCTGGAGCACGGGGCTAAAAACAACAGAATGAAATTTAACAGGGATAAATGCAAAGTTCTACACCTAGGAAAAAGAAAGCAAATGCACAGTTATAAGATGGGGGATACTTGGCTCAGCAATATTACATGTGAGAAGGACCTTGGAATTCTTGTTGATCATAAGCTGAATATGAGCCAATAATGCTATTTTAGGCTGCATTAATTGGGTGTTAGAACAAATTAAACCAGAACTATCATTAGATGCTGAAATGATGAAATTAAGGTTATCATACTTTGGACACATCATTAGAAGACATGATTCACTAGAAAAGACAATAATGCTGGGAAAAACAGAAGGGAGTAGAAAGAGAGGAAGGCCAAACAAAAGATGGATTGATTCTATAAAGGAAGCCACAGACCTGAACTTACAAGATCTGAACAGGGTGGTTCATGACAGATGCTCTTGGAGGTCGCTGATTCATAGGGTCACCATAAGTCTTAGTTGCCTTGAAGGCACATGACAACAACAACAACAGACGTATAGACTGAGGGGAGATATGATAGCACTCTTCAAGTACTTGAAAGGTTGTCACACAGAGGAGGGCCAGGATCTCTTCTTGATCATCTCAGGGTGGAGGACACAGAATCATGGGCTCAAGTTACAGGAAGCCAAATTTTGACTGAACATCAGGAAACACTTCCTAACTGTTAGAGCAGTACAACAGAACCAATAGAACCAATTACCTATGGAAGTGGTGTGCTCTCCAATACTGGAGGCATTCAGGAGGCAGCTGGACAGCCACCTATAAGGTACATCTTAATTTGAATTCCTGCTTCGGGCAGGGGGGTGGACTTGATGGCCTTATAGTCTCCTTCCAATTCTACTATTCTATGATTCTAAGTAAAAGGCAGCTTCCTAGGTTCTAGCCTGTTGGGGGCAGCAGGGAACACATCTACCCTCTTCTGTATGACAACTTGATATCGGCAAGACCAGCCCTCTTGCCAGTGAATGCACAGGGTTGAGGGTTCTTGCTGTCTCCCTTCCTGTGTCTACATCAGTGGTTCTTGATTTTTTTTGGTTCGCGGCGCACTGTAAAACATATAAAACATTTCTGGCGCAGTTCGTGTACAAAATTAAAAATATATTAATATATTTTAAACTATGAATAAAAACAACTTAATAATAGTATACTTTCATAATATTCGCGGTACCTAGCCACCTCTTGTGGCGCACCAGTGTGCCCCGGCGCACCGTTTGAGAATCACAGGTCTACATAGAATCCTTGTATGTTGAACATTAGGTCACCTAAGCTCACAGGTTATCAATAGCAGTCATCTAGTGTAGGCGGAGAATAGAGGAGACCTTGCTCAAAAATTCTTGAGTCTTGGGAGGTGCCAGAACTTTTCTATTTGGGAGTCTTCAGACAGCAGAACAGTTTTATAATCTATGCTATTTATGCATATCTTGCACACTACAACTAATAAAATGCATTCTAGGTGGCCTTAGCCATCATTGCAGAAACAGAAAAACAGAAATATATATCAGCATGAAAGCAGTCGCTGGATATCCACTTAACATCAAACTATAAGACTCTTAGTTAAAATTGGACACCCTGGTGGGCCAAGATTGAACAATAGGCTGGAGGGTCCCCATCCTTGCTTTACACATTGAGCTGGAAGATCCAAAGGGTGTTTCTAAGTGCATTCAGCTGAACACACTTAGAATTCTCCTTTAGATAATGTCATGCTCAATGTGTACTGATCAGAAGTGGAGCCAGCAGGGAAATGGACATCGGAGGTCAGGGCAGCATGTGTGGCCCCTGCACAAGTTATGAAACCCCAGTTCTAGTAACTGCACATCCGTATAAATGTTTTTTTAAATCATTTTTAGACTTTGTGGGAATGGTTTTATTGCCTTAGAGTTTGTAGAAATGGTTTTATTGCTTTTTAGATCTTGTACATTTTGTGTTTTATTTCATTTTTTATCTTGTGGTGCACTGCTTCAATGGCTTCAGGCTGTGAAGCAGCCTAAAAATCTGCAAAATAAATAAATAACATCTTAAGTCGAGGGTAGCCAACATGGTGCATTCCAGATGGACTACAGCTCCCATCAGCCTCAGTCTGCATGGCGACTGGCCAGGGATGATGGGAGTTGTAATCTAGCAACACCTGGAAGGCACCACTGGCTAACCCTGCCTTAGGTTATATTATTTCCAGTTACAAGATAGCCTTGCATAGCTCCACTGTGACATACATGGAAGTTCAGTATGGACTCTGTGGTGATGGTAAATGATAACAGATGCATGTTATTGTCTTCCTTGCAATCATCCAGCCATTCAGTATTTATCAGGAGGCTGGAGGTTTATTAGATATTCTGGTGATAGGCTCTGTAAAACTATGTGAACTAGACAAATGAAAAATTGCAACTGAGAATGGCTGTCCCCTTTCCCCTCTTTGCAAATGACATGTATCATTAATGCTGGCCAATCAGGGACCCTCTCTGATTGAATTGCTTGCCCAGAGAGCAGTCTTCAGCTGTGCAGCTTGTGAACCAGTGAGCTAATCAAACAGCATTATCTGGGGCTCAATTAGAATGCACTGCTGTCTTCATTAATCCAAATTACCTGTGTCTGATCAGCCTGTCACTACTTTATCTGTTCAAGAGACTCAGAAAAGTACAGCTGCCCATAGCCTAGACTGCACGATTAGAAGAGGGCAAACACATGATCTGTGTAACCAAAGGCAGAATGTCCTGCTCTGCATGTGGCAGGCTGTTGGAGAGGGGCTGTGGGGAGAGTGTGTTCCTACCACATATCAGTGTACGGTCTGAATTTCCCCTGTAAACTAAGACCAGTTTATAATTCTGAGGCAAAGCCAATGGCACTCTCCAGACAAACAAGGAAAATCTATCTTATTACTGATTTACTTAATTACATTTATATCCCACCTTTCTTCCATCATGGAATCCAAGGAAGCATACCTTTAGTGCCCAGGCAGCCTCTCATCCAGGGACTGACCAGATGAGACCGGGTTAGCTTCAGCAAAGTGGTAGTCTCATATGGTTTCCTTCTTATCCCTTTCAATTGTTGCTTTTTTTGCTGGAGCTTGTCTCTAATGTGCAATGTAAATTGATTTCAATATGATTTAGACCCTGCTCCTTTCTCTTTCTCTGTCTCTGGACTCCTCCAGATGTTCTTTTCATTGTGCATTCATGATTCTTTGCGCTCTTCATGCCATCAGAGTGGTCACACACAATCCTGCTTGCACTTGCAAGTGTTTTGGGGTGGTCACACTGCTGTATTTCCAATATCACTGCATATCCCGTAACTTCCTGCTGAAATCCTATAACTTTTTATACCACAAATGTTCTGGTTCATTTTTGTCCCGCTTTTGTTGCATTACAATCCCTCTGGACATAACGCAGTAGCATTGGGGAAGTATTGCAGAGCAAACTGAAGCAGAATGGCTGGTGTTCAATGCTAGTCCTACTCAGAGGAGACCCATTGGAGTTAGCGGACAGACCGAACAGGTTCATTAATTTCAATGGGTCTACTCTGAGTAGCAGGGCCGGCTCCAGGCATGTGGGGGCCCTTGGGCATCAGCTTGCCCTGGCCCCCCGGTGGGTGTGGGTGTGTGCGTGTGCCTGTCTAGTCTTTACCATTGCCTTTAATGAAGATGGCGGCTGCGGTTTCCCTAAGGGGAATGAAGCCTCCACCGCCATCTTTGTTGATGGCACGTGTGCATGCTACGCGCACATCTCTGCCATCAACTAAGATGGTGGCAGCGGCTTCAGTACCTTAAGGAACCTGCGGCCGCCATCTTCATTCAGGGCAATGCTAAAAAGCCGGCTGACAGGTAAGTGGGGGGCATGGGGGGGACGGATCGCAGAAGGAGAGCGGAGGGCCCCTCAGGGACTCCTGTAGCTCCGGGGCCCTCGGGCCAGTGCCCAACCTGGCCGCCCTTTAGAACCGGCCCTGCTGAGTAGACTTATTGAATAACAGACGTATAGTTTCCAAATCTTGTGAAGAACTAGTTCCTTTCTATTTGGCACTGGTTAGGCCTCATCTTGAGTACTGCGTCCAGTTCTGGACACCACATTTTAAGAAAGATGCAGACAAACTGGAACAGGTTCAGAGGAGGGCAACGAGGATGATCAGGGGATTAGAAATAAAGCCCTATGAGGAGAGATTGAAAGAAGTGGGCATGTTTAGCCTTGAGAAGAGAAGACTGAGGGGAGATATGACAGAACTCTTCAAGTACTTGAAAGGTTGCCACACAGAGGAGGGCCAAGATCTCTTCTCGATCATCCCAGGGTGCAGGACACGGAATAATGGGCTCAAGTTACAGGACGGCAGATTTCGGATGAACATCAGGAAAAACTTCCTAACTGTTAGAGCAGTACAACAATGGAACTGTCCCGTCCAGAGCCGGAAGGACGAGGCTGAAGCATGGGTGCAAGCAAATCTCGTTTTATTAGAGTAATGGATACATCAAAGGCATTGTGCTTCATAGAAAACCCTGCGCTAACTCACTAGAATCCCTAAATACACTCTAGACATGCTCTGCAGCGTGTGAAGGAAGTTGACTCAACGACTCCCCGCTGTAAGCGGCAAGCTTAAGAAGGGAACATTTTCGAACGTAGTCTCTGACTCCTTCGTAATTCCTGTCTTTGCCCTGTCCGTTTCTCATGGCGGCGGGAGCGAGGGGACAAGGGGCATGTTTCCAACGGCTCATCGGAAGACACCTGCTCCTGAGCAACAGGCTCAAGATCAGGGGGCTGTGCCACACTGGTATCCTCCTGGGAACTGCCTGGCAAAGGAGGAGCTGGCAGTGTCTCTGGAGCTTCCCCCAACAAGTCTTCTGCATCAGCTGTGGGGGGCGCGCTCTGTTCCTCGGAGAGTGCGGTACCCATGGGAACTGGCTGGTGTGCAGGCTGACCCCCTCCCGCAAGGTCCTGCTCAGACTCAACAATTCCCAACTCTGCTTCCTCTGGCAGCGGAGGCGCCTGAAACTCATGCCTCCCCCCTCCCTGTCCATTCTGGGTTAGCTGAGGCTCAACAGGAACCAATTATCTAGGGAGGTGGTGGGCTCTCCAACACTGGAGGCACCTGTTGGGTATGCTTTAATTTGGATTCCTGCATTCAGCAGGGGGCTGGTCTTGATGGCCTTACAAGCCCTTTCCAACTCTGCTGTTCTATGATTCTATAAATACAGCCCAATAAACCCAGCACTAATGCAGTATTATTGTATCAAGAACATGCTGCAGAATACACACACAATAAAACACCAGTCTAGAGGCTCTCTACCTCTCTTTCCCCACTTGCAATTCTTAACTACTGGTATTCAGAAGTCTACAGGTAGTATAGCACAGTGCGGAGGAGAGCCTGGCTGGGAGTCCAGAGTCTGTGAGTTCAAATCCCTGCTTATGTCTTCTGGGTGTCAAGGGCCAGCTAAAGATCACCCCCACACTGAGTGGCTCAGGGGTTACGTGCCCTGCCGCCTGTGCAGCCGTGGGCAAGCTGCATAGTCCCAAGGAGCCCAGTTGCCCCCCAGCTGGTAGTTGCGGACAAGGAAGGGGCTGGCTTGTGCAGCTGTGGCAAGCTGAGCAAGCCCTAGCCAGCTGTGGAGGACTAGCCTCAGAGGGAGGCAATGGTAAACCCCCTCTGAATACCGCTTACCATGAAAACCCTATTCATAGGGTAGCCATAAGTTGGGATCTACTTGAAAGCAGTCCATTTCCATTTCCAGAGGGCTCCCTCTCTCCCTCCCTGACATACACACTCATATGAGGACTGTTTCTCAGTGTTTTTATTCCACTGGGCAGTACTGCATGCATACATACCACAACCATGTGGGTGGGACTAATCATTTGCTCATTCCCATCCAATCAGCACCCTTCTCCTGTACAGTGTCATGAGCAGGTACAAAACACGGATATGATTGGGCCCATCCATATTGTGGCCATATTTACACACACATTTACAGCTACATGAAACATAAATGAAACCAGTTCTCCCAAGGTTCAGTTCAAATGAAGGGAATCGAAATCACATCCAGGTTGGCGATGCACTTTACTTCACAGACAGCAGTTCTCTATTTGGACGGCTGTCAGCAGACATCTCTTTTTAAAGACATCCTCGCTGTCCAGCCTAACATCTAAAGAAAAATAAAGAACCCTAAGAAGGTAGAACAAGAGGGCCTTGGCATTGCCCATTAACCGCTTAGCACCAGGACAGCAGACTTGAGCAGGCATACAGGTCACCTAGTCTCCCTCCCTATAGTGATATTATATTTCTATTTAAACTATAATAATTATGTCTAAAGTTTTATCTATACATAAGAAATAGTATATGGAAATTTTCATACAAATTGGTGTCCTCTTTTTTGGTGGCTACCATAGCCATGCCTAGGTTTTGCTGGATTTCACCCAAAGAGTATGGGATCTGAGTACTAAGAGTAATATGGAGAGTTTGCTAGCAATTTAAAATGTTGCAAGACTTTAACTGTTGCAACAGATTAACATGGCTAACCTTTGAACATGGAAAGCGGTCCCACATATCTTTCAAGGGGGGTTCAACCGATTTTAGGAAATAGCAGTTCATGCTCATAAAAGAAACTATTTCCTCTGCTGCCACCTGGTGCACTTAGGAGGAATGTCCCCAGCAGAATATGTGGCTCTGCCACAATATTACATTAAAGCGAACACATATTTTTTATGTGTTTTGTGTTTGGGCTTCCGCAGAACTACATGAGAATTTGGCAGAGGCTGCAATGTGCTCCATAGGGTGGTATTCAATGTTAGTACTACTCATGGTAGATCCACTGACCCATGACTAATTTAGGCTCATTTAATTTCAGTGGGTCTACTCTGAGTAAGACTTAGTTGAATAAAACCCATAGTCTGTTGCAGTTTCATTTCCAGGTTTTCATGCGGCAAACTTTGCTCCTCATACAAAACTTCTCACAATTCATCTGGAACATGATTTGTTCTTCCACCCTAGTCAGAGGCAGTATGCTTCTGAAAAGCAGTTGCCAGAAGCCTCAGGAGGGGAGAGTGTTCTTGCACTCGGGTCCTGCTTGCAGGCTTCTTGCAGGCACCTGGTTGGCCACTGTGAGAACAGGATACTGGACGAGATGGGCCACTGGCCTGATCCAGCAGGCTCTTCTTACGTTCTTATGTTCTTAACATGGGAAGCTATCTTACACTAGGTTAGACTGTCTCACCAGCCTAGTATTGGCAACTATAGCTAGCAGTAGCTTCTAGAGCCTTATGCAGAGATCTTCCACATTGTCTGCTACCTGATCTTTTTTTTTAAGAAAATAGAAATTCCAGGGATCAATATTGTGACCTTCTGCTTGCAAAGCATAAGAATATCAGCAGAGCCTTCTGGATCAGGCCAATGACCCATCTAATCCAGCATGCTTTTCTCACAGTGGCCAACCAGATGTCTTTGGTAAGTCCGAAAGCAGGATCTGAGTGCAACAGCACTCTCCCCTCCTACGGTCTCCTCAGAAGAGGAGCAAGGGGACTATGAGTCATCCCCCCCAGCAACCCAGAAAAGTTATTGGTTCAGACTCTTCCATCTCAGACCCAGAGGCCTCCACATCAGTTGCCTGAATTTAGGGACAGAAAGATCTGTCCGTTTCGGTTCTCTCCATTTCTTATTTTTCCAATCTCAAATTCAGTTCTCCACATTTCTGCAGCAATTTGCATTTTTTTTAAAAAATCCTCATTAAAATTCTCCAGCATTTTAATGTGAATGTCTCCTAATAAACACATTTTTGTAGGCAGTTTTGACTAATGTTGACATTTATGCAAGCAATTTCTTGTCACAGAATGCATTTTTGTATGTTATTTTCACTCATATATTCCTTTTTATGCACAATTTCCCCTAACACATGCATTTTTGTAAACACTGTTCAGATGGCGAACTGCATTGCAAAATTCAAATACGTGCGAAATTTCAAAGGACAGCTGTGCTTCAGTTCTTGTATGGTTTCAGAAAGTGTGGATTTGATAGAGTCAGCTTGAGAAGCAAACTGAATCGAATTTCTTGCCATCCCTATCTGAGTTCCTGGCCTGGTCTTGGATCCCCCTGGTCACCCCCCAGGGCCACAGGAGAAGAGAAGACAGTGACTCAGGTAGGATTCAGGGCTGCTACTGTACTGCGAGTTAGCTCTACATGCGGCGACTCGGAAGGAGGGGGAAGTACGTGTAAGCATCTGCCTAGACCAGGGCCTGGCTGAGAGTCACAAAAGGGTGAAGCTTCCAGCTCCTTGGCTGTTTTACCGCTAAAGCAACAGCTCTAAGGTCCAACCAAAGCCTTCTTGACCTGAGGAAATGGACACCTTACAATTCTTTGCTACCTTTGTACTGCCCGTTACCCATCATTGTTAAAATTTAGATGGTAAGTCTCTTGTGGACAGGGAGCTCTTTGGTTTTGAACAGGTTACTGCAATCATCATTATCATCATCTGCTGCAAGAGAATGCTGGAGTACGGTAGATAGTCCATTCTCTCCAACAAGCAGCATTCTATAGCCACTGCACATGCTCAGTCTTCATTGGGCTGTTTTGCCCCCCTAGGTATTTTGTACTTCTGCAAACTTCTAGAGTTCTCCTGAGCCTGCTGATACCTCCCTCTGGGGCATAGATGGTGCTGTTTTCATTAGAGAAGGATTGTCACTTATAGAACTGAGGCCTCATGTATCACACCGCTTTCAACATCATGGCATGGCTTCCCCCAAAGAATCCTGGAAAGTGTAGTTTGTTAAGGATGCCGAGAGGTGTTATGAGACCCCCTATTCCCCTCACAGAGCAACAATTCCTTGGGAATAAGGAATGACTGTTAAACCACTCACAGTTGTAGCAATGACTGTTTGAAGAGGAATGACACTGCTTTAAATGTATAGCGCAGTTAGGGTCTGAGTTTGCTGTCAGGATTATGATGGTTTTCAATAACCTGTCCTGAGATTTACAAATGATGGAAAGAAATCTGAATATAATAAAAAAGGAATTATGCATCCTTTTTGGACCATCTTTGTGTCATTAAATATTCATGTTTTTGCCATAGGATATGCAAATACTTGCCTGGAGGGAACACCAGTACTTAACACTACATATAATCTGCCTCACTTTCCCCATTTATCTTCTCTTTTTTTCCCAGGTTCGATTTGTTCCACAGTATTTGATAGTGTGTCCTTTACCAAGATCTAGATCCCTGCATATTTTAGGGAGACTCCACATGTGTCCTGAAGCATTATCTTCAATTATCCACATCATTATGCCATCCTGCAGTTCTGAAAATGGCATGCATGAGGGGAAAAGGCAAAGCCTCTCTAGGAGTAGGAATATTCATTTCATTATAGGACAGCGTAATTATTCTTGCCATCAAAGGCGGGAGAGACTAATAAGAAGCTGGAGGGTGTTTCATTGTTCCTCCATTCCACGGGTTCAAAGGCAACTTTCAAAAGCATAATTAAACAGCTTGAGTGCTAAGCCCACCTTTCGGTGTTTTTCCTAATTTCTTTCTTATAGGAAGACCTAAAAACCAGCGGCCATACATATTTCCTTTTAATGAGCTAGTCGAACATAGTGCCTGTCTCCCTTAAAGCTGCATTATTTTTCCTTTTGGCAAAGCAGTGACTGATTAGTTTGTGGTAAGTGATGTCTTCCCTTTAATTGTAATAGTAGTCCAGGCCACTGCCTTCCATGAGACAGTTTATGGCCAATGGAGAGGTTCTGGATGAGAAGAGCCATTATGAACTGGTGGATGTAAATGAAAACTGATCTGAGTTTATTTTTGGGTCTTAACAGCTGTGTGCTAATGCAAGATACCCCACACCTTGTGCTGCATCTTGCCAGCAATGATTATTAGCACCCCTTTTATAATAAAAGCCTTTCCAGATCCTTTCTTACAGGAACGGGTGGCAGGAAAGATGGCAATCGTCAAAGGAACCCTAATCTCAACCCCCACAACAATAAAACAATTAGAACGGTTGAAATCATTTCCCACCTACATTAAGATGATTAAATTCTCAGCCATGAGGAGCTGTGTTTAATGATCTCACAGATCCATAACATGGTGCCAGAAGTGCTGCTGAAGGAGGAACCTGCCACTTTCATCGCCTCCACCACCACTGGGCCAGCCCTGCCATTAGGCAAAGTGTGGCAACTGCTTCAGGCAGCAGGTGCTGAGGAGCAGGAAGTGACAGCAAGGTGTGTGCCATGTGGGGCCTGCCCTATACCCCCTACCTACTGCCTGCCAGTATGATGTCTTGTTGGCAGTGTTGAAGATTCAACACTGGGAATAATGGGCTCAAGTTACAGGAAGCCAGAACATCAGGAAAAAGTTCCTAACTGTTAGAGCGGTACGACAATGGAAACAATTACCTAGGGAGGTGGTGCGCTCTCCAACACTGGAGGCCTTCAAAAGACAGCTGGACAGCCACCTGTCGGGTATGCTTTAATATGAATTTCTGCATTGAGCAGGGGGTTGGACTCGATGGTCTTATAGGCCCCTTCCAACTCTATGATTCTATGATTCAATTGCTAGTCCAGACAGCATCTTTATGTGAAATGAAGATGGCAAACCATCTTGTCGATCTCTGGCAGCAAAAGGTCTTGGGTCTGGCCAGCGTGTACCCTCACCTCACCATCAGGGCAGCAACTGCTTGGAATGTTCTCAGAATGGAACAGTCCTCTCTTTGGCTACATACACACCACAAATTTAAAGCCCGTGGCTGTCATTTGCCCTTCACAGAACTACAGTTCCCAGCACCCTTTATAAACCACAGTTCCCTGGATTTTTTGGGGAGGGGAGGAGAAGTAATGTGCTTTAAATGTATGCAGTATAGCTTTCATTTCATTCAGTTCATTCAGTTCAAATGGAACTGCTTCCCGGAGAAGAACAGTGAAGGATGAAAGCCTCTGTGTTTGCCATCAGGGAATGGCTGTCTCCACCTGATTTGCCCCACTCTCCAGTCTCAGGAGCCTTCACAAGAGAGCTTCTTCCAGAAGAATTATGTGGGGATTTTTCTAGTCTTTCGGGTTGAGGCAGAAAAGACGGCACCGGAGGTGGTTGTTGTTAAGTGCCTTCAAGTCGATTACAACTTATGGAGACCCTATGAATCAGCGACCTCCAATAGCATAAATCACCCTGTCCAGATCTTGTACATTCAGGTCTGTGGCTTCCTTTATGGAATCAATCCATCTCTTGTTTGGCCTTCCTCTTTTTCTACTCCTTGCTGTTTTCCCCAGCATTATTGTCTTTTCTAGTGAATCAGGTCTTCTCATGATGTGTCCAAAGTATGATAACCTCAGTTTCATCATTTTAGCTTGTAATGATAGTTCTGGTTTAATTTTGTTCTAACACCCAATTATTTGTCTTTTTTGCGGTCCATGGTATGCACAAAGCTCTCCTCCAACACCGCCTTTCAAATGAGTTGATTTTTCTCTTATCCACTATTCACTGTCCAACTTTCACATCCATACATAGAGATTGGGAATAGCATGGTCTGATGATTCTGACTTTAGTGTTCAGTGATACATCTTTGCACTTAAGGACCTTTTCTAGTTCTCTCATAGCTGCCCTCCCCAGTCCTAGCCTTCTTCTGATTTCTTGACTATTGTCTCCATTTTGGTGAATGACTGTGCCAAGGTATTGATAATCCTTGACAAGTTCAATGTCCTCGTCAACTTTAAAGTTACATAAATCTTCTGTTGTCATTACTTTAGTCTTGACTAATGTCACCAGCTTTGGGGCTACTTTTGGATGAGAAGTTCTTGGCTATTTTTACGTGGCTTATTGGCAAGCTTTAAGCTCACTTAAATTTTGATGTATGTTAAATGCACTGTTACATTAAAAAAATTAGTGTTATGTTTGTAGTGTTGTTATACTTTTTATTTTGTATCATGATTGTACTACTGTATTTAGATTGGTTTTTATCCCACCTGAACTGCTTTGAACACAGATGCATTTGTGGAAAGTGAGGGTATATAAATAAAATGACTCTGTGGGAAACAAGCAGGACCTCCCTAAGTATGTTCTTCTGGAAGTAGCAGATGGGACCAAATCAGATGTGACATTAAATGCATCTTTTAATGTGCGTTTAATTTAATGTGCATTAAAAATGCAAATAGCAGCTCCTGCATGGGGAGGGGGGCTGATAATTATAGGGGTCCCAATAGAATGGGAAATGAGTTTAACCCCTTTCTCTCCTACTGTGGCTATTTTTTTAAAAAATAAATCACAAAATACCCAGTCAGAACAACATCACCAAAATACAGTAAATAACTACAGCAAAAAGAGCAGCAGCTCAAGAAACAGCAGATGTAGGCAAGTGGGTCTTCAGGCCTTTGCTGAACACCTGATGTGATGGGGGCCTGTCGGCGCATGGCTGGTACAGCATTCCAGAGACCTGGAACTGCTACAGAAAAGGGCCTTTGTCCCTTGTGCCTGCCAAGCTAAATGCTCTTAGAGCCAGATGTGTAAGATAGGCTTTTCTGTTGATCTCAAAGTTAGAGGCTCGTAGTATCCTTCCAGATAAGGAGGATGTTTTTTATAACACGTGGAAGGGAAATCCCATTAGTAGATGAGAACAAGAAATTGTGTTGTTTTTTTTTTAAGTGTTTTAAAATTTGTATATTTGTTTTTATTGTTTTTAATTGCTGTAAACCACCTAGAGAGTTTCGGCTATGGGGCGGTATATAAATGTAATAAATAAATAATAAATAAAGGGGATTTATTAGAGGTGTGTATGTGTGTATTTTAGATTGCCATCCTAAAGACACTTACTATGGAGTAAGCACCAATGAATGCAGTAGGGTTTGCTTCTGAGTAAAGATGTATAGAATTCTGTAGTTAATTGTTCCATATGTTGTAAAAATGTATCATAGAAGTACTGAGAATGCCCCTAAGCAATGTAGTCTGGTGGCTCCAGTGTCAGTAGGGCAGTGAATCTGCTCCAGGGTTTAGTCTGAAATTTGAAGGAGCTGTCCAGGAAGCTTTGGGGTACTAAAACCCAGAGTGGATTCACTGCCCCACCAGACTCCACTGTCCCAAAGAATGATTAGGGACAGGCAGAATAGAGTTTGGGAAAGACTTTCATTGAAGAGTTGTTTGCATGAAGCAGGAGGTACTTTTAAACCAGGGATGGCAACATTTTTTTTCAGTCTGAGGGCTGCATTCTCCCATGGGCAACCTTTCAAGGGCTGCATGCCAATGATGAACAGAGCCAGAGGCAAAATGTGCAGCAATGGATGTGACTCTTGCCTTTCTACATTAGTTTATATTCTAGCCACACGCAAGACAGAGGTTTCTGAACACACCTCCCTATCCAGGCAAACAAGAGGCATTTTTGCAGTTAGAGGACACATTCCAGCCAGGCCAAAAAAAAGAAGGCACTTGAGGAGAACATGGCGCAGGGCTGGAAAGGGGTGTGGTCTGATGAGAGAGGGTGTGGTCTGAGTCCCAAGGGCCGAAGAGAGAGATCTAAAGGGATGCATTTGAACCCCTGATTCTCCACTTCTGTTTTAAACGTTAAGCTGATTTATGAAATAGAAAAGGGAGCATACAATGAAAGAGACAGATTATTGTCTGTGCTCCCCTGCCCTTCAGAACTGTAGTTCCTCAGGCTGCATCACAAACTGCTTTTGAAGATCACCAACGTTTTCAGCCATAGTTTGCCATGTGGTAGAAGAGCAGAAGGGGTAGGTCTGCTATCTCCTCTCAAAAATATATAATCCATTGGGCATGCAGGCTTATTCACACAGTTCTCTGAACTGCAGCTTAGGCCTGCAAATGTAATAATGAACAGGGGTAAATCAAATGATTTTCTTTATGATTAAGTCCATGTCTTCTTTCCCTTCCATGAGAGACTCATTGTCCTGGTTAGTCATTTTCGTTCTGCAGTCAGAACTATACCAGCTAATTTTGATTATGCTGCTATATCCTGCCTTTGGACATAACAGGCAGCTCTGGGGACCTTTAGTGTGTGTGTGTGTGTGTGTGTGTGCTGAAGAAGTGGAATGTAAGCATACTTAAATAAAATAGGAAGCAGAGGAATTCTTTGAAGCTTCAGCTTCAGTTGGTATCTTCAGCTGAGGTCTTTGCAAGCATCGCTATAATACGAATTAGACTCCAGCTTTGTGCATTTGAGCACTTCAGAGAGAGCGAGAGAGCAACCTCTTCCTCCATCAGCAGCTGCCTGGCATCTGTGCTGCACACTGAGAAATGGGATTCCCTTTCTCAGTCTTCAGCACAGAATTACAACTGAAAAAAGCTGTCAATAGAAAAAAAATATTCCTCAATCCGGCAACTTTGCACTCCTCTTCCCTGATGCCCAGCTGTTTCCTGCTTATTTCCCACCCCCCACAAACTCCTCCCCTGTGCTGCTCAGCAGATTGTGTGGAAGCAGTTGAGCAGCCCCACCACCAGCAGGAATAAAAATTGGGCTATGGAGGGCCCAAGTCAAATTGTCAAGGATCTGTCTGACGGCTCTTTGAAAGTTCAGACTAAAACCGGAGTGGATTCCAGTGATGTGGAGCCACCAACTGCCATTGGGCCAAGGAGAGTGGGCAGGACCTGGGAGAGGCCAGCAGAATGGGTGGGAAAGCCCCATGGGCCATATCTGGCCTACAAACTGGAGTTTTCCCACCTCTGGTTTAACACTTTCTTCAGGTCTTTGAGAGAAAACTGGGGGTTTAAACTAAGGAGTCCATTTGTTGTTGTTTCTAGGGGACTAGTTAATCATGTCACATCTATGCCATACACTTAAAGCACTCTTATTCCACTTGAAGGATCATAGCTTCCCCCAAAGTATCCTGGGAACTGTAGCTTGTTAAGGGTGTGACCTCACAGGCCTACAATTCTCAGCACCCTTAGCGTACTGCAATGCCCAGAGGAACTCTCCATGACTGTTAAAGTGGTATAAGGGTGTTTTAAATTTATGGTGTGGAAGTGACTGAATTCATTCATCCAAGACTTAAAATACAATTTGTCACAGAAGGGTTAGATAAAATAATCAGTTCACTTTTGCCATTTGGTACAATATTCAGGAGACACAAAACCCTAAAACTCATGGGGTGATTAAAATTCTATATGTATGGAATGGTGGGTGATGCTGTTGTTTCTCTTTTTTTCTGTTTGTGAAGGGGAAATTGTATGCATATGTATGGAGATGCTGCATCTCTGGGGTACCCAGTGGAGTGCCCTACAGATTTTGTAAGACTCCAACTCCCATCAGCCCCAGCCAACATGGGCAGTGGTTAGGGATGATGGGAGCTGTAGTCCAACAACATCTGGAAGGTACCCTGTTGGCTACACCTGTTGTGATTTGTGCACAGACTGAGCATCCCTTGGCAAATAGAAAAGGCATGTAACGTACATTGTCGCACACGCTTCTGAGCCACTGCCTGAATCCTTATATCTCAGCTTGATCACTGAGATCATCTGCAAGAGCATTGTTGGTCATCCCCCAAGTTGGTGAGGCTCATTTGACATTGGCATGAAACTGAGCCTTTAGTGTGGTCAGTGCAGTCTTGTGGACTTCTGTCCCAAGAGAGATTCAAGCAGGCGCCTTCTGAATTAACGAAGTATTTTCTGTAATAGTAAGCAGATGATCTCTGATTTTAATTTTTTACGTGGTTTTTATTGTACTATTATTGTTGTAAACTGTTTTGATTTTTTTTAATGAAATTGTAGTATACAAATATGTAGATAGGCAGAATATAAATTAAAATAAACAAACCAAGCCCAGATGCAGTCTTCCATATTTATAAAAGTTGTTACCCATGTGGATAAGAAAGACTATAATATAAATAAAATAATTATGTCTACATTTACTACCACAATAGTTTTCAGATAGTAACTTCAAAGAGAATTTTGTCTGTAATTGTATGAAATATATGTACAGAAACACTAATATGTACAGTTGGCTGTACTGTTCTGTCTGTCTTGGAAGAAGAAAACAGCTGCAGTTGGTGCATACCCCAAGAGAGAGCAGTGACATATATATATTATATATATATATAAGCAACCTTTAAGGATTCTGTCAAGAACTCCTGATTTCTTGGGCCGAGAAAATGGCTCTTGTGCTCAGGCTTTCAGGTAAGGAGCTGGACTGGGACAGAGAAGTCGTTTTTTCTCCAAGTTTCTCTAATTAATGGGCTGTGGGAGCTCACCCTCTACGCTTGTGTTAGCTCTGATACGAGCCATGCTTCAAGGCACTTATGGCTGTCCTTTTGATTAGATTCACGTCCCTCAGTGGTGAAAACTTCACCACTGAAAACTGGTGAAACTGTTAAACTGTATAAACCTACTGCTTCTAACTTCTAAATTGTGATCCTTGTATGAGAATAAGGTCTTTATTAGTGAATAATGTGACTTTGCGTTTAACATGCAATTGTTTTAAAATAGCATCAGTGGAGGAGGAGGATAATTAATGGGAGCAGAACAGATGGGGGGTGTTAAACCTTTTGCTTTGTGGGGGAATCCTCCATCGGCACCAAATATGCAAGTATCTCCATTTTCACATATGAAATGGTGAAAGGTACACGAGTAAATATGCAAAACCATGCCATGGATCAGCTGCCACATAGCACTCGTTAATCACCGTCTTCTACTGCAAATCAAAGATTATCCCACCCTTTCAATCCATGCTTATGGGTGTACTAGGAATTAAGGTGGGTAGGAAGCTAGGTTTTAGTGTTTAGTGATTTTAGGGTTTAGTTTGCTGCCCTGGGCTCCTTCTGGGAGGAAGGGCAAGATATAAATAAATAAATGGTTAAATAAATAAATAAATAAAGCTGGGTGAACCTCTTCAGTGTTTGCCAGGCCTTAATGATGGGCTAGCATTACACATGGCTATGACTAATGCTTAAAAAAGGTAGAGGAAAGGATTAAATTCCTCTTCCATGCCTGCTTCGTGCTTTATGCCTGCTGATAATTATTATCTGCCCATCCATTAAAAAATGTGCACATTAAATGTAGTGCTTAATTTTACCTTTGCAAAAGAATTGGGGGCTAAAGATTGAAGTGATTGATTGATTGATTGATTTTTATTTACGGTCATAGACCAAACTGAACATATACAAATAACAAATGCACAATACTTAAAAGAAGCATTAAACATAATCACTCTTGTGTGATTGAAGATTAAAGTTGGTTGTGCTAAGAAGATGTTCAAGAAGCATGGATCTCCATAAACATATTTATGTTTACTATAGTATATGAATACTATTGTGTTTAGTTTATTAATTTACAACATTTGTATACCACCAATAACTAACATACTCTGGTTGATGAACACTGCAGTTTAAAAGCCACAAAAAGGTTTTAAAACAAGAAAAACAGTTAGTCACAATGAAAACATAAATGCCAGTCAGGTTCCCTCTTAACTGGGGCTTGCAACTGCATAACAGTCTCTGGTGTCAGCTCCTGCCTAAGAAGGGATTCCTCGTTAATGTGAACCAGGATTAGTGTCCGCACAGGTGTTTTGTTGTGCCATAGTTGAGCATTTCAAGGAAAAGGGAGGAAGCATTTGCTCCCAAGTCTACGTCAGACTTACCATAAATTTGTCCTGGTTGTATTAATGTAATTTTCATGTAACCTGTCCTGTTTCTGCTATATATGTATCCATTTTAGGAACACCTGTGTTTTTGCACAGGCTGTCACAACGGCATCTGTGTCACTTAAAATAATGTGAAAGATGTTTGTTAGTCTCTTTTGTTATGGTAATGTAAGGTGAAAGTCAACACAAATATTAATTGCAGGCCCATTTAGCAGATTTGCATTGAACCAAGCCGTCATCCAGCTTTATCTCTCCCTCTCTCCACAAAAAAATTAATTAATGCAACAAGAAAGGCAATTTAAATGAAATGTTTTCAATCTTGGCTCCCAGTGTAATCAGCTGCTCATTATCTTTAATTACACTATTATTGTTGTCATTATTCCTCCTTTTTTTCAGTGATACAAGCTCATCATGGTGGGGCATCCATGTAAGAAAACATAGGATCTGCCATGTAAACTCAGACAAATGGTGTATTCAGATCTGTAGTCCTGTCACTTGGGGACTAACTGTACTGTGTGTACACAAACACCACAATGGCCTTTTTAAGGGAAAGCACTTCTACTTGTTGGAAGCATGGCAACAGCAACTCCTGTTTGTTCTCTCTGCGTACTTGAGGGGAGATAGCAGATATTGTTGGACTACAACTTTCTTCATTCCCTTATCATGGGCCATGCTGGCCAGGGCTGGGTCCAACAATAGCTGGAAGGCTGCAGGGTCCCTGTCCCTGTCCTGTGTTTTTGGACACCCAAAAACATTTCTTTTTCCAAACATGTTTCATAAGTAGTTGCTTCTTGTCAAATTCAGAGTAGCAGGAGAGGAGTTTAACATGGTGGCCCGTGCCGCCTGTTTTCTCTAAAAGTATATGCACATGGCAAGATGCTGTAAAACACTTTAGAAGTGTGAGTGGTAGCCACTGGGAAAGGGCTGTAGCTCAGTGGTAGACTGTCTGCCTTGCATGCAGAAGGTCTCAGGTTCAATCCCCATCATGTCCAGGTAGGGCTGAGAGAGTCTCCCTGCTTAAAACCCTGGAGAATTGCTGCCAGTCAATGTAGACAACACTGAACTGGATGTACTAACGGTCTGACTCAGTATAAAGCAGCTTCCTGTGTTAACAGCTGCAAGATCTTTTATTGCAAGCTTTTAGATAGACTTAGTTGGAGTGGACTTGGAACACTAATATAGAGCGATGTGGGAGGAAGACCATTTTAGAAGAGCTAACCCATGGCTTGGTGATCTGTGAGCTTCATTCAGGTGGTCTGTGGAGTGTTTGCAACACAAATACAGCATCTAGCACAGTGTATTACAATTGCTACAAGATGCAAAAAAAACCATTAAGTGGTCCGCCAAGACCCTCAGCAATTTTCAAGTGGTCCCTGTGGACAAAGATTTGGGAACCACTGAGCTAACATATAAAATGAATGAATGAACATTTACTGCTCAGAGCCATAGGCCACACCACAATTCAATACATACTGAAATACGAAATACATATGGAAGTACAGTTCATTTTGACATATTTCATCAAACATATTTCATCAAACAAACTCACATATTACAAAGAACAAAAACAAAGCCTTCCCCTCCAGAGCACAGGATGTACTGACCTTCTACAAGGCAGTGCATGGGTACTACCAATACAGTAGAGGAAAAGCACATCCCATTCATCCCACTAGGGATTTTTTTTTTAATGCTTGGCTCTTATTTTTCTAGTAGCCAGAGTAAATTTTGCAACCTTGATAGTGGTAATTATTGCCTAACTCTGCAAGCAACGTAAAGGGAGGTATAGCCATGGGGAGGTGGTGAGCTACCATAGACGTTGAAGGCAAGGCTATCTATGCCTTGTTCCTCACTCTCACTCCTCCCGTGGCTGGGTTCCTCATTGCTCATCTGCTGTGCCCGCTGGCCTGTATGCTTTTGTTTAACGCCAGATCGGTACACAATAAGACCACACTCGTCCATGATTTGATTGTAGATGAAGGTGCCGATTTGGTGTGCATTACTGAGACCTGGGTGGGTGAGCTGGGAGGAGTTGATCTGACTCAGCTTTGCCCACCTGGATACTCGGTGCTGCTGGGACAGGGTGGGGGAGGGGTTGCTGTGGTGTACAGAACTTCCATCTCTGTCACCAGGATACTAGTCTGTCTTGGAGTAGCTATGAGGGCCTGCACGTGGTGTTGAGTCAAGGTTGCTGCTGGTATACCGTCCACCCTGCTGCCCAGCAGTTTCTCCGACCAAGCTGGTAGAGGCTGTCTCAGCTGTGGTATTGGAGGAGCCCACAACAATAGTCCTGAGTGATTTCAGTGTCCATGCTGAGGCTGCCTCTAATGTTCTGGCTCAGGACTTCATGGCCTCCATGACAACCATGGGGCTATCTCAAGTTGTCACTGTCCTGACGCATAGGACAGGGCACACCCTCAACTTGGTTTTTGGTCCAAGTGGAGGAAGGGATGGTCTGGAAATGGGGGAGTAGATATCACCCCATTGTCATGGTCAGACAAAGTGGTGAAAGACATGTCCTCTCGACCCTTGCCCTTCTTGGCTTATTAAAACTTGCTGAGGGGATTTGACAGAGTGGATCCAGGGTGTGGTTAACACATCGTTGTGGGAGGGAGTGGTTCAAGCTACCCTGAAAGAGGTGGTGATCCGACAGCTCCTGAAAAAGCCCATCCTGGACCCATTGGTTTGTGACTACTACAGCCCAGTCACAAATACCCCATTTTTAGGGAAGGTGATTGAGAGGGTTGTGGCACAACAATTGCAAGCACTCTTGGATGAAACAGATTATCTTGGCTGATTCCAATCTGGGCTCAGGCCTGATTATGGGACAGAATTGGCCTTGGTCTCCCTGAAGGATGACTTTTATCAGGAGGAGGACAGGGGAAGTGTGACCCTGTTATTCTTACTTGATTGCTGAGCGGCTTTTCATACCAATGACTATGGTATCCTTCTAAGCTGACTTGGTGAGATGGGTATCGGAGGCTCTGCTTTACAATGGTTCCAATCCAGGGTCATTTTCAGAGAATAGCAATGTCTATCGGCCCCCTGGCAGTTGTGCTGTGGGGTGCTGCAGGGTACCATCTTGTCCCCGATGATGTTTAACATCTATATGAAGCCCTTGGGAGTGGTCATCAGGAGATTTGGGGCAAGGTGTCACCAGTAAGCTGATGATACTCAGCTCTATTGCTGTGTAACATCTGAATCAGGAGAGGCTGTGCAAGGCCTGGATCAGTGCCTGGATTTGGTCGGGGATTGGATGAGAGCCAATAAACTGAATCCTAGCAAGACAGAGGCACTGTGGGTTGGTGGTTTCCAAGTCTGGATAACTGGTCAGTTGCCTGCTTTGGTTGGGGTAGTACTCCCTCTCAAAGAGCAGGTTCATAGTCTGAGGGTGCTCCTGGATCCATCTTTGCTGCTAGAGGCCCAGGTGACCTCAGTGGCTAGGAGTGCCTTTTACCAGCTTCGGCTGGTAAGACAGCTGTGGCCGTTTCTGGACTGGGATAGGCTGACCACTGTTGTTCATGTACTGGTAACTTCCAGGTTGGATAACTGTAATGCGCTCTATGTGGGCCTGCCCTTGAGGTTGGTCTGGAAGCTGTAGCTGGTACAAAATGTGGTCATGCAACTGCTCATTGGGGCAGGGTATCACGAACATGTCATCCCGCTGCTGAAAGAATTGCACTGGCTGCCATTCACTACTGAGCTAAGTTCAAGGATCTGCTTTTGGTGTACAAAGTCCTATACAGTTTGGGACCAGGATACCTGAAAGGTCGTCTTAACCCTTATATACCCAGTCGATCACTATGGTCTGCAGGTGAGGGCCTCCTGGAGATACCATCCTATCAGGAGGTTGGTTCCGCATAACATAGGAAGCAGACCTTTAGTATAGCAGCACCTACTCTTTGGAATTCCTTCCCCTTAAATATTAGACAGGCACCATCTCTGTTATCTTTTTGATGCCTACTGAAGACCTTCCTCTTTCAACAAGCCTTTTAAGTAGAGACCTTATCCCAGTCTGCGTCTATATTGGAATTGCTTTTTAATATGTTTTTAAAGCTTTTCTTAAAAAAATGTTTTTAAAGATATTTTGTTTTAATATATTTTAATGTCTGTTTTTATGATGTTTTAGAGTGTTTTTGTTTGCTGCCCTGGGCTCCTACTGGGAGGAAGGGCAGAATATAACAACAACAACAACAACAATAATAATTGTACATATCCGATCTGCAGGTAGCGCATATAAATGAGGGTCATGAGAGGACACAGTAAGAGAGATAAGTTTATTATGATCTGGTTTGATTTTGTGGATTTCACTAATAAGAAGTAACATAGACAAACTCCACCACTGGTATTTAAATGGATTTGGCTTCATTTTAGGTTTCTTTTACCCACTAGAGCTGGTCGATAACAAAGAGACATGATTTCCATTCTGGTAAGAAAATGTTATAAAATTACTGTTTACGGTGTTTTTTAATGTTTGTATGGTCTCCTCTCAATCTTTCGGAAACATTTTATTTATTCCTGGCTAATATGTTATTTTGTTTAATTCTATTCCTTCTTACTCTTTTAATTTACTTTTCAGGATTTTGAAGGGAAAAGTACAGAAAAAGGAAAAAAGACCCTTGTGTAGTTTTAGCAACGTATTTATGTACCTTTGGATCATAACCCCAGGATAATTTGGTTTGAATGAACAGTGCTGGTGATTTCACACAACAGCATAACTAGGATATGGAAAAAGAAGTTTCCTTTTCACACTGTGCCATGTGTGTCTCAATGGCAGCTTCTATCTCAGAAAAGGAAAGTTATACACTTTATTCTAGGTACAAAAAGAGAGAATTCAGGGAAAGTCTCAAACTATTCTTTGATGCACAGAAGGGGGCATTGCTGGAAGAAGCTGGAAGAGCTTGTCTGGAGCCATAGACAGAAGAACAGATTCTGCCCTCAGGACAACTTGTCACATGAAACCTTTGGTGCCATTAATCACAGTTTCAACAAGGTAAATACAGAATCAGGGATGGAGGTATCTGTCAGTTTTGGGTCTCTCAGTTTCTCATCTTTGTTTGTTTGTTTAGACCCCACCCTTCCTCCCAGAAAGAGCCCAGGGCAGCAGACATTTCTGTAGCAATTTGCAATTTTTTAAAATCCTCATGAAAATTCTTCAGCGTTTTAGTGTGAATTTCTCCCAATACACACATTTTGTATGCAGTTTTGACTAATACACATATTTCTGCAAGCAGTTTCTTCTAATACATGGCATTTGTGTATGTTATTTTCACAAATATATTCATTTTAATGCACACTTTCCCATAATATATGCATTTTTGTAAGCGCTGTTTGGCTGGAAACCTGCACAGCAAAATTTGGATAAGTGCAACATTGCAAAGGTTGGCTGTGTTTCAGTTCACATTGTTTCAGAAAGTGTGAATTTGATAGACTCACCTTCAAATGCAAACAATCACATTTGTCCATCCCTAGACAGAATGTGTCTACATAGACTAGGTATTTCCTCCTCCTCTCCTGCTCCTGTGTCACTCAAGTGAGAGAACCAGTTTGGCAGGGGTGACTGACTTCTGCTTTGCATGGATGACCTTTCTAACAATGGCTACTCCCATGGTCCATAGACCGGCATTACTCTTGCAAATCAAGAGTGCAAAATCAGGCAGATGTCTTTGCGGCTAAGCCATAACCAATATGTGTTTAAATGATATGTGTTAAATAGTGTCTGTTGGCCATGGCAAGTAGAACCTGAAACAAAATGTAATAGTGCACCCCATCCCCTAACACAGCCTTTCCCAGCCAGTGTGCCTCCAGATGTTGTTGGACCACAATTCCCATCTTTCCTGACCATTGGCAACGCTGGCTGAGGCTAATGGGAGCTGTGGTCCAACAACATCTGGAGGCACACTGGTCTGGAAAGGTTGCCCTAACAGGAGTGCCAGCCCTGCCTTCCTCCAGGATATTATAAGTAGTTAGGGGCTCAGTCAGGTGAATTCTGTCTCCCTTCCTCTTGTCCAACCTCTTCTGGTTTTCCATTATTCTTTTCCAACCTCTACATTCCATGGCTTGTGGAGACCACTGAACATTTTCAGTCCTTATTGCGCTGTTTTGGTAGTTTCTTCATTACTTTCTCTTTGAATGTATGAAAAATGGAAATGGACTGCCTTCAAGTTGATCCTGACCCTATGAATAGGGTTTGATGGAAAACGGTAATACAGAGGATGTTTATCATTGCCTTCTTCTGAGGCTGAGAGGCAGTGACTGGCCCAAGGTCACCCAGTGAGCTTCATGGCTGTGTGGGGATTTGAACCCTGGTCTCCCAGGTTGTAGTCCAACACTTTGACCACTACACCACACTGGCTCTCCTTTGATTGTATACATTGCATTAAATACTTCTACATATCTAGGGAGCCTTCTGGCTAAACTACTCCCTTATTGTGTGTGATCCTGTTACACATTGAGACTGATGGGCACTCACCCAGCTGAGTGCAGTAGCAATACCTGCAGCAGAACATTTCAACATATTCTTGCATTCTAATAGGAGTGCTCCTATTAGGGTTCCAGTCAGCCACATCTTCTCCAGTAGGGTATTCCATTCTGCCCTCCCTCTCAACTTTCTGATTTTCCTTCTCAAATGATACTCAGCAAGCTCTGTCCTACTGGGTTATTTGGGGGTTGTTGTGTTTTGCCCCTATAGATTTGGTTCTTTTAGATATTTGTACTGCTGCAAACTTTAAGGTGTTGGAGGACTTACTCCAAGGATACCTAGATTCCAAACAGAGATGGATGAAATTGCACCCTGCTCACTTGGATTAAAAAACAAAAACAATTTGGTTAATTTTCCTAGCCAATCTGAAGCCAAAATAAAGCCAAAGTGCATGCTTTTAATTGAGATAATTGGGTGTGGAGGAAAGGGTCCTTCCGCTGTCTTGTGATCCAAATCTAAATTAGGAGACTTCTCATGTCTGTAATCAACATTTTAAATTGTAGGAGATTGCACCCACAATTCTCCTGATTTTTGTTTAGTTTCTCCATGTATGAGAGGGGAACAGAAGCAGAACTATGCTAGATTAAAGCTGGTTCTGTGATCATTTTCGGGGGGGGGGATCATGTATGTCTTGCTCCTGAGAGCTCCCTTCCATACAAGCCTTAGAAATCACGAGTTTTGAAAAGTGTAAGAAATATTAAATGTTTTTTGTTTGTCTTATGCAATTGGAACCTTTTGGAACCTTAGTGGGAGAGCAGCTGGCTTTTCAGTTGGTACCTATTAGGTGGGGCAGAAGGCAGGGAGCCCACCTGTAGGTGGAGCCAAGGCCAATGACAGGCAGAGCCAACTAATTCTAGTTTGGTCCCCATGCGCCTCCCAGCTGAGTTCTACAAGGGCAATACTGAGACTAAGAAGGAGGAAGCTGACAGTCAGGACCACCTCCTGGACTGGTTATAAGTAAGAAGGCAGGCAGGTGTGAGCTGGTAGGTGAGGGCAGACTGAGGATGGTGGGGCAGTGCCCCACTACCCCCAATGGACCATCCTCCACTGTACTTTCTATTGTATGTAGAAGATTTCATGTTTTATCCTTAGACACTTCAGTTTAAAGTGTTTAAGGAAGTACAGCTAGAAAAGATCTTTGCCTCAAACTCAGGATGGTTGTGCCCTACTTTAAAGAGGAGAGTCCTCTATTTGAAGGGTGCCTAGGTCAAATTTGGTTTAAAGATTAAGAACCATAAAGAGGGAGATCAGGGGCCTTCAAGTTTCTCATCAACAGTTGGCACCCGGACAGTGGACTGAGCAGGCACATAGGTTACAGTCTTCCCCACTATGGTGATATGAACTGCATTTCTATTTACATTATGTCTAAACGGCATCTCTACATACACATTTGATTCAGATCTGTACCCTCTTTTATGTCTTCTTTTTGGTTATAATCAGAGCAGACACTGAGCTAGCTGGAGGCTACACAGCAACTTTCCTTTAAAAACAAAACAAAACACTGACGCTAAGATCCATCCTTGCAAGAGTCCAGAGGATGTACGGAAGAGCCGTGAAGTACTATTGATCACTGTGCCACCCTGTCATACCTTGCTAGAAAATCGATAAGGGGCCCTACAAAACATCTCTACGCTGCTTTTGTAGACCTAGCGGCCGCTTTCGATTCAATAGACAGAGCTCACCTGTGGACCAAACTGGGACAAACAAACATTGACAGGCGCCTCTTATACCTAATTAGAGAACTTTACTCCTTTTTTATCATTAATTTTTATTCAAATTTTCAAAGACAAGAAACAAAACAAAACAAAAACAATTAAACAATAAAATAAAATGTTGACTTCCAATTTGTCGCAGATCAGTTATAGGTCTACAATATATAACAATCCTATCTCTAAAATTATATTATAAAATCACTTTCCTCCAATAGTTATCTTAATTAATCATCAAATCTCATAAACATTATTTTATTCTTTCCACAAAAAGTCCAAGAGAGGTTTCAATTCCTTGAGAGATATATCTTTCAATTTTTCTCCAAATAAACATATCGCTTAATCCATCTAATTCAAATCTGTTAGGCCCAATAATTTCAAAAGCCATTCTTCCATTATCTATATTAGTTCCATCTTCCATCTTCAATAATCCTGTTAAGTCCAGTAATTTCAGTAGCCATTCTTCCGTTATCAGTATCCCATAATAATCTTGTTGTCATAGCCATAGTCCAAGCAAACATATCAATTAATCCATCTCGTCAAATCTGCCAAGTCCAATAATTTCCACAACCATTCTTCCATTATCAATATTAATTCCATCTTCCATCTTCAACAGTCCTGTTAAATCCAGTGGTTTCAGTATCCATTCATCCATTATCAGTATCCCATGATGATCTTGCTGTCATAGCCATAGTCATATAACAAGAGTCTGATGGGAATTTCCCCCATCACAAATATGTCCTTGCCATCAATTCTGAATATGTTGTTGAAATATTGTTGTAAAGTCACATCTCTGCTCTGGGTGCATCTCTGCTCTGTCACATATTTGTAGTTAATTCCATAACTTTTTTCTGTGTCAAGCCCCATCACATCATTCCAGTCAAGAATTCTGAGTATGTTGCTGAAATATTGCTGCAAAGTCATATCTCTGTTTTTCTTTTTTACAAAATGCACTGGCTCATTTCTTAAGAGTTTCTCCACTGTCACATATCTGTAGCCAACTCCATAGATTTTTTCTATGTCAAGCTCCATCATATCATTCCAGTCCAGAAAATTATCCAAGACATTGATAACTTTACCACCAAAATCTTCATTAATTTCTTCAGAGACAACGTTGAATTCCAAACAGTAAACTTTATTTCTAACATCCATAAACTCCAAATCTTTTTCCAATTTCACATTTGTTCCAATCTCCAGGGCTTGTAGCTTCCCTATCCCAATGGATTCTGTGAGAGAGGAATTTGATGAGAACTTTACTCCTCTAACTCCACCAGAATTAGAGTGGGTAATAATCTCACAGATTTAATATCAACAAATAAAGGCGTCAAACAAGGCTGTTTATTAGCCCCCACCCTCTTCAATTTATATCTGAATGATATTACCACCGAGCTAGAGGGTCCAAAATTCTTTCCTCCATCTGTAGGTCGCAGGAAGATATCCCTCCTGTTATATGCTGATGACATGATCCTACTTTCACTGACTTCTATAGGTATGAGAAGACTTTTGGCGAAATTAGAACTTTACTGTAACAAAGAGGGCCTACAAATTAACTACAAGAAGACTAAGATCATGGTCTTCGGTAACAGATATCGCCAACATAACTGGTCTATCGGGAATTTCCCAATTGAGCAGTGTCGCTCATACAAATATTTGGGAATTCATTTCCAATACAATCTTGCTTGGAAAAATCAGCTGTCAGCTATAAAATTAGCCGCCTCTAGAACTGCAGGGGTGATCCTCAAATTCTATAGGACAGCAGGGGGATACTTAGCCTCTCCAGCTTTGAAAATATTTCAAAGCAAAGTCATCTCACAGATTACTTATGGGGCGGCTATCTGGGGATGGACGGTCCCCTCGTTCCCGACGTTAGAGGCCATTCAAAATAACTTTCTCAGGCGCTTGCTATCTGTACCATCTGGTACCCCGGCTGCGTTTATGAAAGCTGAAACCGGCCTACTCCCAGTCTCAGTGTAAGGGTTAATGGACGCCATTAGCAAAGAAGGATTCAGCACGTAGACCAGAAGGAGGCGCAAGCGCAGAGGATTGTTCTAGGAATGGAAAATTACCAGCTATACAGTTATGTTTTGTGCAACACACTCACCAATGTATCTTTTCTGTTGTCTGTAACCCAATAAAAGAGCTGTGCCTCAACTGTCAGGAGACACAGTTTGGAGGACAAATTCCCCTGTGTCTCTGCTAGCAATAAAAGTCATCTGATGAACCGAACTTGGGCCTGAGACTCAAATTCTTACCTTAACATTTGGCGCCCGAACAGGGACATAAGGTCAAGGGTATTCCCCCTTGTCCTACAGCAGAGTTCTCGGTCAGGGATATTTCCCCTGCACCTTCCTTGGGCCGCGCGGTTCCCCGGATCGCTTCACTACTCTGCAGGGAGCGCGCCTTCAGCAGTTGCTGATGCCCGGCTGGGCTAGGGAGGAGGCCGGGGAGCGACGCGGAACCAACGGAGGCCTTCCAGAAGTTCGGTCCAGATCACTTTTAACCAGTACTGGAGGTGTTCACCGTCAGGTGAGTATTAAGGGATCCCTTTCTGTTCTGTCCTGTTTCTGCCTGCCAGCCGATCCCAGTGGATCGAAGGGGGGTCTGATCAACCTCCATTTCTGTTTCTCTGTCGGGAGGTTTGGGAAGGGGGGTTTCTTGTCGTGTGCTTGGTGAGTGTGTGACTGACCGCTCGATTTCCACGTCTGGCCGTTGGACGTACTAGTCCTGGGACGCCTTTGGGTGTCTTGAAAGTCCGGGGGACGTGGGCAGCGGAGCGTGCCTGTAACCTTTACCTCAGCAAGTCGCTTCCCCCAATTCCTATAGGCGACTTGTGTCCTGTGCCCCCTCCCTTCTCTGTGTGTTATCCACTATCCTGAATTGATTAGGTTAGGAAGGAGTTAGGTCAGGATGGGGGGAGGCTCTTCAACCCCTTTGGCTCTCATGGTCAAACACTTTCCTGAAGTCTTTGATACCAGTATCTGCAATGTGCAGACCATGAAGACTAAATGTTCCTGGGACTGGCCTAGACTCGGGCCCTTAGTAGACTGGCCAGCAGAGGGCACTTTCTATGGCCCCATCATTTCCCGCCTTTGGAATGTAGTTACAGTAGAAGGCAATCCCGGATGCCCTGAAGATATTCCTTATGTGAAAGGATGGAGGAAAGTGGCAAGTAATCCGCCACCTTGGGCAAAGAAGTGGGTGGAGAACGGCGCCACGATTATGTTAACTCAGGTCAAGAAGATTTCTAAGA